>NW_026989811.1:929657-1239543 GCF_036321535.1 Camelus dromedarius | reverse complement strand
AACCCGTTCCCTTGGTGCTAGATGAACGAACGTCTCTCCACTTGCTCAGTTCTGAGAGATAAGTGTGTGTTAAAGCCGTCCTTCAACTACATTGTTGGGAACACAAAGTTCCTTTTCAGTTGCAAACTCCATTCCATACATATATATGGGGAGGTACTAGCTCCAACTCAGTTCTACATTGAAAACTGCAGGAAATTCAAACCGACACTAGGAAACAAAGTGAGAAAGCGTAGAAAAAGTGTCTCCTGCAACCCTTTCACTTCGTGCTAGATGAACGAACGTCTCTCCACTTGCTCAGTTCTGAGAGCTAAGTGTGTGTGAAAGCCGTCCTTCACAAAGCTTGTTGGGAACACAAAGTTTCTTTTCAGTTGCAAACTACATTCCATACATATATATGGGGAAGTACTAGCTCCAACTCGGTTTTACAGTGAAAATTGCAGGAACTTCAAACCGGCATTAGGAAACAGACTGAGAAAGCAGAGAAAAAGTGTATCCTGCAACCCGTTCCCTTGGAGCTAGATGAACGAACGTCTCTCCACTTGCTCAGTTCTGAGAGATAAGTGTGTGTGAAAGCCATCCTTCACATAGCTTGTTGGGAACACAAAGTTTCTTTTCAGTTGCAAACTCCATTCCATACATATATATGGGGAGGTAATAGCTCCAAATCGGTTTGACAGTGAAAACAGAAGGAACTTCAAACCGGCACTATTAAACAGACTGAGAAAGCAGAGAATAAGTGTCCCCTGCCACCAGTTCCCTTGGTGCTAGATGAACGAACGTCTCTCCACTTGCTCAGTTCTGAGATATAATTGTGTGTGAAAGCCGACCTTCACCTAACTTGTTGAGAACACAAAGTTTCTTTTCAGTTGCAAAATCCATTCCATACATATATATGGGGAGGTACTAGCTCCAACTCGGTTTACAGTGAAAACTGCAGGAAGTTCAAATCGGCACTAGGAAACAGACTGAGAATACAGAAAAAACGTGTCTCCTGCAACCCGTTCCCTTGGTGCTAGATGAAATAACGTCTCTCCACTTGCTCAGTTCCGAGAGATAAGTGTGTGTGAAAGCCGTCCTTCACCTAGCTTGTTGGGAACACAATGTTTCTTTTCAGTTGCAAACTCCATTCCATACATATATATGGGGAGGTACTAGCTCCAACTCAGTTTTACAGTGAAAACTGCAGGAACTTCAAAGCGGCACTAGGAAACATACTGAGAAAGCGTAGAAAAAGTGTCTCCTGCAACCCGTTCACATCATGCTAGATGAACGAACGTCTCTCAACTTGCTCAGTTTTGTGAGATAAGTGTTTGTGAAAGCCGTCCTTCACCTAGCTTGTTGGGAGCACAAGGTTTCTTTTCAGTTGCTAACTCCATTCCATACATATAATGGGGAGGTACCATCTCCAACTCGTTTTTACAGTGAAAACTGCAGGATATTCAAACCGGCACTAGGAAACAGACTGAGAAAGCAGAGAAAAAGTTTCTCCTGCAACACGTTCCCTTGGTGATAGATGAACGAACGTCTCTCCACTTGCTCATTTCCGAGAGATATGTGTGTGTGAAAGCCGTCATTCACAAAACTTGTTGGGAACACAAAGATTCTTTTCTGTTGCAAACTCCATTCCATACATATATATGGGGAGTTACTAGCTAAAACTCGATTTTACAGTGAAAAATGTAGGAACTTCAAAACGGCACTAGGAAACAGACTGAGAATGCAGAGAAAAATTGTCTGCTGCAACCAGTTCCCTTGGTGCTAGATGAACGAACATCTCTCCAATTTCTCAGTTCTGAGAGATAAGTGTGTGTGAAAGCAGTCTTTCACCTAGCTTGTTGGGAACACAAAGTTTCTTTTCAGTTTCAAACTCCATTCCATACATATATATGGGGAGGAACTAGCTCCAACTCGGTTTTACAGTGAAAATTGCAGGAACTTCAAACCGGCATTAGGAAACAGACTGAGAAAGCAGAGAAAAAGTGTATCCTGCAACCCGTTCCCTTGGAGCTAGATGAACGAACGTCTCTCCACTTGCTCAGTTCTGAGAGATAAGTGTGTGTGAAAGCCATCCTTCACATAGCTTGTTGGGAACACAAAGTTTCTTTTCAGTTGCAAACTCCATTCCATACATATATATGGGGAGGTAATAGCTCCAAATCGGTTTGACAGTGAAAACAGAAGGAACTTCAAACCGGCACTATTAAACAGACTGAGAAAGCAGAGAAAAAGTGTCCCCTGCCACCAGTTCCCTTGGTGCTAGATGAACGAACGTCTCTCCACTTGCTCAGTTCTGAGATATAATTGTGTGTGAAAGCCGACCTTCACCTAACTTGTTGAGAACACAAAGTTTCTTTTCAGTTGCAAAATCCATTCCATACATATATATGGGGAGGTACTAGCTCCAACTCGGTTTACAGTGAAAACTGCAGGAAGTTCAAATCGGCACTAGGAAACAGACTGAGAATACAGAAAAAACGTGTCTCCTGCAACCCGTTCCCTTGGTGCTAGATGAAATAACGTCTCTCCACTTGCTCAGTTCCGAGAGATAAGTGTGTGTGAAAGCCGTCCTTCACCTAGCTTGTTGGGAACACAATGTTTCTTTTCAGTTGCAAACTCCATTCCATACATATATATGGGGAGGTACTAGCTCCAACTCAGTTTTACAGTGAAAACTGCAGGAACTTCAAAGCGGCACTAGGAAACATACTGAGAAAGCGTAGAAAAAGTGTCTCCTGCAACCCGTTCACATCGTGCTAGATGAACGAACGTCTCTCAACTTGCTCAGTTTTGTGAGATAAGTGTTTGTGAAAGCCGTCCTTCACCTAGCTTGTTGGGAGCACAAGGTTTCTTTTCAGTTGCTAACTCCATTCCATACATATAATGGGGAGGTACCATCTCCAACTCGTT
Organism: Camelus dromedarius; assembly: GCF_036321535.1. Classification (NCBI taxonomy): domain Eukaryota; kingdom Metazoa; phylum Chordata; class Mammalia; order Artiodactyla; family Camelidae; genus Camelus; species Camelus dromedarius. The sequence goes on along the minus strand of NW_026989811.1, from coordinate 1,236,636 downwards.
TTTACAGTGAAAACTGCAGGATATTCAAACCGGCACTAGGAAACAGACTGAGAAAGCAGAGAAAAAGTTTCTCCTGCAACACGTTCCCTTGGTGATAGATGAACGAACGTCTCTCCACTTGCTCATTTCCGAGAGATATGTGTGTGTGAAAGCCGTCATTCACAAAACTTGTTGGGAACACAAAGATTCTTTTCTGTTGCAAACTCCATTCCATACATATATATGGGGAGTTACTAGCTAAAACTCGATTTTACAGTGAAAAATGTAGGAACTTCAAAACGGCACTAGGAAACAGACTGAGAATGCAGAGAAAAATTGTCTGCTGCAACCAGTTCCCTTGGTGCTAGATGAACGAACATCTCTCCAATTTCTCAGTTCTGAGAGATAAGTGTGTGTGAAAGCAGTCTTTCACCTAGCTTGTTGGGAACACAAAGTTTCTTTTCAGTTTCAAACTCCATTCCATACATATATATGGGGAGGAACTAGCTCCAACTCGGTTTTACAGTGAAAACTGCAGGAACTTCAAACCGGCACTAGGAAACAGACTAAGAAATCAGAGAAAAAGTGTCTCCTGCAACCCGTTCCCTTGGTGCTAGATGAATGAACGTCTCTCCACTTGCTCAGTTCTGAGAGATAAGTGTGTGTGAAAGCCGCCCTTCACTTAACTTGTTGGGAACACAAAGTTTCTTTTCAGTTGCAAACTCCATTCCTTACATATATATGGGGAGGATCATGCTCCAACTCGGTTTTACAGTGAAAACTGCAGGAACTTCAAAACGGCACTAGGAAACAGACTGAGAAAGCAGAGAAAAGTGTCTCCTGCAACCCGTTCCCTTGGTGCTAGATGAACGAACGTCTCTGCACTTGCTCAGTTCTGAGAGATAAGTGTGTGTGAAAGCCGTACTTCACCTAGGTTTTTGGGAACACAAAGTTCCTTTTCAGTTGCAAACACCATTCCAAACATATATATGGGGAGGTACTAGCTCCAACTCGGTTTTACAGAGAAAACTGCATGAACTTCAAACCGGCACTAGGAAAAAGACTGAGAAAGCAGAGAAATAGTGTCTCCTGCAACCCGTTCCCTTGATGCTAGATGAACGAACGTCTCTCCACTTGCTCAGTTCTGAGAGATAAGTGTGTGTAAAAGCCGTCCTTCACCTAGTTTGTTGGGAACACAAAGTTTCTTTTCAGTTGCAAACTCCATTCCATACATATATAAGGGGAGGTTCTAGCTCCAACTCGGTTTTACAGAAAAAACTGCATGATCTTCAAACCGGCACTAGGAAAAAGACTGAGAAAGCAGAGAAATAGTGACTCCTGCAACTCGTTCCCTTGGTGCTTGATGAACGAACGTCTCTCCACTTGCTCAGTTCCAAGAGATAAGTGTGTGTGAAAGCCGTCCTTCACCTAGCTTGTTGGAAACACAAAGTTTCTTTTCAGTTGCAAACTCTATTCCATACATATATATGGGGAGGTACTATCTCCAACTCGGTTTTACAGTGAAAACTGCAGGAACTTCAAACCAGCACTAGGAAACAGACTGAGAAAGCAGAGAAATAGTGTCTCCTGCAACCTGTTCCCTTGGCCCTAGATGAACTTACGTCTCTCCACTTGCTCAGTTCTGAGAGATAATTGTGTGTGAAAGCCGTCCTTCACCTAACTTGTTGAGAACACAAAGTTTCTTTTCAGTTGCAAACTCCATTCCATACATATATATGGGGAGGTACTAGCTCCAACTCGGTTTTACAGTGAAAACTGCAGGAACTTCAAACCGGCCCTAGGAAACAGACTGAGAAAGCAGAGAAAAAGTGTCTCCTGCAACCCGTTCCCTTGATGCTAGATGAACGAACGTCTCTCCACTTGCTCAGTTCCGAGAGATAAGTGTGTGTGAAAGCCGTCCTTCACCTAGCTTGTTGGGAACACAAAGTTTCTTTTCAGTGGCAAACCCCATTCCATACATATATATGGGGAGGTACTATCTCCAACTCGGTTTTACAGTGAAAACTGCAGGAACTTCAAACCAGCACTAGGAAACAGACTGAGAAAGCAGAGAAAGAGTGTCTCCTGCAACCCGTTCCCTTGGCCCTAGATGAACGAACGTCTCTCCACTTGCTCAGTTCTGAGAGATAATTGTGTGTGAAAGCTGTCCTTCACCTAACTTGTTGAGAACACAAAGTTTCTTTTCAGTTGCAAACTCCATTCCATACATATATATGGGGAGGTACTAGCTCCAACTCGGTTTGACAGTGAAAACTGCAGGAACTTCAAACCGGCACTAGGAAACAGACTGAGAAAGCAGAGAAAAAGTTTCTCCTGCAACACGTTCCCTTGGTGATAGATGAACGAACGTCTCTCCACTTGCTGATTTCCGAGAGATATGTGTGTGTGAAAGCCGTCATTCACAAAGCTTGTTGGGAACACAAAGATTCTTTTCTGTTGCAAACTCCATTCCATACATATATATGGGGAGTTACTAGCTAAAACTCGATTTTACAGTGAAAAATGTAGGAACTTCAAAACGGCACTAGGAAACAGACTGAGAATGCAGAGAAAAAGTGTCTGCTGCAACCCGTTCCCTTGGAGCTAGATGAACGAACGTCTCTGCACTTGCTCATTTCCGAGAGATAAGTGTGTGTGAAAGCCGTCATTCACAAAGTTTGTTGGGAACACAAAGTTTCTTTTCTGTTGCAAACTCCAATCCATACATATATATGGGGAGTTACTAGCTAAAACTCAATTTTACAGTGAAAAATGTAGGAACTTCAAAACAGCACTAGGAAACAGACTGAGAATGCAGAGAAAAAGTGTCTGCTGCAACCAGTTCCCTTGGTGCTAGATGAACGAACATCTCTCCACTTTCTCAGTTCTGAGAGATAAGTGTTTGTGAAAGCCGTCTTTCACCTAGCTTGTTGGGAACACAAAGTTTCTTTTCAGTTGCAAACTCCATTCCATACATATATATGGGGAGGAACTAGCTCCAACTCGGTTTTACAGTGAAAACTGCAGGAACTTCAAACCAGCACTAGGAAACAGACTGAGAAATCAGAGAAAAAGTGTCTCCTGCAACCAGTTCCCTTGGTGCTAGATGAAAGAACGTCTCTCCACTTGCTCAGTTCTGAGAGATAAGTGTGTGTGAAAGCCGTCCTTCACCTAGCTTGTTGGGAACACAAAGTTTCTTTTCAGTTGCAAACTCCATTCCATACATATATATGGGGAGGAACAAGCTCCAACTCGGTTTTACAGTGAAAACTGCAGGAACTTCAAACCGGCACTTGGAAACAGACTGAGAAAGCAGAGAAAAGTGTCTCCTGCAACCCGTTCCCTTGGTGCTAGATGAACGAACGTCTCTGCCCTTGCTCAGTTCTGAGAGTTAAGTGTGTGTGAAAGCCGTACTTCACCTAGCTTGTTGGGAACACAAAGTTCCTTTTCAGTTGCAAACACCATTCCATACATATATATGGGGAGGTACTAGCTCCAACTCGGTTTTACAGAGAAAACTGCATGAACTTCAAACTGGCACTAGGAAACAGTCTGAAAAAGCAGAGAAAAAGTGTCTCCTGCAACCCGTTCCCTTGGTGCTAGATGAACGAACGTCTCTCCACTTGCTCAGTTCTGAGAGATAAGTGTGTGTTAAAGCCGTCCTTCAACAACATTGTTGGGAACACAAAGTTCCTTTTCAGTTGCAAACACCATTCCATTCATATATATGGGGAGGTACTAGCTCCAACTCGGTTTTACAGAGAAAACTGCAGGAACTTCAAACCGGCACTAGGAAACAGAATGAGAAAGCAGAGAAAAAGTGACTCCTGCAACCCGTTCCCTTGGTGCTAGATGAACGAATGTCTCTCCACTTGCTCAGTTCCGAGAGATAAGTGTGTGTGAAAGCCGTCCTTCACCTAGCTTGTTGGGAACACAAAGTTTCTTTTCAGTTGCAAAATCCATTCCATACTAATATATGGGGAGGTACTAGCTCCAACTCGGTTTTACAGTGAAAACTGAAGGAACTTCAAACCAGCACTAGGAAACAGACTGAGAAAGCAGAGAAATAGTGTCTCCTGCAACCCGTTCCCTTGGGGCTAGATGAACGAACGTCTCTCCACTTGCTCAGTTCTGATAGATAATTGTGTGTGAAAGCCGCCCTTCACCTAACTTGTTGAGAACACAAAGTTTCTTTTCAGTTGCAAACTCCATTCCATACATATATATGGGGAGGTACTAGCTCCAACTCGGTTTTACAGTGAAAACTGCAGGAACTTCAAACCGGCACTAGGAAACAGACTGAGAAAGCAGAGAAAAAGTTTCTCCTGCAACACGTTCCCTTGGTGATAGATGAACGAACGTCTCTCCACTTGCTCATTTCCGAGAGATATGTGTGTGTGAAAGCCGTCATTCACAAAACTTGTTGGGAACACAAAGATTCTTTTCTGTTGCAAACTTCATTCCATACATATATATGGGTAGTTACTAGCTAAAACTCGATTTTACAGTGAAAAATGTAGGAACTTCAAAACGGCACTAGGAAACAGACTGAGAATGCAGAGAAAAAGTGTCTGCTGCAACCAGTTCCCTTGGTGCTAGATGAACGAACATCTCTCCACTTTCTCAGTTCTGAGAGATAAGTGTGTGTGAAAGCCGTCCTTCACCTAGGTTTTTGGGAACACAAAGTTCCTTTTCAGTTGCAAACACCATTCCATACATATATATGGGGAGGTACTAGCTCCAACTCGGTTTTACAGTGAAAACTGCATGAACATCAAACCGGCACTAGGAAAAATACTGAGAAAGCAGAGAAAAAGTGTTTTCTGCAACCCGTTCCCTTGGTGCTAGATGAACGAACGTCTCTCCACTTGCTCTGTTCTGAGAGATAAGTGTGTGTGAAAGCCGTCCTTCACCTAGCTTGTTGGGAACACAAAGTTTCTTTTCAGTTGCGAACTCCATTCCATACATATATATGGGGAGGTACAAGCTCCAACTCGGTTTTACAGTGAAAACTGCAGGAACTTCAAACCGGCACTAGGAAACAGACTGAGGAAGCAGAGAAAAAGTGTCTCCTGCAACCCGTTCCCTTGGTGCTAGATGAACGAACGTCTCTCCACTTGCTCAGTTCTGAGAGATAAGTGTGTGTGAAAGCCGTCCTTCACCTAGCTTGTTGGGAACAGATAGTTTCTTTTCAGTTGCATACTCAATTCCATACATATATATGGGGAGGTACCAGCTCCAACTCGGGTTTACATTGAAAACTGCAGGAACTTCAAACCGGCACTAAGAAACAGACTGAGAAAGCAGAGAAAAAGAGTCTCCTGCAACCCGTTCCCTTGGTGCTAGATGAACGAACGTCTCTCCACTTGCTCTGTTCTGAGAGATAAGTGTGTGTGAAAGCCGTCCTTCACCTAGCTTGTTGGGAACACAAAGTTTCTTTTCAGTTGCGAACTCCATTCCATACATATATATGGGGAGGTACAAGCTCCAACTCGGTTTTACAGTGAAAACTGCAGGAACTTCAAACCGGCACTAGGAAACAGACTGAGGAAGCAGAGAAAAAGTGTCTCCTGCAACCCGTTCCCTTGGTGCTAGATGAACGAACGTCTCTCCACTTGCTCTGTTCTGAGAGATAAGTGTGTGTGAAAGCCGTCCTTCACCTAGCTTGTTGGGAACACAAAGTTTCTTTTCAGTTGCGAACTCCATTCCATACATATATATGGGGAGGTACGAGCTCCAACTCTGTTTTACAGTGAAAACTGCAGGAACTTCAAACCGGCACTAGGAAACAGACTGAGGAAGCAGATAAAAAGTTTCTCCTGCAACCCGTTCCCTTGGTGCTAGATGAACGAACGTCTCTCCACTTGCTGATTTCCGAGAGATATGTGTGTGTGAAAGCCGTCATTCACAAAGCTTGTTGGGAACACAAAGATTCTTTTCTGTTGCAAACTCCATTCCATACATATATATGGGGAGTTAATAGCTAAAACTCGATTTTACAGTGAAAAATGTAGGAACTTCAAAACGGCACTAGGAAACAGACTGAGAATGCAGAGAAAAAGTGTCTGCTGCAACCCGTTCCCTTGGAGCTAGATGAACGAACGTCTCTGCACTTGCTCATTTCCGAGAGATAAGTGTGTGTGAAAGCCGTCATTCACAAAGTTTGTTGGGAACACAAAGTTTCTTTTCTGTTGCAAACTCCATTCCATACATATATATGGGGAGTTACTAGCTAAAACTCAATTTTACAGTGAAAAATGTAGGAACTTCAAAACGGCACTAGGAAACAGACTGAGAATGCAGAGAAAAAGTGTCTGCTGCAACCAGTTCCCTTGGTGCTAGATGAACGAACTTCTCTCCACTTTCTCAGTTCTGAGAGATAAGTGTTTGTGAAAGCCGTCTTTCACCTAGCTTGTTGGGAACACAAAGTTTCTTTTCAGTTGCAAACTCGATTCCATACATATATATGGGGAGGAACTAGCTCCAACTCGGTTTTACAGTGAAAACTGCAGGAACTTCAAACCAGCACTAGGAAACAGACTGAGAAATCAGAGAAAAAGTGTCTCCTGCAACCAGTTCCCTTGGTGCTAGATGAAAGAACGTCTCTCCACTTGCTCAGTTCTGAGAGATAAGTGTGTGTGAAAGCCGTCCTTCACCTAGCTTGTTGGGAACACAAAGTTTCTTTTCAGTTGCAAACTCCATTCCATACATATATATGGGGAGGAACAAGCTCCAACTCGGTTTTACAGTGAAAACTGCAGGAACTTCAAACCGGCACTTGGAAACAGACTGAGAAAGCAGAGAAAAGTGTCTCCTGCAACCCGTTCCCTTGGTGCTAGATGAACGAACGTCTCTGCACTTGCTCAGTTCTGAGAGTTAAGTGTGTGTGAAAGCCGTCCTTCACCTAGCTTGTTGGGAACACAAAGTTCCTTTTCAGTTGCAAACACCATTCCATACATATATATGGGGAGGTACTAGCTCCAACTCGGTTTTACAGAGAAAACTGCATGAACTTCAAACTGGCACTAGGAAACAGTCTGAAAAAGCAGAGAAAAAGTGTCTCCTGCAACCCGTTCCCTTGGTGCTAGATGAACGAACGTCTCTCCACTTGCTCAGTTCTGAGAGATAAGTGTGTGTTAAAGCCGTCCTTCAACTACATTGTTGGGAACACAAAGTTCCTTTTCAGTTGCAAACACCATTCCATTCATATATATGGGGAGGTACTAGCTCCAACTCGGTTTTACAGAGAAAACTGCAGGAACTTCAAACCGGCACTAGGAAACAGAATGAGAAAGCAGAGAAAAAGTGACTCCTGCAACCCGTTCCCTTGGTGCTAGATGAACGAACGTCTCTCCACTTGCTCAGTTCCGAGAGATAAGTGTGTGTGAAAGCCGTCCTTCACCTACTTTGTTGGGAACACAAAGTTTCTTTTCAGTTGCAAACTCCATTCCATACTTATATATGGGGAGGTACTAGCTCCAACTCGGTTTTACAGTGAAAACTGAAGGAACTTCAAACAAGCACTAGGAAACAGACTGAGAAAGCAGAGAAATAGTGTCTCCTGCAACCCGTTCCCTTGGGGCTAGATGAACGAACGTCTCTCCACTTGCTCAGTTCTGATAGATAATTGTGTGTGAAAGCCGCCCTTCACCTAACTTGTTGAGAACACAAAGTTTCTTTTCAGTTGCAAACTCCATTCCATACATATATATGGGGAGGTACTAGCTCCAACTCGGTTTTACAGTGAAAACTGCAGGAACTTCAAACCGGCACTAGGAAACAGACTGAGAAAGCAGAGAAAAAGTTTCTCCTGCAACACGTTCCCTTGGTGATAGATGAACGAACGTCTCTCCACTTGCTCATTTCCGAGAGATATGTGTGTGTGAAAGCCGTCATTCACAAAGCTTGTTGGGAACACAAAGATTCTTTTCTGTTGCAAACTTCATTCCATACATATATATGGGTAGTTACTAGCTAAAACTCGATTTTACAGTGAAAAATGTAGGAACTTCAAAACGGCACTAGGAAACAGACTGAGAATGCAGAGAAAAAGTGTCTGCTGCAACCAGTTCCCTTGGTGTTAGATGAACGAACATCTCTCCACTTTCTCAGTTCTGAGAGATAAGTGTGTGTGAAAGCCGTCTTTCACCTAGCTTGTTGGGAACACAAAGTTTCTTTTCAGTTGCAAACTCCATTCCTTACATATATATGGGGAGGAACATGCTCCAACTCGGTTTTACAGTGAAAACTGCAGGAACTTCAAAAGGGCACTAGGAAACAGACTGAGAAAGCAGAGAAAAGTGTCTCCTGCAACCCGTTCCCTTGGTGCTAGATGAACGAACGTCTCTGCACTTGCTCAGTTCTGAGAGATAAGTGTGTGTGAAAGCCGTCTTTCACCTAGGTTTTTGGGAACACAAAGTTCCTTTTCAGTTGCAAACACCATTCCATACATATATATGGGGAGGTACTAGCTCCAACTCGGTTTTACAGAGAAAACTGCATGAAATCAAACCGGCACTAGGAAAAATACTGAGAAAGCAGAGAAAAAGTGTTTCCTGCAACCCGTTCCCTTGGTGCTAGATGAACGAACGTCTCTCCACTTGCTCTGTTCTGAGAGATAAGTGTGTGTGAAAGCCGTCCTTCACCTAGCTTGTTGGGAACACAAAGTTTCTTTTCAGTTGCGAACTCCATTCCATACATATATAAGGGGAGGTACAAGCTCCAACTCGGTTTTACAGTGAAAACTGCAGGAACTTCAAAACGGCACTAGGAGACAGACTGAGAAAGCAGAGAAAAGTGTCTCTTGCAACCAGTTCCATTGGTGCTAGATGAACGAACGTCTCTGCACTTGCTCAGTTCTGAGAGATAAGTGTGTGTGAAAGCCGTCCTTCACCTAGGTTTTTGGGAACACAAAGTTCCTTTTCAGTTGCAAACACCATTCCATACATATATATGGGGAGGTACTAGCTCCAACTCGTTTTTACAGAGAAAACTGCATGAATATCAAACCGGCACTAGGAAAAAGACTGAGAAAGCAGAGAAAAAGTGTCTCCTGCAACCCGTTCCCTTGGTGCTAGATGAACGAACGTCTCTCCACTTGCTCTGTTCTGAGAGATAAGTGTGTGTGAAAGCCGTCCTTCACCTAGCTTGTTGGGAACACAAAGTTTCTTTTCAGTTGCGAACTCCATTCCATACATATATATGGGGAGGTACAAGCTCCAACTCGGTTTTACAGTGAACACTGCAGGAACTTCAAACCGGCACTAGGAAACAGACTGAGGAAGCAGAGAAAAAGTGTCTCCTGCAACCCGTTCCCTTGGTGCTAGATGAACGAACGTCTCTCCACTTGCTCAGTTCTGAGAGATAAGTGTGTGTGAAAGCCGTCTTTCACCTAGCTTGTTGGGAACACAAAGTTTCTTTTCAGTTGCAAACTCCATTCCATACATATATATGGGGAGGAACTAGCTCCAACTCGGTTTTACAGTGAAAACTGCAGGAACTTCAAACCGGCACTAGGAAACAGACTGAGTAATCAGAGAAAAAGTGTCTCCTGCAACCCGTTCCCTTGGTGCTAGATGAACGAACGTCTCTCCACTTGCTCAGTTCTGAGAGATAAGTGTGTGTGAAAGCCGCCCTTCACCTAGCTTGTTGGGAACACAAAGTTTCTTTTCAGTTGCAAACTCCATTCCTTACATATATATGGGGAGGAACATGCTCCAACTCGGTTTTACAGTGAAAACTGCAGGAACTTCAAAACGGCACTAGGAAACAGACTGAGAAAGCAGAGAAAAGTGTCTCCTGCAACCCGTTCCCTTGGTGCTAGATGAACGAACGTCTCTGCACTTGCTCAGGTCTGAGAGATATGTGTGTGTGAAAGCCGTCCTTCACCTAGGTTTTTGGGAACACAAAGTTCCTTTTCAGTTGCAAACACCATTCCATACATATATATGGGGAGGTACTAGCTCCAACTCGGTTGTACAGAGAAAACTGCATGAACATCAAACCGGCACTAGGAAAAAGACTGAGAAAGCAGAGAAAAAGTGTTTCCTGCAACCCGTTCCCTTGGTGCTAGATGAACGAACGTCTCTCCACTTGCTCTGTTCTGAGAGATAAGTGTGTGTGAAAGCCGTCCTTCACCTAGCTTGTTGGGAACACAAAGTTTCTTTTCAGTTGCGAACTCCATTCCATACATATATATGGGGAGGTACAAGCTCCAACTCGGTTTTACAGTGAAAACTGCAGGAACTTCAAAACGGCACTAGGAGACAGACTGAGAAAGCAGAGAAAAGTGTCTCTTGCAACCAGTTCCATTGGTGCTAGATGAACGAACGTCTCTGCACTTGCTCAGTTCTGAGAGATAAGTGTGTGTGAAAGCCGTCCTTCACCTAGGTTTTTGGGAACACAAAGTTCCTTTTCAGTTGCAAACACCATTCCATACATATATATGGGGAGGTACTAGCTCCAACTCGTTTTTACAGAGAAAACTGCATGAACATCAAACCGGCACTAGGAAAAAGACTGAGAAAGCAGAGAAAAAGTGTTTCCTGCAACCCGTTCCCTTGGTGCTAGATGAACGAACGTCTCTCCACTTGCTCTGTTCTGAGAGATAAGTGTGTGTGAAAGCCGTCCTTCACCTAGCTTGTTGGGAACACAAAGTTTCTTTTCAGTTGCGAACTCCATTCCATACATATATATGGGGAGGTACAAGCTCCAACTCGGTTTTACAGTGAACACTGCAGGAACTTCAAACCGGCACTAGGAAACAGACTGAGGAAGCAGAGAAAAAGTGTCTCCTGCAACCCGTTCCCTTGGTGCTAGATGAACGAACGTCTCTCCACTTGCTCAGTTCTGAGAGATAAGTGTGTGTGAAAGCCGTCTTTCACCTAGCTTGTTGGGAACACAAAGTTTCTTTTCAGTTGCAAACTCCATTCCATACATATATATGGGGAGGAACTAGCTCCAACTCGGTTTTACAGTGAAAACTGCAGGAACTTCAAACCGGCACTAGGAAACAGACTGAGTAATCAGAGAAAAAGTGTCTCCTGCAACCCGTTCCCTTGGTGCTAGATGAACGAACGTCTCTCCACTTGCTCAGTTCTGAGAGATAAGTGTGTGTGAAAGCCGCCCTTCACCTAGCTTGTTGGGAACACAAAGTTTCTTTTCAGTTGCAAACTCCATTCCTTACATATATATGGGGAGGAACATGCTCCAACTCGGTTTTACAGTGAAAACTGCAGGAACTTCAAAACGGCACTAGGAAACAGACTGAGAAAGCAGAGAAAAGTGTCTCCTGCAACCCGTTCCCTTGGTGCTAGATGAACGAACGTCTCTGCACTTGCTCAGGTCTGAGAGATAAGTGTGTGTGAAAGCCGTCCTTCACCTAGGTTTTTGGGAACACAAAGTTCCTTTTCAGTTGCAAACACCATTCCATACATATATATGGGGAGGTACTAGCTCCAACTCGGTTGTACAGAGAAAACTGCATGAACATCAAACCGGCACTAGGAAAAAGACTGAGAAAGCAGAGAAAAAGTGTTTCCTGCAACCCGTTCCCTTGGTGCTAGATGAACGAACGTCTCTCCACTTGCTCTGTTCTGAGAGATAAGTGTGTGTGAAAGCCGTCCTTCACCTAGCTTGTTGGGAACACAAAGTTTCTTTTCAGTTGCGAACTCCATTCCATACATATATATGGGGAGGTACAAGCTCCAACTCGGTTTTACAGTGAAAACTGCAGGAACTTCAAACCGGCACTAGGAAACAGACTGAGGAAGCAGAGAAAAAGTGTCTCCTGCAACCCGTTCCCTTGGTGCTAGATGAACGAACGTCTCTCCACTTGCTAAGTTCTGAGAGATAAGTGTGTGTGAAAGCCGCCCTTCACATAGCTTGTTGGGAACACAAAGTTTCTTTTCAGTTGCAAACTCCATTCCTTACATATATATGGGGAGGAACATGCTCCAACTCGGTTTTATAGTGAAAACTGCAGGAACTTCAAAACGGCACTAGGAAACAGACTGAGAAAGCAGAGAAAAGTGTCTCCTGCAACCCGTTCCCTTGGTGCTAGATGAACGAACGTCTCTGCACTTGCTCAGTTCTGAGAGATAAGTGTGTGTGAAAGCCGTCCTTCACCTAGGTTTTTGGGAACACAAAGTTCCTTTTCAGTTGCAAACACCATTCCATACATATATATGGGGAGGTACTAGCTCCAACTCGGTTTTACAGAGAAAACTGCATGAACATCAAAACGGCACTAGGAAAAAGACTGAGAAAGCAGAGAAAAAGTTTTTCCTGCAACCCGTTCCCTTGGTGCTAGATGAACGAACGTCTCTCCACTTGCTCTGTTCTGAGAGATAAGTGTGTGTGAAAGCTGTCCTTCACCTAGCTTATTGGGAACACAAAGTTTCTTTTCAGTTGCGAACTCCATTCCATACATATATATGGGGAGGTACAAGCTCCAACTCGGTTTTACAGTGAAAACTGCAGGAACTTCAAACCGGCACTAAGAAACAGACTGAGGAAGCAGAGAAAAAGTGTCTCCTGCAACCCGTTCCCTTGGTGCTAGATGAACGAACGTCTCTCCACTTGCTCAGTTCTGAGAGATAAGTGTGTGTGAAAGCCGCCCTTCACCTAGCTTGTTGGGAACACAAAGTTTCTTTTCAGTTGCAAACTCCATTCCTTACATATATATGGGGAGGAACATGCTCCAACTCGGTTTTACAGTGAAAACTGCAGGAACTTCAAAACGGCACTAGGAAACAGACTGAGAAAGCAGAGAAAAGTGTCTCCTGCTACCCGTTCCCTTGGTGCTAGATGAACGAACGTCTCTGCACTTGCTCAGTTCTGAGAGATAAGTGTGTGTGAAAGCCGTCCTTCACCTAGGTTTTTGGGAACACAAAGTTCCTTTTCAGTTGCAAACACCATTCCATACATATATATGGGGAGGTACTAGCTCCAACTCGGTTTTACAGAGAAAACTGCATGAACATCAAACCGGCACTAGGAAAAAGACTGAGAAAGCAGAGAAAAAGTGTTTCCTGCAACCCGTTCCCTTGGTGCTAGATGAACGAACGTCTCTCCACTTGCTCTGTTCTGAGAGATAAGTGTGTGTGAAAGCCGTCCTTCACCTAGCTTGTTGGGAACACAATGTTTCTTTTCAGTTGCGAACTCCATTCCATACATATATATGGGGAGGTACAAGCTCCAAGTCGGTTTTACAGTGAAAACTGCAGGAAATTCAAACCGGCACTAGGAAACAGACTGAGGAAGCAGAGAAATAGTGTCTCCTGCAACCCGTTCCCTTGGTGCTAGATGAACGAACGTCTCTCCACTTGCTCAGTTCTGAGAGATAAGTGTGTGTGAAAGGCGCCCTTCACCTAGCTTGTTGGGAACACAAAGTTTCTTTTCAGTTGCAAACTCCATTCCTTACATATATATGGGGAGGAACATGCTCCAACTCGGTTTTATAGTGAAAACTGCAGGAACTTCAAAACGGCACTAGGAGACAGACTGAGAAAGCAGAGAAAAGTGTCTCCTGCAACCCGTTCCCTTGGTGCTAGATGAACGAACGTCTCTCCACTTGCTCAGTTCTGAGAGATAAGTGTGTGTGAAAGCCGTCCTTCACCTAGCTTGTTGGGAACACAAAGTTTCTTTTCAGTTGCAAACTCCCTTCCATACATATATATGGGGAGGTACTAGCTCGAACCCTGTTTGACACTGAAAACTGCAGGAACTTCAAACCGACACTAGGAAACAGACTGAGAAAGCAGAGAAAAACTGTCCCCTGCAACCCGTTCCATTGGTGCTAGATGAACGAACGTCTCTCCACTTGCTCAGTTCTGAGAGATAAGTGTGTGTGAAAGCCGTCCTTCACATAGCTTGTTGGGAACACAAAGTTTCTTTTCAGTTGCAAACTCCATTCCATACATATATATGGGGAGGTACCAGCTCCAACTCGGATTTACAGTGAAAACTGCAGGAATTTCCAACCGGCATTAGGAAACAGACTGAGAAAACAGAGAAAACGTGTCTCCTGCAACCCGTTCCATTGGTGCTTGATGAACGAACGTCTCTCAACTTGCTCAGTTCTGAGAGATAAGTGTGTGTGAAAGCCGTCCTTCACCTAGCTTGTTGGGAACACAAAGTTTCTTTTCAGTTGCATACTCCTTTCCATACATATATATGGGGAGGTACCAGCTCCAACTCGGTTTTACAGTGAAAACTGCAGGAACTTCACACCGGCACTAGGAAACAGAATGAGAAAACAGAGAAAAAGTGTCTCCTGCAACCCGTTCCCTTGGTGCTAGATGAACTAACGTCTCTCCACTTGCTCAGTTCTGAGAGATAAGTGTGTGTGAAAGCCGTCCTTCAACTAACTTATTGGGAACACAAAGTTTCTTTTCAGTTGCAAACTCCATTCCATACATATATATGGGGAAGTACTAGCTCCAACTCTGTTTTACAGTGAAAACTGCAGGAACTTCAAACCAGCACTAGGAAACAGACTGAGAAATCAGAGAAAAAGTGTCTCCTGCAACCAGTTCCCTTGGTGCTAGATGAAAGAACGTCTCTCCACTTGCTCAGTTCTGAGAGATAAGTGTGTGTGAAAGCCGTCCTTCACCTAGCTTGTTGGGAACACAAAGTTTCTTTTCAGTTGCAAACTCCATTCCATACATATATATGGGGAGGAACAAGCTCCAACTCGGTTTTACAGTGAAAACTGCAGGAACTTCAAACCGGCACTTGGAAACAGACTGAGAAAGCAGAGAAAAGTGTCTCCTGCAACCCGTTCCCTTGGTGCTAGATGAACGAACGTCTCTGCACTTGCTCAGTTCTGAGAGTTAAGTGTGTGTGAAAGCCGTCCTTCACCTAGCTTGTTGGGAACACAAAGTTCCTTTTCAGTTGCAAACACCAATCCATACATATATATGGGGAGGTACTAGCTCCAACTCGGTTTTACCGAGAAAACTGCATGAACTTCAAACTGGCACTAGGAAACAGTCTGAAAAAGCAGAGAAAAAGTGTCTCCTGCAACCCGTTCCCTTGGTGCTAGATGAACGAACGTCTCTCCACTTGCTCAGTTCTGAGAGATAAGTGTGTGTTAAAGCCGTCCTTCAACTACATTGTTGGGAACACAAAGTTCCTTTTCAGTTGCAAACACCATTCCATTCATATATATGGGGAGGTACTAGCTCCAACTCGGTTTTACAGAGAAAACTGCAGGAACTTCAAACCGGCACTAGGAAACAGAATGAGAAAGCAGAGAAAAAGTGACTCCTGCAACCCGTTCCCTTGGTGCTAGATGAACGAACGTCTCTCCACTTGCTCAGTTCCGAGAGATAAGTGTGTGTGAAAGCCGTCCTTCACCTACTTTGTTGGGAACACAAAGTTTCTTTTCAGTTGCAAACTCCATTCCATACTTATATATGGGGAGGTACTAGCTCCAACTCGGTTTTACAGTGAAAACTGAAGGAACTTCAAACAAGCACTAGGAAACAGACTGAGAAAGCAGAGAAATAGTGTCTCCTGCAACCCGTTCCCTTGGGGCTAGATGAACGAACGTCTCTCCACTTGCTCAGTTCTGATAGATAATTGTGTGTGAAAGCCGCCCTTCACCTAACTTGTTGAGAACACAAAGTTTCTTTTCAGTTGCAAACTCCATTCCATACATATATATGGGGAGGTACTAGCTCCAACTCGGTTTTACAGTGAAAACTGCAGGAACTTCAAACCGGCACTAGGAAACAGACTGAGAAAGCAGAGAAATAGTTTCTCCTGCAACACGTTCCCTTGGTGATAGATGAACGAACGTCTCTCCACTTGCTCATTTCCGAGAGATATGTGTGTGTGAAAGCCGTCATTCACAAAGCTTGTTGGGAACCCAAAGATTCTTTTCTGTTGCAAACTTCATTCCATACATATATATGGGTAGTTACTAGCTAAAACTCGATTTTACAGTGAAAAATGTAGGAACTTCAAAACGGCACTAGGAAACAGACTGAGAATGCAGAGAAAAAGTGTCTGCTGCAACCAGTTCCCTTGGTGCTAGATGAACGAACATCTCTCCACTTTCTCAGTTCTGAGAGATAAGTGTGTGTGAAAGCCGTCTTTCACCTAGCTTGTTGGGAACACAAAGTTTCTTTTCAGTTGCAAACTCGATTCCATACATATATATGGGGAGGAACTAGCTCCAACTCGGTTTTACAGTGAAAACTGCAGGAACTTCAAACCAGCACTAGGAAACAGACTGAGAAATCAGAGAAAAAGTGTCTCCTGCAACCAGTTCCCTTGGTGCTAGATGAAAGAACGTCTCTCCACTTGCTCAGTTCTGAGAGATAAGTGTGTGTGAAAGCCGTCCTTCACCTAGCTTGTTGGGAACACAAAGTTTCTTTTCAGTTGCAAACTCCATTCCATACATATATATGGGGAGGAACAAGCTCCAACTCGGTTTTACAGTGAAAACTGCAGGAACTTCAAACCGGCACTTGGAAACAGACTGAGAAAGCAGAGAAAAGTGTCTCCTGCAACCCGTTCCCTTGGTGCTAGATGAACGAACGTCTCTGCACTTGCTCAGTTCTGAGAGTTAAGTGTGTGTGAAAGCCGTCCTTCACCTAGCTTGTTGGGAACACAAAGTTCCTTTTCAGTTGCAAACACCATTCCATACATATATATGGGGAGGTACTAGCTCCAACTCGGTTTTACAGAGAAAACTGCATGAACTTCAAACTGGCACTAGGAAACAGTCTGAAAAAGCAGAGAAAAAGTGTCTCCTGCAACCCGTTCCCTTGGTGCTAGATGAACGAACGTCTCTCCACTTGCTCAGTTCTGAGTGATAAGTGTGTGTTAAAGCCGTCCTTCAACTACATTGTTGGGAACACAAAGTTCCTTTTCAGTTGCAAACACCATTCCATTCATATATATGGGGAGGTACTAGCTCCAACTCGGTTTTACAGAGAAAACTGCAGGAACTTCAAACCGGCACTAGGAAACAGAATGAGAAAGCAGAGAAAAAGTGACTCCTGCAACCCGTTCCCTTGGTGCTAGATGAACGAACGTCTCTCCACTTGCTCAGTTCCGAGAGATAAGTGTGTGTGAAAGCCGTCCTTCACCTACTTTGTTGGGAACACAAAGTTTCTTTTCAGTTGCAAACTCCATTCCATACTTATATATGGGGAGGTACTAGCTCCAACTCGGTTTTACAGTGAAAACTGAAGGAACTTCAAACAAGCACTAGGAAACAGACTGAGAAAGCAGAGAAATAGTGTCTCCTGCAACCCGTTCCCTTGGGGCTAGATGAACGAACGTCTCTCCACTTGCTCAGTTCTGATAGATAATTGTGTGTGAAAGCCGCACTTCACCTAACTTGTTGAGAACACAAAGTTTCTTTTCAGTTGCAAACTCCATTCCATACATATATATGGGGAGGTACTAGCTCCAACTCGGTTTTACAGTGAAAACTGCAGGAACTTCAAACCGGCACTAGGAAACAGACTGAGAAAGCAGAGAAAAAGTTTCTCCTGCAACACGTTCCCTTGGTGATAGATGAACGAACGTCTCTCCACTTGCTCATTTCCGAGAGATATGTGTGTGTGAAAGCCGTCATTCACAAAGCTTGTTGGGAACACAAAGATTCTTTTCTGTTGCAAACTTCATTCCATACATATATATGGGTAGTTACTAGCTAAAACTCGATTTTACAGTGAAAAATGTAGGAACTTCAAAACGGCACTAGGAAACAGACTGAGAATGCAGAGAAAAAGTGTCTGCTGCAACCAGTTCCCTTGGTGCTAGATGAACGAACATCTCTCCACTTTCTCAGTTCTGAGAGATAAGTGTGTGTGAAAGCCGTCTTTCACCTAGCTTGTTGGGAACACAAAGTTTCTTTTCAGTTGCAAACTCCATTCCTTACATATATATGGGGAGGAACATGCTCCAACTCGGTTTTACAGTGAAAACTGCAGGAACTTCAAAAGGGCACTAGGAAACAGACTGAGAAAGCAGAGAAAAGTGTCTCCTGCAACCCGTTCCCTTGGTGCTAGATGAACGAACGTCTCTGCACTTACTCAGTTCTGAGAGATAAGTGTGTGTGAAAGCCGTCTTTCACCTAGGTTTTTGGGAACACAAAGTTCCTTTTCAGTTGCAAACACCATTCCATACATATATATGGGGAGGTACTAGCTCCAACTCGGTTTTACAGAGAAAACTGCATGAAATCAAACCGGCACTAGGAAAAATACTGAGAAAGCAGAGAAAAAGTGTTTCCTGCAACCCGTTCCCTTGGTGCTAGATGAACGAACGTCTCTCCACTTGCTCTGTTCTGAGAGATAAGTGTGTGTGAAAGCCGTCCTTCACCTAGCTTGTTGGGAACACAAAGTTTCTTTTCAGTTGCGAACTCCATTCCATACATATATATGGGGAGGTACAAGCTCCAACTCGGTTTTACAGTGAAAACTGCAGGAACTTCAAACCGGCACTAGGAAACAGACTGAGGAAGCAGAGAAAAAGTGTCTCCTGCAACCCGTTCCCTTGGTGCTAGATGAACGAACGTCTCTCCACTTGCTCAGTTCTGAGAGATAAGTGTGTGTGAAAGCCGTCCTTCACCTAGCTTGTTGGGAACAGATAGTTTCTTTTCAGTTGCATACTCAATTCCATACATATATATGGGGAGGTACTAGCTCCAACTCGGGTTTACATTGAAAACTGCAGGAACTTCAAACCGGCACTAAGAAACAGACTGAGAAAGCAGAGAAAAAGTGTCTCCTGCAACCTGTTCCCTTGGTGCTAGATGAACGAACGTCTCTCCACTTGCTCAGTTCTGAGAGATAAGTGTGTGTGAAAGCCGCCCTTCACCTAGCTTGTTGGGAACACAAAGTTTCTTTTCAGTTGCGAACTCCATTCCATACATATATATGGGGAGGTACTAGCTCCAACTCGGGTTTACATTGAAAACTGCAGGAACTTCAAACCGGCACTAAGAAACAGACTGAGAAAGCAGAGAAAAAGTGTCTCCTGCAACCTGTTCCCTTGGTGCTAGATGAACGAACGTCTCTCCACTTGCTCAGTTCTGAGAGATAAGTGTGGGTGAAAGCCGCCCTTCACCTAGCTTGTTGGGAACACAAAGTTTCTTTTCAGTTGCGAACTCCATTCCATACATATATATGGGGAGGTACAAGCTCCAACTCGGTTTTACAGTGAAAACTGCAGGAACTTCAAACCGGCACTAGGAAACAGACTGAGGAAGCAGAGAAAAAGTGTCTCCTGCAACCCGTTCCCTTGGTGCTAGATGAACGAACGTCTCTCCACTTGCTCAGTTCTGAGAGATAATGTGTGTGAAAGCCGCCCTTCACCTAGCTTGTTGGGAACACAAAGTTTCTTTTCAGTTGCAAACTCCATTCCTTACATATATATGGGGAGGAACATGCTCCAACTCGGTTTTACAGTGAAAACTGCAGGAACTTCAAAACGGCACTAGGAAACAGACTGAGAAAGCAGAGAAAAGTGTCTCCTGCAACCCGTTCCCTTGGTGCTAGATGAACGAACGTCTCTGCACTTGCTCAGGTCTGAGAGATAAGTGTGTGTGAAAGCCGTCCTTCACCTAGGTTTTTGGGAACACAAAGTTCCTTTTCAGTTGCAAACACCATTCCATACATATATATGGGGAGGTACTAGCTCCAACTCGGTTGTACAGAGAAAACTGCATGAACATCAAACCGGCACTAGGAAAAAGACTGAGAAAGCAGAGAAAAAGTGTTTCCTGCAACCCGTTCCCTTGGTGCTAGATGAACGAACGTCTCTCCACTTGCTCTGTTCTGAGAGATAAGTGTGTGTGAAAGCCGTCCTTCACCTAGCTTGTTGGGAACACAAAGTTTCTTTTCAGTTGCGAACTCCATTCCATACATATATATGGGGAGGTACAAGCTCCAACTCGGTTTTACAGTGAAAACTGCAGGAACTTCAAACCGGCACTAGGAAACAGACTGAGGAAGCGGAGAAAAAGTGTCTCCTGCAACCCGTTCCCTTGGTGCTAGATGAACGAACGTCTCTCCACTTGCTAAGTTCTGAGAGATAAGTGTGTGTGAAAGCCGCCCTTCACATAGCTTGTTGGGAACACAAAGTTTCTTTTCAGTTGCAAACTCCATTCCTTACATATATATGGGGAGGAACATGCTCCAACTCGGTTTTATAGTGAAAACTGCAGGAACTTCAAAACGGCACTAGGAAACAGACTGAGAAAGCAGAGAAAAGTGTCTCCTGCAACCCGTTCCCTTGGTGCTAGATGAACGAACGTCTCTGCACTTGCTCAGTTCTGAGAGATAAGTGTGTGTGAAAGCCGTCCTTCACCTAGGTTTTTGGGAACACAAAGTTCCTTTTCAGTTGCAAACACCATTCCATACATATATATGGGGAGGTACTAGCTCCAACTCGGTTTTACAGAGAAAACTGCATGAACATCAAAACGGCACTAGGAAAAAGACTGAGAAAGCAGAGAAAAAGTGTTTCCTGCAACCCGTTCCCTTGGTGCTAGATGAACGAACGTCTCTCCACTTGCTCTGTTCTGAGAGATAAGTGTGTGTGAAAGCCGTCCTTCACCTAGCTTATTGGGAACACAAAGTTTCTTTTCAGTTGCGAACTCCATTCCATACATATATATGGGGAGGTACAAGCTCCAACTCGGTTTTACAGTGAAAACTGCAGGAACTTCAAACCGGCACTAAGAAACAGACTGAGGAAGCAGAGAAAAAGTGTCTCCTGCAACCCGTTCCCTTGGTGCTAGATGAACGAACGTCTATCCACTTGCTCAGTTCTGAGAGATAAGTGTGTGTGAAAGCCGCCCTTCACCTAGCTTGTTGGGAACACAAAGTTTCTTTTCAGTTGCAAACTCCATTCCTTACATATATATGGGGAGGAACATGCTCCAACTCGGTTTTACAGTGAAAACTGCAGGAACTTCAAAACGGCACTAGGAAACAGACTGAGAAAGCAGAGAAAAGTGTCTCCTGCTACCCGTTCCCTTGGTGCTAGATGAACGAACGTCTCTGCACTTGCTCAGTTCTGAGAGATAAGTGTGTGTGAAAGCCGTCCTTCACCTAGGTTTTTGGGAACACAAAGTTCCTTTTCAGTTGCAAACACCATTCCATACATATATATGGGGAGGTACTAGCTCCAACTCGGTTTTACAGAGAAAACTGCATGAACATCAAACCGGCACTAGGAAAAAGACTGAGAAAGCAGAGAAAAAGTGTTTCCTGCAACCCGTTCCCTTGGTGCTAGATGAACGAACGTCTCTCCACTTGCTCTGTTCTGAGAGATAAGTGTGTGTGAAAGCCGTCCTTCACCTAGCTTGTTGGGAACACAATGTTTCTTTTCAGTTGCGAACTCCATTCCATACATATATATGGGGAGGTACAAGTTCCAAGTCGGTTTTACAGTGAAAACTGCAGGAACTTCAAACCGGCACTAGGAAACAGACTGAGGAAGCAGAGAAATAGTGTCTCCTGCAACCCGTTCCCTTGGTGCTAGATGAACGAACGTCTCTCCACTTGCTCAGTTCTGAGAGATAAGTGTGTGTGAAAGGCGCCCTTCACCTAGCTTGTTGGGAACACAAAGTTTCTTTTCAGTTGCAAACTCCATTCCTTACATATATATGGGGAGGAACATGCTCCAACTCGGTTTTATAGTGAAAACTGCAGGAACTTCAAAACGGCACTAGGAAACAGACTGAGAAAGCAGAGAAAAGTGTCTCCTGCAACCCGTTCCCTTGGTGCTAGATGAACGAACGTCTCTCCACTTGCTCAGTTCTGAGAGATAAGTGTGTGTGAAAGCCGTCCTTCACCTAGCTTGTTGGGAACACAAAGTTTCTTTTCAGTTGCAAACTCCCTTCCATACATATATATGGGGAGGTACTAGCTCGAACTCTGTTTGACACTGAAAACTGCAGGAACTTCAAACCGACACTAGGAAACAGACTGAGAAAGCAGAGAAAAACTGTCCCCTGCAACCCGTTCCATTGGTGCTAGATGAACGAACGTCTCTCCACTTGCTCAGTTCTGAGAGATAAGTGTGTGTGAAAGCCGTACTTCACATAGCTTGTTGGGAACACAAAGTTTCTTTTCAGTTGCAAACTCCATTCCATACATATATATGGGGAGGTACCAGCTCCAACTCGGATTTACAGTGAAAACTGCAGGAATTTCCAACCGGCATTAGGAAACAGACTGAGAAAACAGAGAAAACGTGTCTCCTGCAACCCGTTCCATTGGTGCTTGATGAACGAACGTCTCTCAACTTGCTCAGTTCTGAGAGATAAGTGTGTGTGAAAGCCGTCCTTCACATAGCTTGTTGGGAACACAAAGTTTCTTTTCAGTTGCATACTCCTTTCCATACATATATATGGGGAGTTACCAGCTCCAACTCGGTTTTACAGTGAAAACTGCAGGAACTTCACACCGGCACTAGGAAACAGAATGAGAAAACAGAGAAAAAGTGTCTCCTGCAACCCGTTCCCTTGGTGCTAGATGAACTAACGTCTCTCCACTTGCTCAGTTCTGAGAGATAAGTGTGTGTGAAAGCCGTCCTTCAACTAACTTATTGGGAACACAAAGTTTCTTTTCAGTTGCAAACTCCATTCCATACATATATATGGGGAAGTACTAGCTCCAACTCTGTTTTACAGTGAAAACTGCAGGAACTTCAAACCAGCACTAGGAAACAGACTGAGAAATCAGAGAAAAAGTGTCTCCTGCAACCAGTTCCCTTGGTGCTAGATGAAAGAACGTCTCTCCACTTGCTCAGTTCTGAGAGATAAGTGTGTGTGAAAGCCGTCCTTCACCTAGCTTGTTGGGAACACAAAGTTTCTTTTCAGTTGCAAACTCCATTCCATACATATATATGGGGAGGAACAAGCTCCAACTCGGTTTTACAGTGAAAACTGCAGGAACTTCAAACCGGCACTTGGAAACAGACTGAGAAAGCAGAGAAAAGTGTCTCCTGCAACCCGTTCCCTTGGTGCTAGATGAACGAACGTCTCTGCACTTGCTCAGTTCTGAGAGTTAAGTGTGTGTGAAAGCCGTCCTTCACCTAGCTTGTTGGGAACACAAAGTTCCTTTTCAGTTGCAAACACCAATCCATACATATATATGGGGAGGTACTAGCTCCAACTCGGTTTTACCGAGAAAACTGCATGAACTTCAAACTGGCACTAGGAAACAGTCTGAAAAAGCAGAGAAAAAGTGTCTCCTGCAACCCGTTCCCTTGGTGCTAGATGAACGAACGTCTCTCCACTTGCTCAGTTCTGAGAGATAAGTGTGTGTTAAAGCCGTCCTTCAACTACATTGTTGGGAACACAAAGTTCCTTTTCAGTTGCAAACACCATTCCATTCATATATATGGGGAGGTACTAGCTCCAACTCGGTTTTACAGAGAAAACTGCAGGAACTTCAAACCGGCACTAGGAAACAGAATGAGAAAGCAGAGAAAAAGTGACTCCTGCAACCCGTTCCCTTGGTGCTAGGTGAACGAACGTCTCTCCACTTGCTCAGTTCCGAGAGATAAGTGTGTGTGAAAGCCGTCCTTCACCTACTTTGTTGGGAACACAAAGTTTCTTTTCAGTTGCAAACTCCATTCCATACTTATATATGGGGAGGTACTAGCTCCAACTCGGTTTTACAGTGAAAACTGAAGGAACTTCAAACAAGCACTAGGAAACAGACTGAGAAAGCAGAGAAATAGTGTCTCCTGCAACCCGTTCCCTTGGGGCTAGATGAACGAACGTCTCTCCACTTGCTCAGTTCTGATAGATAATTGTGTGTGAAAGCCGCCCTTCACCTAACTTGTTGAGAACACAAAGTTTCTTTTCAGTTGCAAACTCCATTCCATACATATATATGGGGAGGTACTAGCTCCAACTCGGTTTTACAGTGAAAACTGCAGGAACTTCAAACCGGCACTAGGAAACAGACTGAGAAAGCAGAGAAAAAGTTTCTCCTGCAACACGTTCCCTTGGTGATAGATGAACGAACGTCTCTCCACTTGCTCATTTCCGAGAGATATGTGTGTGTGAAAGCCGTCATTCACAAAGCTTGTTGGGAACACAAAGATTCTTTTCTGTTGCAAAATTCATTCCATACATATATATGGGGAGGTACAAGCTCCAACTCGGTTTTACAGTGAAAACTGCAGGAACTTCAAACCGGCACTAGGAAACAGACTGAGGAAGCAGAGAAAAAGTGTCTCCTGCAACCCGTTCCCTTGGTGCTAGATGAACGAACGTCTCTCCACTTGCTCAGTTCTGAGAGATAAGTGTGTGTGAAAGCCGTCCTTCACCTAGCTTGTTGGGAACAGATAGTTTCTTTTCAGTTGCATACTCAATTCCATACATATATATGGGGAGGTACTAGCTCCAACTCGGGTTTACATTGAAAACTGCAGGAACTTCAAACCGGCACTAAGAAACAGACTGAGAAAGCAGAGAAAAAGTGTCTCCTGCAACCTGTTCCCTTGGTGCTAGATGAACGAACGTCTCTCCACTTGCTCAGTTCTGAGAGATAAGTGTGTGTGAAAGCCGCCCTTCACCTAGCTTGTTGGGAACACAAAGTTTCTTTTCAGTTGCGAACTCCATTCCATACATATATATGGGGAGGTACAAGCTCCAACTCGGTTTTACAGTGAAAACTGCAGGAACTTCAAACCGGCACTAGGAAACAGACTGAGGAAGCAGAGAAAAAGTGTCTCCTGCAACCCGTTCCCTTGGTGCTAGATGAACGAACGTCTCTCCACTTGCTCAGTTCTGAGAGATAAGTGTGTGTGAAAGCCGCCCTTCACCTAGCTTGTTGGGAACACAAAGTTTCTTTTCAGTTGCAAACTCCATTCCTTACATATATATGGGGAGGAACATGCTCCAACTCGGTTTTACAGTGAAAACTGCAGGAACTTCAAAACGGCACTAGGAGACAGACTGAGAAAGCAGAGAAAAGTGTCTCCTGCAACCCGTTCCCTTGGTGCTAGATGAACGAACGTCTCTGCACTTGCTCAGTTCTGAGAGATAAGTGTGTGTGAAAGCCGTCCTTCACCTAGGTTTTTGGGAACACAAAGTTCCTTTTCAGTTGCAAACACCATTCCATACATATATAAGGGGAGGTACTAGCTCCAACTCGTTTTTACAGAGAAAACTGCATGAACATCAAACCGGCACTAGGAAAAAGACTGAGAAAGCAGAGAAAAAGTGTTTCCTGCAACCCGTTCCCTTGGTGCTAGATGAACGAACGTCTCTCCACTTGCTCTGTTCTGAGAGATAAGTGTGTGTGAAAGCCGTCCTTCACCTAGCTTGTTGGGAACACAAAGTTTCTTTTCAGTTGCGAACTCCATTCCATACATATATATGGGGAGGTACAAGCTCCAACTCGGTTTTACAGTGAACACTGCAGGAACTTCAAACCGGCACTAGGAAACAGACTGAGGAAGCAGAGAAAAAGTGTCTCCTGCAACCCGTTCCCTTGGTGCTAGATGAACGAACGTCTCTCCACTTGCTCAGTTCTGAGAGATAAGTGTGTGTGAAAGCCGTCTTTCACCTAGCTTGTTGGGAACACAAAGTTTCTTTTCAGTTGCAAACTCCATTCCATACATATATATGGGGAGGAACTAGCTCCAACTCGGTTTTACAGTGAAAACTGCAGGAACTTCAAACCGGCACTAGGAAACAGACTGAGTAATCAGAGAAAAAGTGTCTCCTGCAACCCGTTCCCTTGGTGCTAGATGAACGAACGTCTCTCCACTTGCTCTGTTCTGAGAGATAATTGTGTGTGAAAGCCGTCCTTCACCTAGCTTGTTGGGAACACAAAGTTTCTTTTCAGTTGCGAACTCCATTCCATACATATATATGGGGAGGTACAAGCTCCAACTCGGTTTTACAGTGAAAACTGCAGGAACTTCAAACCGGCACTAGGAAACAGACTGAGGAAGCAGAGAAAAAGTGTCTCCTGCAACCCGTTCCCTTGGTGCTAGATGAACGAACGTCTCTCCACTTGCTCAGTTCTGAGAGATAAGTGTGTGTGAAAGCCGCCCTTCACATAGCTTGTTGGGAACACAAAGTTTCTTTTCAGTTGCAAACTCCATTCCTTACATATATATGGGGAGGAACATGCTCCAACTCGGTTTTATAGTGAAAACTGCAGGAACTTCAAAACGGCACTAGGAAACAGACTGAGAAAGCAGAGAAAAGTGTCTCCTGCAACCCGTTCCCTTGGTGCTAGATGAACGAACGTCTCTGCACTTGCTCAGTTCTGAGAGATAAGTGTGTGTGAAAGCCGTCCTTCACCTAGGTTTTTGGGAACACAAAGTTCCTTTTCAGTTGCAAACACCATTCCATACATATATATGGGGAGGTACTAGCTCCAACTCGGTTTTACAGAGAAAACTGCATGAACATCAAACCGGCACTAGGAAAAAGACTGAGAAAGCAGAGAAAAAGTGTTTCCTGCAACCCGTTCCCTTGGTGCTAGATGAACGAACGTGTCTCCACTTGCTCTGTTCTGAGAGATAAGTGTGTGTGAAAGCCGTCCTTCACCTAGCTTATTGGGAACACAAAGTTTCTTTTCAGTTGCGAACTCCATTCCATACATATATATGGGGAGGTACAAGCTCCAACTCGGTTTTACAGTGAAAACTGCAGGAACTTCAAACCGGCACTAGGAAACAGACTGAGGAAGCAGAGAAAAAGTGTCTCCTGCAACCCGTTCCCTTGGTGCTAGATGAACGAACGTCTCTCCACTTGCTCAGTTCTGAGAGATAAGTGTGTGTGAAAGCCGCCCTTCACCTAGCTTGTTGGGAACACAAAGTTTCTTTTCAGTTGCAAACTCCATTCCTTACATATATATGGGGAGGATCATGCTCCAACTCGGTTTTACAGTGAAAACTGCAGGAACTTCAAAACGGCACTAGGAAACAGACTGAGAAAGCAGAGAAAAGTGTCTCCTGAAACCCGTTCCCTTGGTGCTAGATGAACGAACGTCTCTCCACTTGCTCAGTTCTGAGAGATAATTGTGTGTGAAAGCCGTCCTTCACCTAGCTTGTTGGGAACACAAAGTTTCTTTTCAGTTGCAAACTCCATTCCATACATATATATGGGGAGGTACTAGCTCGAACTCTGTTTGACACTGAAAACTGCAGGAACTTCAAACCGACACTAGGAAACAGACTGAGAAAGCAGAGAAAAACTGTCCCCTGCAACCCGTTCCATTGGTGCTAGATGAACGAACGTCTCTCCACTTGCTCAGTTCTGAGAGATAAGTGTGTGTGAAAGCCGTCCTTCACATAGCTAGTTGGGAACACAAAGTTTCTTTTCAGTTGCAAACTCCATTCCATACATATATATGGGGAGGTACCAGCTCCAACTCGGATTTACAGTGAAAACTGCAGGAATTTCCAACCGGCATTAGGAAACAGACTGAGAAAACAGAGAAAACGTGTCTCCTGCAACCCGTTCCATTGGTGCTTGATGAACGAACGTCTCTCAACTTGCTCAGTTCTGAGAGATAAGTGTGTGTGAAAGCCGTCCTTCACCTAGCTTGTTGGGAACACAAAGTTTCTTTTCAGTTGCATACTCCTTTCCATACATATATATGGGGAGGTACCAGCTCCAACTCGGTTTTACAGTGAAAACTGCAGGAACTTCACACCGGCACTAGGAAACAGAATGAGAAAGCAGAGAAAAAGTGTCTCCTGCAACCCGTTCCCTTGGTGCTAGATGAACTAACGTCTCTCCACTTGCTCAGTTCTGAGAGATAAGTGTGTGTGAAAGCCGTCCTTCAACTAACTTATTGGGAACACAAAGTTTCTTTTCAGTTGCAAACTCCATTCCATACATATATATGGGGAAGTACTAGCTCCAACTCTGTTTTACAGTGAAAACTGCAGGAACTTCAAACAGGCATTAGGAATCAGACTGAGAAAGCAGAGAAAAAGTGTATCCTGCAACCCGTTCCATTGGTGCTAGATGAACGAACGTCTCTCCAATTGCTCAGTTCTGAGAGATAAGTGTGTGTGAAAGCCGTCCTTCACCTAGCTTGTTGGGAACACAAAGTTTCTTTTCAGTTGCAAACTCCATTCCATACATATATATGGGGAGGTACCAGCTCCAACTCGGTTTTACAGTGAAAACTGCAGGATATTCAAACCGGCACTAGGAAACAGACTGAGAAACAGAGAAATAGTGTCTCCTGCAACCCGTTCCATTGGTGCTAGATGAACGAAAGTCTCTCCACTTGCTCAGTTCTGAGAGATAAGTGTGTGTGAAAGCCGTCCTTCACCTAGGTTTTTGAGAACACAAAGATTCTTTTCAGTTGCAAACTCCATTCCATACATATATATGGGGAGGTAGTAGCTCCAACTCGTTTTTACAGTAAAAACTGCAGGAACTTCAAACCGGCACTAGGAAACAGACTGAGAATGCAGAGAAAAAGTGTCTCCTGCAACCCGTTCCCTTGGTGCTAGATGAACGAACGTCTCTCCACTTGCTCAGTTCTGAGAGATAAGTGTGTGTGAAAGCCGTCCTTCACCTAGCTTGTTGGGAACACAAAGTTTCTTTTCAGTTGCAAACTCCATTCCATACATATATATGGGGAGGTACTAGCTCCAACTCGGTTTGACAGTGAAAACTGCAGGAACTTCATACCGGCACTAGGAAACAGACTGAGAAAGCAGAGAAAAAGTGTCTCCTGCAACCCGTTCCATTGGTGCTAGATGAACGAACGTCTCTCCAATTGCTCAGTTCTGAGAGATAAGTGTGTGTGAAAGCCGTCCTTCACCTAGCTTGTTGGGAACACAAAGTTTCTTTTCAGTTGCAAACTCCATTCCATACATATATATGGGGAGGTAGTAGCTCCAACTCGGTTTTACAGTGAAAACTGCAGGAAATTCAAACCGGCACTAGGAAACAGACTGAGAGCGCAGAGAAAATGTGTCTCCTGCAACCCGTTCCATTGGTGCTAGATGAACGAACGTCTCTCCATTTGCTCAGTTCTGAGAGATAAGTGTGTTTGAAAGCCGTCCTTCACCTAGCTTGTTGGGAACACAAAGGTTCTTTTCAGATGCAAACTCCATTCCATACATATATATGGGGAGGTAATAGCTCCAACTCTGTTTGACAGTGAAAACTGCAGGAACTTCAAACCTGCACTAGGAAACAGACTGAGAAAGAAGAGAAAATGTGTCCCCTGCAATCCGTTCCCTTGGTGCTAGATGAACGAACTTCTCTCCACTTGCTCAGTTCTGAGAGATAAGTGTGTGTGAAAGCCGTTCTTCACATAGCTTGTTGAGAACACAAAGTTTCTTTTCATTTGCTAACTCCATTCCATACATATATATGGGGAGGTACAAGTCCAAATCGGTTTGACAGTGAAAACCGCAGGAAATTCAAACCGGCACTAGGAAACAGACTGAGAAAGCAGAGAAAAAGTGTCCCCTGCAACCCGTTCCATTGGTGCTAGATGAACGAACGTCTCTCCACTTGCTAAGTTCTGAGAGATAATTGTGTGTGAAAGCCGTCCTTCACCTAGCTTGTTGAGAACACAAAGTTTCTTTTCATTTGCTAACTCCATTCCATACATATATATGGGGAGGTACCAGCTCCAACTCGGTTTTACAGTGAAAACTGCAGGAATTTCAAACCGGCATTAGGAAACAGACTGAGAAAGCAGAGAAAAAGTGTCTCCTGCAACCCGTTCCCTTGGTGCTAGATGAACGAACGTCTCTCCACTTGCTCAGTTCTGAGAGATAAGTGTGTGTGAAAGCTGTCCTTCACCTAGCTTGTTGGGAACACAAAGTTTCTTTTCAGTAGCATACTCCTTTCCATACATATATATGGGTAGGTACCAGCTCCAACTCGGTTTTACAGTGAAAACTGCAGGAACATCAAAACGGCACTAGGAAACAGACGGAGAAAGCAGAGAAAAAGTGTCTCCTGCAACCCGTTCCCTTGTTTCTAGATGAACGAACGTCTCTCCACTTGCTCAGTTCTGAGAGATAAGTGTGTGTGCAAGCCGTCCTTCAACTTGCTTGTTGGGAACACAAAGTTTCTTTTCAGTGGCAAACCCCATTCCATACATATATATGGGGAGGTACTAGCTCCAACTCGGTTTTACAGTGAAAACTGCAGGTACTTCAAACCGGCACTAGGAAAGAGACTGAGAATGCAGAGAAAACGTGTCTCCTGCAACCCGTTCCCTTGATGGTAGATGAACGAACGTCTCTCCACTTGCTCTGTTCCGAGAGATAAGTGTGTGTGAAAGCCGTCCTTCACCTAGCTTGTTGGGAACACAAAGTTTCTTTTCAGTTGCAAACTCCATTCCATACATATATATGGGGAGGTACTAGCTCCAACTCTGTTTTACACTGAAAACTGCAGGAACTTCAAACCGGCACTAGGAAACAGACTGAGAAAGCGTAGAAAAAGTGTCTCCTGCAACCTTTTAACTTCGTGCTAGATGAACGAACGTCTCTCCACTTGCTCAGTTCTGAGAGCTAAGTGTGTGTGAAAGCCGTCCTTCACCAAACTTGTTGGGAACACAAAGTTTCTTTTCAATTGCAAACTACATTCCATACATATATATGGGGAGGTACTAGCTCCAACTGTGTTTTACAATGAAAACTGCAGGAACTTCAAACTGGCACTAGGAAACAGACTGAAAAAGCGAAGAAAAAGTGTCTCCTTCAACCCGTTCACTTCGTGCTAGGTGAAAGAACGTCTCTCCACTTGCTCAGTTCTGAGAGAAAAGTGTGTGTGAAAGCCGTACTTCACCAAGCTTGTTGGGAACACAAAGTTTCTTTTCAGTTGCAAACTCCATTCCATACATATATATGGTGTGGTACTAGCTCCAATTCGGTTTGACAGTGAAAACTGCAGGAACTTCAAACCGGCATTAGGAAACAGACTGAGAAAGCAGAGAAAAAGTGTCTCCTGCAACCCGTTCCATTGGTGCTAGATGAACGAAAGTCTCTCCACTTGCTCAATTTTGTGAGATAAGTGTGTGTGAAGCCGTCCTTCACCTAGCTTGTTGGGAACACAAAGTTTCTTTTCAGTTTCTAACTCCATTCCATACATATATATGGGGAGGTACAATCTCCAACTCGTTTTTACAGTGAAAACCGAAGGAACTTCAAACCGGCACTAGGAAACAGACTGAGAAAGCAGAGAAAAAGTGTCTCCTGCAACCCGTTCCCTTGTTTCTAGATGAACGAACGTCTCTCCACTTGCTCAGTTCTGAGAGATAAGTGTGTGTGCAAGCCGTCCTTCAACTTTCTTGTTGGGAACACAAAGTTTCTTTTCAGTGGCAAACCCCATTCCATACATATATATGGGGAGGTACTAGCTCCAACTCGGTTTTACAGTGAAAACTGCAGGAACATCAAACCGGCACTAGGAAAGAGACTGAGAATGCAGAGAAAACGTGTCTACTGCAACCCGTTCCCTTGGTGGTAGATGAACGAACGTCTCTCCCCTTGCTCTGTTCCGAGAGATAAGTGTGTGTGAAAGCCGTCCTTCACCTAGCTTGTTGGGAACACAAAGTTTCTTTTCAGTTGCAAACTCCATTCCATACATATATATGGGGAGGTACTAGCTCCAACTCGGTTTTACACTGAAAACTGCAGGAACTTCAAACCGGCACTAGGAAACAGACTGAGAAAGCGTAGAAAAAGTGTCTCCTGCAACCCTTTAACTTCGTGCTAGATGAACGAACGTCTCTCCACTTGCTCAGTTCTGAGAGCTAAGTGTGTGTGAAAGCCGTCCTTCACCAAACTTGTTGGGAACACAAAGTTTCTTTTCAGTTGCAAACTACATTCCATACATATATATGGGGAGGTACTAGCTCCAACTCAGTTTTACAATGAAAACTGCAGGAACTTCAAACTGGCACTAGGAAACAGACTGAAAAAGCGTAGAAAAAGTGTCTCCTTCAACCCGTTCACTTCGTGCTAGATGAAAGAACGTCTCTCCACTTGCTCAGTTCTGAGAGAATAGTGTGTGTGAAAGCCGTACTTCACCAAGCTTGTTGGGAACACAAAGTTTCTTTTCAGTTGCAAACTCCATTCCATACATTTATATGGGGTGGTACTAGCTCCAATTCGGTTTGACAGTGAAAACTGCAGGAACTTCAAACCGGCATTAGGAAACAGACTGAGAAAGCAGAGAAAAAGTGTCTCCTGCAACCCGTTCCATTGGTGCTAGATGAACGAAAGTCTCTCCACTTGCTCAGTTTTGTGAGATAAGTGTGTGTGAAGCCGTCCTTCACCTAGCTTGTTGGGAACACAAAGTTTCTTTTCAGTTTCTAACTCCATTCCATACATATATATGGGGAGGTACCATCTCCAACTCGTTTTTACAGTGAAAACTGCAGGAACTTCAAACCGGTACTAGGAAACAGACTGAGAAAGCAGAGAAATAGTGTCTCCTGCAACCCGTTCCCTTGGTGCTAGATGAACGAACGTCTCTCCACTTGCTCAGTTCTGAGATATAAGTGTGTGTGAAAGCCGTACTTCACCTAGCTTGTTGGGAACAGAAAGTTTCTTTTCAGTTGCAAACTCCATTCCATACTTATATATGGGGAGGTACTAGCTCCAACTGGGTTTTACAGTGAAAACTGCAGGAACTTCAAACCGGCACTAGGAAACAGATTGAGAAAGCAGAGAAAAAGTGTCCCCTGCAACCCATTCCCTTGGTGCTAGATGAACGAACGTCTCTCCACTTGCTCAGTTCTGAGAGATACTTGTGTGTGAAAGCCGTCCTTCACCTAGCTTGTTGGGAACACAAAGTTTCTTTTCAGTTGCAAACTCCATTCCATACATATATATGGGGAGGTACAATCTCCAACTCGTTTTTACAGTGAAAACTGCAGGAACTTCAAAACGGCACTAAGAAACAGACTGAGAAAGCAGAGAAAAAGTGTCTCTTGCAACCCGTTCCCTTGGTGCTAGATGAACGAACGTCTCTCCACTTGCTCAGTTCTGAGAGATAAGTGTGTGTGAAAGCCGTTCTTCACATAGCTTGTTGAGAACACAAAGTTTCTTTTCATTTGCTAACTCCATTCCATACATATATCTGGGGAGGTACTAGTCCAAAACGGTTTGACAGTGAAAACCGCAGGAACTTCAAACCGGCACTAGGAAACAGACTGAGAAAGGAGAGAAAAAGTGTCCCCTGCAACCCGTTCCATTGGTGTTAGATGAACGAACGTCTCTCCACTTGCTCAGTTCTGAGAGATAATTGTGTGTGAAAGCCGTCCTTCACCTAGCTTGTTGGGAACACAAAGTTTCTTTTCAGTTGCAAACTCCATTCCATACATATATATGGGGAGGTACTAGCTCCAAATCATTTTGACAGTGAAAACTGCAGGAACTTCAAACCGGCACTAGGAAACAGACTGAGAAAGCGTAGAAAAAGTGTCTCCTGCAAACCGTTCACTTCGTGCTAGATGAACGAACGTCTCTCCACTTGATCAGTTTTGTGAGATAAGTGTGTGTGAAAGCCGTCCTTCACGTAGCTTGTTGGGAACACAAAGTTTCTTTTCAGTTGCAAACTCCATTCCATAAATATATATGGGGAGGTACCATCTCCAACTCGTTTTTACAGTGAAAACTGCAGGAACTTCAAACCGGCACTAGGAAACAGACTGAGAAAGCAGAGAAAAAGTGTCTCCTGCAACACGTTCCCTTGGTGATAGATGAACGAACGCCTCTGCACTTGCTCATTTCCGAGAGATAAGTGTGTGTGAAAGCCGTCATTCACAAAGTTTGTTGGGAACACAAAGTTTCTTTTCTGTTGCAAACTCCATTCCATACATATATATGGGGAGTTACTAGCTAAAACTCAATTTTACAGTGAAAAATGTAGGAACTTCAAACCGGCACTAGGAAACAGACTGAGAAATCAGAGAAAAAGTGTCTCCTGCAACCCGTTCCCTTGGTGCTAGATGAACGAACGTCTCTCCACTTGCTCAGTTCTGAGAGATAAGTGGGTGTGAAAGCCGTACTTCACCTAGCTTGTTGGGAACACAAAGTTTCTTTTCAGTTGCAAACTCCATTCCATACATATATATGGGGAGGTACTAGCTCCAACTCGGTTTTACAGAGAAAACTGCAGGAATTTCAAACCGGCACTAGGAAACAGAGTGAGAAAGCAGAGAAATAGTGTCTCCTGCAACCCGTTTCCTTGGTGCTAGATGAACGAACGTCTCTCCACTTGCTCAGTTCTGAGAGATAAGTGTGTGTGAAAGCCGTCCTTCACATAGATTGTTGGGAAGACAAAGTTTCTTTTCAGTTGCAAAATCCATTCCATATATATATATGGGGAGGTACTAGCTCCAACTCGGTTTTACAGTGAAAACAGCAGGAACTTCAAACCGGCACTAGGAAACAGACTGAGAAAGCATAGAAAAATTGTCTCCTGCAACCCGTTCCCTTGGTGCTAGATGAACGAACGTCTCCCCACTTGCTCAGTTCTGAGAGATAAGTGTGTGTGAAAGCCGTCCTTCAACTAGCTTGTTGGGGACACAAAGTTTCTTTTCAGTTGCAAACTCCATTCCATACATATATATGGGGAGGTACTAGCTCCAACTCGGTTTTACAGTGAAAAATGCAGGAACTTCAAACTGGCACTAGGAAACAGACCGAGAAAGCAGAGAAAAACTGTCTCCTGCAAACCGTTCCCTTGTTGCTGGATGAACGACCGTCTCTCCACTTGCTCAGTTCCGAGAGATAAGTGTGTGTGAAAGCCGTCCTTCACCTAGCTTGTTGGTAACACAAAGCTTCTTTTCTGTCGCAAACCCCATTCCATACATATATATGGGGAGTTACTAGCTCCAACTCTGTTTTACAGTTAAAACTGCAGGAACATCAAACCGGCACTAGGAAACAGACTGAGAATGCAGAGAAAAAGTGTCTCCTGCAACCCGTTCCCTTGGTGCTAGATGAACGAACGTCTCTCCACTTGCTCAGTTCTGAGAAATAAGTGTGTGTGAAAGCCGTACTTCACCTAGCTTGTTGGGAACACAAAGTTTCTTTTCAGTGGCAAACTCCATTCCATATATATATATGGGGAGGTGCTAGCTCCAACTCGGTTTTACAGTGAAAACTGCAGGAACTTCAAACCGGCACTAGGAAAAAGACTGAGAAAGCAGAGAAAAAGTGTCTCCTGCAACCCGTTCCATTGGTGCTAGATGAACGAAAGTCTCTCCACTTGCTCAGTTCCGAGAGATAAGTGTGTGTGAAAGCCGTCCTTCACCTACATTGTTTGGAACACAAAGATTCTTTTCAGTTGCAAACCCCATTCCATACATATATATGGGGAGGTAGTAGCTCCAACTCGGTTTTACAGTGAAAACTGCAAGAACTTCAAACCGGCACTAGGAAACAGACTGAGAAAGCAGAGAAAATGTATCTTCTGCAACCCGTTCACTTCGTGCTAGATGAACGAAAGTCTCTCCACTTGCTAAGTTCCGAGAGATAAGTGTGTGTGAAAGCCGTCCTTCACCTAGCTTGTTGGGAACACAAAGATTCTTTTCAGTTGCAAACTCCATTCCATACATATATATGGGGAGGTAATAGCTCCAACCTTTTTTTACAGTGAAAACTGCAGGAACTTCAATCCGGCACTAGGAAACAGACTGAGAAAGCGGAGAAAAAGTGTCTCCTGCAACCCGTTCCCTTGGTGCTAGATGAACGAACGTCTCTCCACTTGCTCAGTTCCGAGAGATAAGTGAGTGTGAAAGCCGTCCTTCACCTAGCTTGTTGGGAACACAAAGTTTCTTTTCAATTGCAAACTCCATTCCATACATATATATGGGGGGTTACTAGCTCCAACTCGTTTTTACAGTGAAAACTGCAGGAACATCAAACCGGCACTAGGAAACAGACTGAGAAAGCAGATAAATAGTGTCTCCTGCAACCCGTTTCCTTGGTGCTAGATGAACGAACGTCTCTCCACTTGCTCAGTTCTGAGAGATAAGTGTGTGTGAAAGCCGTCCTTCACATAGATTGTTGGGAAGACAAAGTTTCTTTTCAGTTGCAAAATCCATTCCATATATATATATGGGGAGGTACTAGCTCCAACTCGGTTTTACAGTGAAAACAGCAGGAACTTCAAACCGGCACTAGGAAACAGACTGAGAAAGCATAGAAAAATTGTCTCCTGCAACCCGTTCCCTTGGTGCTAGATGAACGAACGTCTCCCCACTTGCTCAGTTCTGAGAGATAAGTGTGTGTGAAAGCCGTCCTTCAACTAGCTTGTTGGGGACACAAAGTTTCTTTTCAGTTGCAAACTCCATTCCATACATATATATGGGGAGGTAATAGCTCCAACTCGGTTTTACAGTGAAAAATGCAGGAACTTCAAACTGGCACTAGGAAACAGACCGAGAAAGCAGAGAAAAACTGTCTCCTGCAAACCGTTCCCTTGGTGCTAGATGAACGAACGTCTCTCCACTTGCTCAGTTCCGAGAGATAAGTGTGTGTGAAAGCCGTCCTTCACCTAGCTTGTTGGGAACACAAAGCTTCTTTTCTGTCGCAAACCCCATTCCATACATATATATGGGGAGTTACTAGCTCCAACTCTGTTTTACAGTTAAAACTGCAGGAACATCAAACCGGCACTAGGAAACAGACTGAGAATGCAGAGAAAAAGTGTCTCCTGCAACCCGTTCCCTTGGTGCTATATGAACGAACGTCTCTCCACTTGCTCAGTTCTGAGAAATAAGTGTGTGTGAAAGCCGTCCTTCACCTAGCTTGTTGGGAACTCAAAGTTTCTTTTCAGTTGCAAACACCATTCCATACATATATATGGGGAGGTACCCGCTCCAACTCGGTTTTACAATGAAAACTGCAGGAACTTCAAACCGGCACTTGGAAACAGACTGAGAAAGCAGAGAAAAAGTTTCTCCTGCAAACCGTTCACTTGGTGCTAGATGAACGAACGTCTCTCCACTTGCTCAGTTCCGAGTGATAAGTGTGTGTGAAAGCCGTACTTCACCTAGCTTGTTGGGAACACAAAGTTTCTTTTCAGTGGCAAACTCCATTCCATATATATATATGGGGAGGTGCTAGCTCCAACTCGGTTTTACAGTGAAAACTGCAGGAACTTCAAACCGGCACTAGGAAAAAGACTGAGAAAGCAGAGAAAAAGTGTCTCCTGCAACCCGTTCCATTGGTGCTAGATGAACGAACGTCTCTCCACTTGCTCAGTTCCGAGAGATAAGTGTGTGTGAAAGCCGTCCTTCACCTACCTTGTTTGGAACACAAAGATTCTTTTCAGTTGCAAACCCCATTCCATACATATATATGGGGAGGTAGTAGCTCCAACTCGGTTTTACAGTGAAAACTGCAAGAACTTCAAACCGGCACTAGGAAACAGACTGA
The DNA here is from genome assembly GCF_036321535.1 of Camelus dromedarius. Taxonomy (NCBI): domain Eukaryota; kingdom Metazoa; phylum Chordata; class Mammalia; order Artiodactyla; family Camelidae; genus Camelus; species Camelus dromedarius. The sequence goes on along the minus strand of NW_026989811.1, from coordinate 1,199,265 downwards.
TTTTGCAGAGAAAATGTATCTTCTGCAACCCGTTCACTTCGTGCTAGATGAACGAAAGTCTCTCCACTTGCTAAGTTCCGAGAGATAAGTGTGTGTGAAAGCCGTCCTTCACCTAGCTTGTTGGGAACACAAAGATTCTTTTCAGTTGCAAACTCCATTCCATACATATATATGGGGAGGTAATAGCTCCAACCTTTTTTTACAGTGAAAACTGCAGGAACTTCAATCCGGCACTAGGAAACAGACTGAGAAAGCGGAGAAAAAGTGTCTCCTGCAACCCGTTCCCTTGGTGCTAGATGAACGAACGTCTCTCCACTTGCTCAGTTCCGAGAGATAAGTGAGTGTGAAAGCCGTCCTTCACCTAGCTTGTTGGGAACACAAAGTTTCTTTTCAATTGCAAACTCCATTCCATACATATATATGGGGGGTTACTAGCTCCAACTCGTTTTTACAGTGAAAACTGCAGGAACATCAAACCGGCACTAGGAAACAGACTGAGAAAGCAGATAAATAGTGTCTCCTGCAACCCGTTCCATTGGTGCAAGATGAAAGAACGTCTCTCCACTTGCTCAGTTCTGAGAGATAAGTGTGTGTGAAAGCCGTCCTTCAACTAGCTTGTTGGGAACACAAAGTTTCTTTTCAGTTGCAAACACCATTCCATACATATATATGGGGAGGTACTCGCTCCAACTCTGTTTTACAGTGAAAACTGCAGGAACATCAAGCCAGCACTAGGAAACAGACTGAGAAAGCTGAGAAAAGTTTCTCCTGCAATCCGTTCACTTGGTGCTAGATGAACGAACGTCTCTCCACTTGCTCAGTTCCGAGTGATAAGTGTGTGTGAAAGCCGTACTTCACCTAGCTTGTTGGGAACACAAAGTTTCTTTTCTGTTACAAACTCCTTTCCATACATATATATGGGGAGTTACTAGCTCCAACTCGGTTTTACAGTGAAAACTGCAGGAACTTCAAACAGGCACCAGGAAACAGACTGAGAAACCAGAGTAAAGTGTCTCCTGCAACCCGTTCCCTTGGTGCTAGATGAACGAACGTCTCCCCACTTGCTCAGTTCTGAGAGATATGTGTGTGTGAAAGCCGTCCTTCACCTAGCTTGTTGGGAACACAAAGTTTCTTTTCAGTTGCAAACTCCATTCCATACATATATATGGGGAGGTACTAGCTCCAACTCGGTTTTACAGTGAAAACTGCAGGAACTTCAAACCGGCACTAGGAAACAGACTGAGAAACCAGAGTAAAAGTGTCTCCTGCAACCCGTTCCCTTGGTGCTAGATGAACGATCGTCTCTCCATTTGCTCAGTTCTGAGAGATAAGTGTGTGTGAAAGCCGTCCTTCAACTTGCTTGTTGGGAAAACAAAGTTTCTTTTCAGTTGCAAACTCCATTCCATACATATATATGGGGAGGTACTAGCTCCAACTCGGTTTTACAGTGAAAACTGCAGGAACTTCAAACCGGCACTAGGAAACAGAGTGAGAAACCAGAGTAAAAGTGTCTCCTGCAAACCGTTCCCTTGGTGCTAGATGAACGATCGTCTCTCCACTTGCTCAGTTCTGAGAGATAAGTGTGTGTGAAAGCCGTCCTTCAACTTGCTTGTTGGGAGAACAAAGTTTCTTTCAGTTGCAAACTCCACTGCATCCATATATATGGGGAGGTACTAGCTCCAACTCGGTTTGAAAGTGAAAAGTGCAGGAACTTCCAACCGGCACTAGGAAACAGACTGAGAAAGCAGAGAAAAAGTGTCTCCTGCAACCCGTTCCCTTGGTGCTAGATGAACGAACGTCTCTCCACTTGCTCAGTTCTGAGAGATAAGTGTGTGTGAAAGCCGTCCTTCACCTAGCTTGTTATGAACACAAAGTTTCTTTTCAGTTGCAAACTCCATTCCATACATATATATGGGGAGGTAGAAGCTCCAACTCGGTTTTACACTGAAAACTGCAGGAACTTCAAACCGGCACTAGGAAACAGACTTAGAAAGCAGAGAAAAAGTGTCTCCTGCAACCCGTTCCCTTGGTGCTAGATGAACAAACGTCTCTCCACTTGCTCAGTTCTGAGAGATAAGTGTGTGTGAAAGCCGTCCTTCACCTAGCTTGTTGGGAACACAAAGTTTCTTTTCAGTTGCAAACTCCACTCCATCCATATATATGGGGAGGTACTAGCTCCAACACTATTTTAAACTGAAAACTGCAGGAACTTCAAACCGGCACTAGGAAACAGACTGAGAATGCAGAGAACACGTGTCTCCTGCAACCCGTTCCCTTGGTGGTAGATAAACGAACGTCTCTCCACTTGCTCTGTTCCGAGAGATAACTGTGTGTGAAAGCCGTCCTTCACCTACCTTGTTGGGAACACAAAGTTTCTTTTCAGTTGCAAACTCCATTCCATACATATATATGGGGAGGTAATAGCTCCAACTCAGTTTTACAGTGATAACTGCAGGAACTTCAAGCCGGCACTAGGAAACAGACTGAGAAAGCAGAGGAAAAGTTTCTCCTGCAATCCGTTCACTTGGTGCTAGATGAACGAACGTCTCTCCACTTGCTCAGTTCCGAGTGATAAGTGTGTGTGAAAGCCGTCCTTCACCTAGCTTGTTGGGAACACAAAGTTTCTTTTCTGTTACAAACTCCATTCCAAACATATATATGGGGAGTTACTAGCTCCAACTCCGTTTTACAGTGAAAACTGCAGGAACTTCAAACAGGCACCAGGAAACAGACTGAGAAACCAGAGTAAAGTGTCTCCTGCAACCCGTTCCCTTGGTGCTAGATGAACGAACGTCTCCCCACTAGCTCAGTTCTGAGAGATATGTGTGTGTGAAAGCCGTCCTTCCCCTAGCTTGTTGGGAACACAAAGTTTCTTTTATGTTGCAAACTCCATTCCATACATATATATGGGGAGGTACTAGCTCCAACTCGGTTTTACAGTGAAAACTGCAGGAACTTCAAACCGGCACTAAGAAACAGACTGAGAAACCAGAGTAAAAGTGTCTCCTGCAACCCGTTCCCTTGGTGCTATATGAACGATCGTCTCTCCACTTGCTCAGTTCTGAGAGATAAGTGTGTGTGAAAGCCGTCCTTCAAATTGCTTGTTGGGAAAACAAAGTTTCTTTTCAGTTGCAAATTCCATTCCATACATATATATGGGGAGGTACTAGCTCCAACTCGGTTTTACAGTGAAAAATGCAGGAACTTCAAACCGGCACTAGGAAACAGAGTGAGAATCCAGAGTAAAAGTGTCTCCTGCAAACCGTTCCCTTGGTGCTAGATGAACGATCGTCTCTCCACTTGCTCAGATCTGAGAGATAAGTGTGTGTGAAAGCCGTCCTTCAACTTGCTTGTTGGGAAAACAAAGTTTCTTTTCAGTTGCAAACTCCAATCCATACATATATATGGGGAGGAAGTAGCTCCAACTCGGTTTTACATTGAAAACTGCAGGAACTTCAAACCGGCACAGGGAAACAAACTTAGAAAGCAGAGAAAAAGTGTCTCCTGCAACCCGTTCCCTTGGTGCTAGATGAACGAACGTCTTTCCACTTGCTCAGTTCTGAGAGATAAGTGTGTGTGAAAGCCGTCCTTCACCTAGCTTGTTGGGAACACAAAGTTTCTTTTCAGTTGCAAACTCCACTCCATCCATATATATGGGGAGGTACTAGCTCCAACACTGTTTTAAACTGAAAACTGCAGGAACTTCAAACCGGCACTAGGAAACAGACTGAGAATGCAGAGAAAACATGTCTCCTGCAACCCGTTCCCTTGATGGTAGATGAACGAACGTCTCTCCACTTGCTCTGTTCCAAGAGAAAAGTGTATGTGAAAGCCGTCCTTCACCTAGCTTGTTATGAACACAAAGTTTCTTTTCAGTTGCAAACTCCAATCCATACATATATATGGGGAGGAACTAGCTCCAACTCGATTTTACAGTGAAAACTGCAGGAACTTCAAACCGGCACTGGGAAACAGACTTAGAAAGCAGAGAAAAAGTGTCTCCTGCAACCCGTTCCCTTGGTGCTAGATGAACGAACGTCTCTCCACTTGCTCAGTTCCGAGTGATAAGTGTGTGTGAAAGCCGTACTTCACCTAGCTTGTTGGGAACACAAAGTTTCTTTTCTGTTACAAACTCCATTCCATACATATATATGGGGAGTTACTAGCTCCAAATCGGTTTTACAGTGAAAACTGCAGGAACTTCAAACAGGCACCAGGAAACAGACTGAGAAACCAGAGTAAATTGTCTCCTGCAACACGTTCCCTTGGTGCTAGATGAACGAACGTCTCCCCACTTGCTCAGTTCTGAGAGATATGTGTGTGTGAAAGCCGTCCTTCCCCTAGCTTGTTGGGAACACAAAGTTTCTTTTCAGTTGCAAACTCCATTCCATATATATATATGGGGAGGTACTAGCTCCAACTCGGTTTTACAGTGAAAACTGCAGGAACTTCAAACCGGCACTAGGAAACAGACTGAGAAACCAGAGTAAAAGTGTCTCCTTCAAACCGTTCCCTTGGTGCTAGATGAACGATCGTCTCTCCACTTGCTCAGTTCTGAGAGATAAATGTGTGTGAAAGCCGTCCTTCACATAGCTTGTTATGAACACAAAGTTTCTTTTCAGTTGCAAACTCCATTCCATACATATATATGGGGAGGTAGAAGCTCCAACTCGGTTTTACACTGAAAACTGCAGGAACTTCAAACCGGCACTAGGAAACAGACTTAGAAAACAGAGAAAAAGTGACTCCTGCAACCCGTTCTCTTGGTGCTAGATGAACGAACGTCTCTCCACTTGCTCAGTTCTGAGAGATAAGTGTGTGTGAAAGCCGTCCTTCACATAGCTTGTTGGGAACACAAAGTTTCTTTTCAGTTGCAAACTCCACTCCATCCATATATATGGGGAGGTACAAGCTCCAAAACTGTTTTAAACTGAAAACTGCAGGAACTTCAAACCGGCACTAGGAAACAGACTGAGAATGTAGAGAAAACGTGTCTCCTGCAACCCGTTCCCTTGGTGGTAGATGAACGAACGTTCCTCCACTTGCTCTGTTCCGAGAGATAAGTTTGTGTGAAAGCCGTCCTTCACCTACCTTGTTGGGAACACAAAGTTTCTTTTCAGTTGCAAACTCCATTCCATACATATATATGGGGAGGTACTAGCTCCAACTCAGTTTTACAGTGAAAACTGCAGGAACTTCAAGCCGGCACTAGGAAACAGACTGAGAAAGCAGAGAAAAAGTTTCTCCTGCAATCCGTTCACTTGGTGCTAGATGAACGAACGTCTCTCCACTTGCTCAGTTCCGAGTGATAAGTGTGTGTGAAAGCCGTACTTCACCTAGCTTGTTGGGAACACAAAGTTTCTTTTCTGTTACAAACTCCATTCCAAACATATATATGGGGAGTTACTAGCTCCAACTCCGTTTTACAGTGAAAACTGCAGGAACTTCAAACAGGCACCAGGAAACAGACTGAGAAACCAGAGTAAAGTGTCTCCTGCAACCCTTTCCCTTGGTGCTAGATGAACGAACGTCTCCCCACTTGCTCAGTTCTGAGAGATATGTTTGTGTGAAAGCCGTCCTTCACCTAGCTTGTTGGGAACACAAAGTTTCTTTTCAGTTGCAAACTCCATTCCATACATATATATGGGGAGGTACTAGCTCCAACTCGGTTTTACAGTGAAAACTGCAGGAACTTCAAACCGGCACTAAGAAACAGACTGAGAAACCAGAGTAAAAGTGTCTCCTGCAAACCGTTCCCTGGGTGCTATATGAACGATCGTCTCTCCACTTGCTCAGTTCTGAGAGATTAGTGTGTGTGAAAGCCGTCCTTCAACTTGCTTGTTGGGAAAACAAAGTTTCTTTTCAGTTGCAAACTCCAATCCATACATATATATGGGGAGGAACTAGCTCCAACTCGGTTTTACAGTGAAAACTGCAGGAACTTCAAACCGGCACAGGGAAACAGACTTAGAAAGCAGAGAAAAAGTGTCTCCTGCAACCCGTTTCCTTGGTGATAGATGAACGAACGTCTATCCACTTGCTCAGTTCTGAGAGATAAGTGTGTGTGAAAGCCGTCCTTCACCTAGCTTGTTATGAACACAAAGTTTCTTTTCAGTTGCAAACTCCAGTCCATACATATATATGGGGAGGTAGAAGCTCCAACTCGGTTTTACACTGAAAACTGCAGGAACTTCAAACCGGCACTAGGAAACAGACTGAGAAAGCAGATAAAAAGTGTCTCCTGCAACCCGTTCCCTTGGTGCTAGATGAACGAACGTCTCTCCACTTGCTCAGTTCTGAGAGATAAGTGTATGTGAAAGCCGTCCTTCACCTAGCTTGTTCTGAACAGAAAGTTTCTTTTCAGTTGCAAACTCCACTGCATCCATATATATGGGGAGGTACTAGCTCCAACTCGGTTTGAAAGTGAAAATTGCAGGAACTTCAAACCGGCACTAGGAAACAGACTGAGAAAGCAGAGAAAAAGTGTCTCCTGCAACCCGTTCCCTTGGTGCTAGATGAACGAACGTCTCTCCACTTGCTCAGTTCTGAGAGATAAGTGTGTGTGAAAGCCGTCCTTCACCTAGCTTGTTATGAACACAAAGTTTCTTTTCAGTTGCATACTCCATTCCATACATATATATGAGGAGGTAGAAGCTCCAACTCGGTTTTACACTGAAAACCGCAGGAACTTCAAACCGGCACTAGGAAACAGACTTAGAAAGCAGAGGAATAGTGTCTCCTGCAACCCGTTCCCTTGGTGCTAGATGAACGAACGTCTCTCCACATGCTCAGTTCTGAGAGATAAGTGTGTGTGAAAGCCGTCCTTCACCTAGCTTGTTGGGAACACAAAGTTTCTTTTCAGTTGCAAACTCCACTCCATCCATATATATGGGGAGGTACTAGCTCCAATACTATTTTAAACTGAAAACTGCAGGAACTTCAAACCGACACTAGGAAACAAAGTGAGAAAGCGTAGAAAAAGTGTCTCCTGCAACCCTTTCATTCGTGCTAGATGAACGAACGTCTCTCCACTTGCTCAGTTCTGAGAGCTAAGTGTGTGTGAAAGCCGTCCTTCACCAAGCTTGTTGGGAACACAAAGTTTCTTTTCAGTTGCAAACTACATTACATACATATATATGGGGAAGTACTAGCTCCAACTCGGTTTTACAGTGAAAATTGCAGGAACTTCAAACCGGCATTAGGAAACAGACTGAGAAAGCAGAGAAAAAGTGTATCCTGCAACCCGTTCCCTTGGAGCTAGATGAACGAACGTCTCTCCACTTGCTCAGTTCTGAGAGATAAGTGTGTGTGAAAGCCATCCTTCACATAGCTTGTTGGGAACACAAAGTTTCTTTTCAGTTGCAAACTCCATTCCATACATATATATGGGGAGGTAATAGCTCCAAATCGGTTTGACAGTGAAAACAGAAGGAACTTCAAACCGGCACTAGGAAACAGACTGAGAAAGCAGAGAAAAAGTGTCCCCTGCCACCAGTTCCCTTGGTGCTAGATGAACGAACGTCTCTCCACTTGCTCAGTTCTGAGATATAATTGTGTGTGAAAGCCGTCCTTCACCTAACTTGTTGAGAACACAAAGTTTCTTTTCAGTTGCAAAATCCATTCCATACATATATATGGGGAGGTACTAGCTCCAACTCGGTTTACAGTGAAAACTGCAGGAAGTTCAAACCGGCACTAGGAAACAGACTGAGAATGCAGATAAAACGTGTCTCCTGCAACCCGTTCCCTTGGTGCTAGATGAAAGAACGTCTCTCCACTTGCTCAGTTCCGAGAGATAAGTGTGTGTGAAAGCCGTCCTTCAACTAGCTTGTTGGGAACACAATGTTTCTTTTCAGTTGCAAACTCCATTCCATACATATATATGGGGAGGTACTAGCTCCAACTCAGTTTTACAGTGAAAACTGCAGGAACTTCAAACCGGCACTAGGAAACAGACTGAGAAAGCGTAGAAAAAGTGTCTCCTGCAACCCGTTCACTTCGTGCTAGATGAACGAACGTCTCTCAACTTGCTCAGTTTTGTGAGATAAGTGTTTGTGAAAGCCGTCCTTCACCTAGCTTGTTGGGAGCACAAAGTTTCTTTTCAGTTGCTAACTCCATTCCATACATATAATGGGGAGGTACCATCTCCAACTCGTTTTTACAGTGAAAACTGCAGGATATTCAAACCGGCACTAGGAAACAGACTGAGAAAGCAGAGAAAAAGTTTCTCCTGCAACACGTTCCCTTGGTGCTAGATGAACGAACGTCTCTCCACTTGCTCAGTTCTGAGAGATAAGTGTATGTGAAAGCCGTCCTTCACCTAGCTTGTTCTGAACAGAAAGTTTCTTTTCAGTTGCAAACTCCACTGCATCCATATATATGGGGAGGTACTAGCTCCAACTCGGTTTGAAAGTGAAAAGTGCAGGAACTTCAAACCGGCACTAGGAAACAGACTGAGAAAGCAGAGAAAAAGTGTCTCCTGCAACCCGTTCCCTTGGTGCTAGATGAACGAACGTCTCTCCACTTGCTCAGTTCTGAGAGATAAGTGTGTGTGAAAGCCGTCCTTCACCTAGCTTGTTATGAACACAAAGTTTCTTTTCAGTTGCATACTCCATTCCATACATATATATGAGGAGGTAGAAGCTCCAACTCGGTTTTACACTGAAAACCGCAGGAACTTCAAACCGGCACTAGGAAACAGACTTAGAAAGCAGAGGAATAGTGTCTCCTGCAACCCGTTCCCTTGGTGCTAGATGAACGAACGTCTCTCCACATGCTCAGTTCTGAGAGATAAGTGTGTGTGAAAGCCGTCCTTCACCTAGCTTGTTGGGAACACAAAGTTTCTTTTCAGTTGCAAACTCCACTCCATCCATATATATGGGGAGGTACTAGCTCCAATACTATTTTAAACTGAAAACTGCAGGAACTTCAAACCGACACTAGGAAACAAAGTGAGAAAGCGTAGAAAAAGTGTCTCCTGCAACCCTTTCATTCGTGCTAGATGAACGAACGTCTCTCCACTTGCTCAGTTCTGAGAGCTAAGTGTGTGTGAAAGCCGTCCTTCACCAAGCTTGTTGGGAACACAAAGTTTCTTTTCAGTTGCAAACTACATTACATACATATATATGGGGAAGTACTAGCTCCAACTCGGTTTTACAGTGAAAATTGCAGGAACTTCAAACCGGCATTAGGAAACAGACTGAGAAAGCAGAGAAAAAGTGTATCCTGCAACCCGTTCCCTTGGAGCTAGATGAACGAACGTCTCTCCACTTGCTCAGTTCTGAGAGATAAGTGTGTGTGAAAGCCATCCTTCACATAGCTTGTTGGGAACACAAAGTTTCTTTTCAGTTGCAAACTCCATTCCATACATATATATGGGGAGGTAATAGCTCCAAATCGGTTTGACAGTGAAAACAGAAGGAACTTCAAACCGGCACTAGGAAACAGACTGAGAAAGCAGAGAAAAAGTGTCCCCTGCCACCAGTTCCCTTGGTGCTAGATGAACGAACGTCTCTCCACTTGCTCAGTTCTGAGATATAATTGTGTGTGAAAGCCGTCCTTCACCTAACTTGTTGAGAACACAAAGTTTCTTTTCAGTTGCAAAATCCATTCCATACATATATATGGGGAGGTACTAGCTCCAACTCGGTTTACAGTGAAAACTGCAGGAAGTTCAAACCGGCACTAGGAAACAGACTGAGAATGCAGATAAAACGTGTCTCCTGCAACCCGTTCCCTTGGTGCTAGATGAAAGAACGTCTCTCCACTTGCTCAGTTCCGAGAGATAAGTGTGTGTGAAAGCCGTCCTTCAACTAGCTTGTTGGGAACACAATGTTTCTTTTCAGTTGCAAACTCCATTCCATACATATATATGGGGAGGTACTAGCTCCAACTCAGTTTTACAGTGAAAACTGCAGGAACTTCAAACCGGCACTAGGAAACAGACTGAGAAAGCGTAGAAAAAGTGTCTCCTGCAACCCGTTCACTTCGTGCTAGATGAACGAACGTCTCTCAACTTGCTCAGTTTTGTGAGATAAGTGTTTGTGAAAGCCGTCCTTCACCTAGCTTGTTGGGAGCACAAAGTTTCTTTTCAGTTGCTAACTCCATTCCATACATATAATGGGGAGGTACCATCTCCAACTCGTTTTTACAGTGAAAACTGCAGGATATTCAAACCGGCACTAGGAAACAGACTGAGAAAGCAGAGAAAAAGTTTCTCCTGCAACACGTTCCCTTGGTGATAGATGAACGAACGTCTCTCCACTTGCTCATTTCCGAGAGATATGTGTGTGTGAAAGCCGTCATTCACAAAGCTTGTTGGGAACACAAAGATTCTTTTCTGTTGCAAACTCCATTCCATACATATATATGGGGAGTTACTAGCTAAAACTCGATTTTACAGTGAAAAATGTAGGAACTTCAAAACGGCACTAGGAAACAGACTGAGAATGCAGAGAAAAATTGTCTGCTGCAACCAGTTCCCTTGGTGCTAGATGAACGAACATCTCTCCACTTTCTCACTTCTGAGAGATAAGTGTGTGTGAAAGCAGTCTTTCACCTAGCTTGTTGGGAACACAAAGTTTCTTTTCAGTTTCAAACTCCATTCCATACATATATATGGGGAGGAACTAGCTCCAACTCGGTTTTACAGTGAAAACTGCAGGAACTTCAAACCGGCACTAGGAAACAGACTAAGAAATCAGAGAAAAAGTGTCTCCTGCAACCCGTTCCCTTGGTGCTAGATGAACGAACGTCTCTCCACTTGCTCAGTTCTGAGAGATAAGTGTGTGTGAAAGCCGCCCTTCACTTAACTTGTTGGGAACACAAAGTTTCTTTTCAGTTGCAAACTCCATTCCTTAAATATATATGGGGAGGAACATGCTCCAACTCGTTTTTACAGTGAAAACTGCAGGAACTTCAAAACGGCACTAGGAAACAGACTGAGAAAGCGTAGAAAAAGTGTCTCCTGCAACCCGTTCACTTCGTGCTAGATGAACGAACGTCTCTCCACTTGCTCAGTTTTGTGAGATAAGTGTGTGTGAAAGCCGTCCTTCACGTAGCTTGTTGGGAACACAAAGTTTCTTTTCAGTTGCAAACTCCATTCCATAAATATATATGGGGAGGTACCATCTCCAACTCGTTTTTACAGTGAAAACTGCAGGAACTTCAAACCGGCACTAGGAAACAGACTGAGAAAGCAGAGAAAAAGTGTCTCCTGCAACACGTTCCCTTGGTGATAGATGAACGAACGCCTCTGCACTTGCTCATTTCCGAGAGATAAGTGTGTGTGAAAGCCGTCATTCACAAAGTTTGTTGGGAACACAAAGTTTCTTTTCTGTTGCAAACTCCATTCCATACATATATATGGGGAGTTACTAGCTAAAACTCAATTTTACAGTGAAAAATGTAGGAACTTCAAACCGGCACTAGGAAACAGACTGAGAAATCAGAGAAAAAGTGTCTCCTGCAACCCGTTCCCTTGGTGCTAGATGAACGAACGTCTCTCCACTTGCTCAGTTCTGAGAGATAAGTGGGTGTGAAAGCCGTACTTCACCTAGCTTGTTGGGAACACAAAGTTTCTTTTCAGTTGCAAACTCCATTCCATACATATATATGGGGAGGTACTAGCTCCAACTCGGTTTTACAGAGAAAACTGCAGGAACTTCAAACCGGCACTAGGAAACAGAGTGAGAATGCAGAGAAATAGTGTCTCCTGCAACCCGTTTCCTTGGTGCTAGATGAACGAACGTCTCTCCACTTGCTCAGTTCTGAGAGATAAGTGTGTGTGAAAGCCGTCCTTCACATAGATTGTTGGGAAGACAAAGTTTCTTTTCAGTTGCAAAATCCATTCCATATATATATATGGGGAGGTACTAGCTCCAACTCGGTTTTACAGTGAAAACAGCAGGAACTTCAAACCGGCACTAGGAAACAGACTGAGAAAGCATAGAAAAATTGTCTCCTGCAACCCGTTCCCTTGGTGCTAGATGAACGAACGTCTCCCCACTTGCTCAGTTCTGAGAGATAAGTGTGTGTGAAAGCCGTCCTTCAACTAGCTTGTTGGGGACACAAAGTTTCTTTTCAGTTGCAAACTCCATTCCATACATATATATGGGGAGGTACTAGTTCCAACTCGGTTTTACAGTGAAAAATGCAGGAACTTCAAACTGGCACTAGGAAACAGACCTAGAAAGCAGAGAAAAACTGTCTCCTGCAAACCGTTCCCTTGGTGCTAGATGAACGAACGTCTCTCCACTTGCTCAGTTCCGAGTGATAAGTGTGTGTGAAAGCCGTACTTCACCTAGCTTGTTGGGAACACAAAGTTTCTTTTCAGTGGCAAACTCCATTCCATATATATATATGGGGAGGTGCTAGCTCCAACTCGGTTTTACAGTGAAAACTGCAGGAACTTCAAACCGGCACTAGGAAAAAGACTGAGAAAGCAGAGAAAAAGTGTCTCCTGCAACCCGTTCCCTTGGTGCTAGATGAACGAACGTCTCTCCACTTGCTCAGTTCTGAGAAATAAGTGTGTGTGAAAGCCGTCCTTCACCTAGCTTGTTGGGAACTCAAAGTTTCTTTTCAGTTGCAAACACCATTCCATACATATATATGGGGAGGTACCCGCTCCAACTCGGTTTTACAATGAAAACTGCAGGAACTTCAAACCGGCACTTGGAAACAGACTGAGAAAGCAGAGAAAAAGTTTCTCCTGCAACCCGTTCCCTTGGTGCTAGATGAACGAACGTCTCTCCACTTGCTCAGTTCCGAGTGATAAGTGTGTGTGAAAGCCGTACTTCACCTAGCTTGTTGGGAACACAAAGTTTCTTTTCAGTGGCAAACTCCATTCCATATATATATATGGGGAGGTGCTAGCTCCAACTCGGTTTTACAGTGAAAACTGCAGGAACTTCAAACCGACACTAGGAAAAAGACTGAGAAAGCAGAGAAAAAGTGTCTCCTGCAACCCGTTCCATTGGTGCTAGATGAACGAACGTCTCTCCACTTGCTCAGTTCCGAGAGATAAGTGTGTGTGAAAGCCGTCCTTCACCTACCTTGTTTGGAACACAAAGATTCTTTTCAGTTGCAAACCCCATTCCATACATATATATGGGGAGGTAGTAGCTCCAACTCGGTTTTACAGTGAAAACTGCAAAACTTCAAACCGGCACTAGGAAACAGACTGAGAAAGCAGAGAAAATGTATCTTCTGCAACCCGTTCACTTCGTGCTAGATGAACGAAAGTCTCTCCACTTGCTAAGTTCCGAGAGATAAGTGTGTGTGAAAGCCGTCCTTCACCTAGCTTGTAGGGAACACAAAGATTCTTTTCAGTTGCAAACTCCATTCCATACATATATATGGGGAGGTAATAGCTCCAACCTTTTTTTACAGTGAAAACTGCAGGAACTTCAATCCGGCACTAGGAAACAGACTGAGAAAGCGGAGAAAAAGTGTCTCCTGCAACCCGTTCCCTTGGTGCTAGATGAACGAAGGTCTCTCCACTTGCTCAGTTCCGAGAGATAAGTGAGTGTGAAAGCCGTCCTTCACCTAGCTTGTTGGGAACACAAAGTTTCTTTTCAATTGCAAACTCCATTCCATACATATATATGGGGGGTTACTAGCTCCAACTCGTTTTTACAGTGAAAACTGCAGGAACATCAAACCGGCACTAGGAAACAGACTGCGAAAGCAGATAAATAGTGTCTCCTGCAACCCGTTCCATTGGTGCAAGATGAAAGAACGTCTCTCCAATTGCTCAGTTCTGAGAGATAAGTGTGTGTGAAAGCCGTCCTTCACCTAGCTTGTTGGGAACACAAAGTTTCTTTTCAGTTGCAAACACCATTCCATACATATATATGGGGAGGTACTCGCTCCAACTCTGTTTTACTGTGAAAACTGCAGGAACATCAAGCCAGCACTAGGAAACAGACTGAGAAAGCTGAGAAATGTTTCTCCTGCAATCCGTTCACTTGGTGCTAGATGAACGAACGTCTCTCCACTTGCTCAGTTCCGAGTGATAAGTGTGTGTGAAAGCCGTACTTCACCTAGCTTGTTGGGAACACAAAGTTTCTTTTCTGTTACAAACTCCTTTCCATACATATATATGGGGAGTTACTAGCTCCAACTCGGTTTTACAGTGAAAACTGCAGGAACTTCAAACAGGCACCAGGAAACAGACTGAGAAACCAGAGTAAAGTGTCTCCTGCAACCCGTTCCCTTGGTGCTAGATGAACGAACGTCTCCCCACTTGCTCAGTTCTGAGAGATATGTGTGTGTGAAAGCCGTCCTTCACCTAGCTTGTTGGGAACACAAAGTTTCTTTTCAGTTGCAAACTCCATTCCATACATATATACGGGGAGGTACTAGCTCCAACTCGGTTTTACAGTGAAAACTGCAGGAACTTCAAACCGGCACTAGGAAACAGACTGAGAAACCAGAGTAAAAGTGTCTCCTGCAACCCGTTCCCTTGGTGCTAGATGAACGATCGTCTCTCCATTTGCTCAGTTCTGAGAGATAAGTGTGTGTGAAAGCCGTCCTTCAACTTGCTTGTTGGGAAAACAAAGTTTCTTTTCAGTTGCAAACTCCATTCCATACATATATATGGGGAGGTACTAGCTCCAACTCGGTTTTACAGTGAAAACTGCAGGAACTTCAAACCGGCACTAGGAAACAGAGTGAGAAACCAGAGTAAAAGTGTCTCCTGCAAACCGTTCCCTTGGTGCTAGATGAACGATCGTCTCTCCAATTGCTCAGTTCTGAGAGATAAGTGTGTGTGAAAGCCGTCCTTCAACTTGCTTGTTGGGAGAACAAAGTTTCTTTTCAGTTGCAAACTCCACTGCATCCATATATATGGGGAGGTACTAGCTCCAACTCGGTTTGAAAGTGAAAAGTGCAGGAACTTCCAACCGGCACTAGGAAACAGACTGAGAAAGCAGAGAAAAAGTGTCTCCTGCAACCCGTTCCCTTGGTGCTAGATGAACGAACGTCTCTCCACTTGCTCAGTTCTGAGAGATAAGTGTGTGTGAAAGCCGTCCTTCACCTAGCTTGTTATGAACACAAAGTTTCTTTTCAGTTGCAAACTCCATTCCATACATATATATGGGGAGGTAGAAGCTCCAACTCGGTTTTACACTGAAAACTGCAGGAACTTCAAACCGGCACTAGGAAACAGACTTAGAAAGCAGAGAAAAAGTGTCTCCTGCAACCCGTTCCCTTGGTGCTAGATGAACAAACGTCTCTCCACTTGCTCAGTTCTGAGAGATAAGTGTGTGTGAAAGCCGTCCTTCACCTAGCTTGTTGGGAACACAAAGTTTCTTTTCAGTTGCAAACTCCACTCCATCCATATATATGGGGAGGTACTAGCTCCAACACTATTTTAAACTGAAAACTGCAGGAACTTCAAACCGGCACTAGGAAACAGACTGAGAATGCAGAGAACACGTGTCTCCTGCAACCCGTTCCCTTGGTGGTAGATAAACGAACGTCTCTCCACTTGCTCTGTTCCGAGAGATAACTGTGTGTGAAAGCCGTCCTTCACCTACCTTGTTGGGAACACAAAGTTTCTTTTCAGTTGCAAACTCCATTCCATACATATATATTGGGAGGTACTAGCTCCAACTCAGTTTTACAGTGATAACTGCAGGAACTTCAAGCCGGCACTAGGAAACAGACTGAGAAAGCAGAGGAAAAGTTTCTCCTGCAATCCGTTCACTTGGTGCTAGATGAACGAACGTCTCTCCACTTGCTCAGTTCCGAGTGATAAGTGTGTGTGAAAGCCGTACTTCACCTAGCTTGTTGGGAACACAAAGTTTCTTTTCTGTTACAAACTCCATTCCAAACATATATATGGGGAGTTACTAGCTCCAACTCCGTTTTACAGTGAAAACTGCAGGAACTTCAAACAGGCACCAGGAAACAGACTGAGAAACCAGAGTAAAGTATCTCCTGCAACCCGTTCCCTTGGTGCTAGATGAACGAACGTCTCCCCACTAGCTCAGTTCTGAGAGATATGTGTGTGTGAAAGCCGTCCTTCCCCTAGCTTGTTGGGAACACAAAGTTTCTTTTATGTTGCAAACTCCATTCCATACATATATATGGGGAGGTACTAGCTCCAACTCGGTTTTACAATGAAAACTGCAGGAACTTCAAACCGGCACTAAGAAACAGACTGAGAAACCAGAGTAAAAGTGTCTCCTGCAACCCGTTCCCTTGGTGCTATATGAACGATCGTCTCTCCACTTGCTCAGTTCTGAGAGATAAGTGTGTGTGAAAGCCGTCCTTCAAATTGCTTGTTGGGAAAACAAAGTTTCTTTTCAGTTGCAAACTCCATTCCATACATATATATGGGGAGGTACTAGCTCCAACTCGGTTTTACAGTGAAAAATGCAGGAACTTCAAACCGGCACTAGGAAACAGAGTGAGAATCCAGAGTAAAAGTGTCTCCTGCAAACCGATCCCTTGGTGCTAGATGAACGATCGTCTCTCCACTTGCTCAGATCTGAGAGATAATTGTGTGTGAAAGCCGTCCTTCAACTTGCTTGTTGGGAAAACAAAGTTTCTTTTCAGTTGCAAACTCCAATCCATACATATATATGGGGAGGAAGTAGCTCCAACTCGGTTTTACATTGAAAACTGCAGGAACTTCAAACCGGCACAGGGAAACAAACTTAGAAAGCAGAGAAAAAGTGACTCCTGCAACCCGTTCTCTTGGTGCTAGATGAACGAACGTCTCTCCACTTGCTCAGTTCCGAGAGATAAGTGTGTGTGAAAGCCGTCCTTCACCTAGCTTGTTGGGAACACAAAGTTTCTTTTCTGTTACAAACTCCATTCCAAACATATATATGGGGAGTTACTAGCTCCAACTCCGTTTTACAGTGAAAACTGCAGGAACTTCAAACAGGCACCAGGAAACAGACTGAGAAACCAGAGTAAAGTGTCTCCTGCAACCCTTTCCCTTGGTGCTAGATGAACGAACGTCTCCCCACTTGCTCAGTTCTGAGAGATATGTTTGTGTGAAAGCCGTCCTTCACCTAGCTTGTTGGGAACACAAAGTTTCTTTTCAGTTGCAAACTCCATTCCATACATATATATGGGGAGGTAGAAGCTCCAACTCGGTTTTACACTGAAAACTGCAGGAACTTCAAACCGGCACTAGGAAACAGACTGAGAAAGCAGATAAAAAGTGTCTCCTGCAACCCGTTCCCTTGGTGCTAGATGAACGAACGTCTCTCCACTTGCTCAGTTCTGAGAGATAAGTGTATGTGAAAGCCGTCCTTCACCTAGCTTGTTGGGAACAGAAAGTTTCTTTTCAGTTGCAAACTCCACTGCATCCATATATATGGGGAGGTACTAGCTCCAACTCGTTTTGAAAGTGAAAAGTGCAGGAACTTCAAACCGGCACTAGGAAACAGACTGAGAAAGCAGAGAAAAAGTGTCGCCTGCAACCCGTTCCCTTGGTGCTAGATGAACGAACGTCTCTCCACTTGCTCAGTTCTGAGAGATAAGTGTGTGTGAAAGCCGTCCTTCACCTAGCTTGTTATGAACACAAAGTTTCTTTTCAGTTGCATACTCCATTCCATACATATATATGAGGAGGTAGAAGCTCCAACTCGGTTTTACACTGAAAACCGCAGGAACTTCAAACCGGCACTAGGAAACAGACTTAGAAAGCAGAGGAATAGTGTCTCCTGCAACCCGTTCCCTTGGTGCTAGATGAACGAACGTCTCTCCACATGCTCAGTTCTGAGAGATAAGTGTGTGTGAAAGCCGTCCTTCACCTAGCTTGTTGGGAACACAAAGTTTCTTTTCAGTTGCAAACTCCACTCCATCCATATATATGGGGAGGTACTAGCTCCAATACTATTTTAAACTGAAAACTGCAGGAACATCAAACCGACACTAGGAAACAAAGTGAGAAAGCGTAGAAAAAGTGTCTCCTGCAACCCTTTCACTTCGTGCTAGATGAACGAACGTCTCTCCACTTGCTCAGTTCTGAGAGCTAAGTGTGTGTGAAAGCCGTCCTTCAACAAGCTTGTTGGGAACACAAAGTTTCTTTTCAGTTGCAAACTACATTACATACATATATATGGGGAAGTACTAGCTCCAACTCGGTTTTACAGTGAAAATTGCAGGAACTTCAAACCGGCATTAGGAAACAGACTGAGAAAGCAGAGAAAAAGTGTATCCTGCAACCCGTTCCCTTGGAGCTAGATGAACGAACGTCTCTCCACTTGCTCAGTTCTGAGAGATAAGTGTGTGTGAAAGCCATCCTTCACATAGCTTGTTGGGAACACAAAGTTTCTTTTCAGTTGCAAACTCCATTCCATACATATATATGGGGAGGTAATAGCTCCAAATCGGTTTGACAGTGAAAACAGAAGGAACTTCAAACCGGCACTAGGAAACAGACTGAGAAAGCAGAGAAAAAGTGTCCCCTGCAACCAGTTCCCTTGGTGCTAGATGAACGAACGTCTCTCCACTTGCTCAGTTCTGAGATATAATTGTGTGTGAAAGCCGTCCTTCACCTAACTTGTTGAGAACACAAAGTTTCTTTTCAGTTGCAAAATCCATTCCATACATATATATGGGGAGGTACTAGCTCCAACTCGGTTTACAGTGAAAACTGCAGGAAGTTCAAACCGGCACTAGGAAACAGACTGAGAATGCAGATAAAACGTGTCTCCTGCAACCCGTTCCCTTGGTGCTAGATGAAAGAACGTCTCTCCACTTGCTCAGTTCCGAGAGATAAGTGTGTGTGAAAGCCGTCCTTCAACTAGCTTGTTGGGAACACAATGTTTCTTTTCAGTTGCAAACTCCATTCCATACATATATATGGGGAGGTACTAGCTCCAACTCAGTTTTACAGTGAAAACTGCAGGAACTTCAAACCGGCACTAGGAAACAGACTGAGAAAGCGTAGAAAAAGTGTCTCCTGCAACCCGTTCACTTCGTGCTAGATGAACGAACGTCTCTCAACTTGCTCAGTTTTGTGAGATAAGTGTTTGTGAAAGCCGTCCTTCACCTAGCTTGTTGGGAGCACAAAGTTTCTTTTCAGTTGCTAACTCCATTCCATACATATAATGGGGAGGTACCATCTCCAACTCGTTTTTACAGTGAAAACTGCAGGATATTCAAACCGGCACTAGGAAACAGACTGAGAAAGCAGAGAAAAAGTTTCTCCTGCAACACGTTCCCTTGGTGATAGATGAACGAACGTCTCTCCACTTGCTCATTTCCGAGAGATATGTGTGTGTGAAAGCCGTCATTCACAAAGCTTGTTGGGAACACAAAGATTCTTTTCTGTTGCAAACTCCATTCCATACATATATATGGGGAGTTACTAGCTAAAACTCGATTTTACAGTGAAAAATGTAGGAACTTCAAAACGGCACTAGGAAACAGACTGAGAATGCAGAGAAAAATTGTCTGCTGCAACCAGTTCCCTTGGTGCTAGATGAACGAACATCTCTCCACTTTCTCAGTTCTGAGAGATAAGTGTGTGTGAAAGCAGTCTTTCACCTAGCTTGTTGGGAACACAAAGTTTCTTTTCAGTTTCAAACTCCATTCCATACATATATATGGGGAGGAACTAGCTCCAACTCGGTTTTACAGTGAAAACTGCAGGAACTTCAAACCGGCACTAGGAAACAGACTAAGAAATCAGAGAAAAAGTGTCTCCTGCAACCCGTTCCCTTGGTGCTAGATGAACGAACGTCTCTCCACTTGCTCAGTTCTGAGAGATAAGTGTGTGTGAAAGCCGCCCTTCACTTAACTTGTTCTGAACACAAAGTTTCTTTTCAGTTGCAAACTCCATTCCTTACATATATATGGGGAGGAACATGCTCCAACTCGGTTTTACAGTGAAAACTGCAGGAACTTCAAAACGGCACTAGGAAACAGACTGAGAAAGCAGAGAAAAGTGTCTCCTGCAACCCGTTCCCTTGGTGCTAGATGAACGAAAGTCTCTGCACTTGCTCAGTTCTGAGAGATAAGTGTGTGTGAAAGCCGTACTTCACCTAGGTTTTTGGGAACACAAAGTTCCTTTTCAGTTGCAAACAACATTCCATACATATATATGGGGAGGTACTAGCTCCAACTCGGTTTTACAGAGAAAACTGCATGAACTTCAAACCGACACTAAGAAACAGACTGAGAAACCAGAGTAAAAGTGTCTCCTGCAAACCGTTCCCTGGGTGCTATATGAACGATCGTCTCTCCACTTGCTCAGTTCTGAGAGATAAGTGTGTGTGAAAGCCGTTCTTCAAATTGCTTGTTGGGAAAACAAAGTTTCTTTTCAGTTGCAAACTCCATTCCATACATATATATGGGGAGGTAATAGCTCCAACTCTGTTTTACAGTGAAAAATGCAGGAACTTCAAACCGGCACTAGGAAACAGAGTGAGAATCCAGAGTAAAAGTGTCTCCTGCAAACAGATCCCTTGGTGCTAGATGAACGATCGTCTCTCCCCTTGCTCAGTTCTGAGAGATAAGTGTGTGTGAAAGCCGTCCTTCAACTTGCTTGTTGGGAAAACAAAGTTTCTTTTCAGTTGCAAACTCCAATCCATACATATATATGGGGAGGAACTAGCTCCAACTCGGTTTTACAGTGAAAACTGCAGGAAATTCAAACCGGCACAGGGAAACAGACTTAGAAAGCAGAGAAAAAGTGTCTCCTGCAACCCGTTCCCTTGGTGATAGATGAACGAACGTCTATCCACTTGCTCAGTTCTGAGAGATAAGTGTGTGTGAAAGCCTTCCTTCACCTAGCTTGTTATGAACACAAAGTTTCTTTTCAGTTGCAAACTCCAGTCCATACATATATATGGGGAGGTAGAAGCTCCAACTCGGTTTTACACTGAAAACTGCAGGAACTTCAAACCGGCACTAGGAAACAGACTGAGAAAGCAGATAAAAAGTGTCTCCTGCAACCCGTTCCCTTGGTGCTAGATGAACGAACGTCTCTCCACTTGCTCATTTCCGAGAGATATGTGTGTGTGAAAGCCGTCATTCACAAAGCTTGTTGGGAACACAAAGATTCTTTTCTGTTGCAAACTCCATTCCATACATATATATGGGGAGTTACTAGCTAAAACTCGATTTTACAGTGAAAAATGTAGGAACTTCAAAACGGCACTAGGAAACAGACTGAGAATGCAGAGAAAAATTGTCTGCTGCAACCAGTTCCCTTGGTGCTAGATGAACGAACATCTCTCCACTTTCTCACTTCTGAGAGATAAGTGTGTGTGAAAGCAGTCTTTCACCTAGCTTGTTGGGAACACAAAGTTTCTTTTCAGTTTCAAACTCCATTCCATACATATATATGGGGAGGAACTAGCTCCAACTCGGTTTTACAGTGAAAACTGCAGGAACTTCAAACCGGCACTAGGAAACAGACTAAGAAATCAGAGAAAAAGTGTCTCCTGCAACCCGTTCCCTTGGTGCTAGATGAACGAACGTCTCTCCACTTGCTCAGTTCTGAGAGATAAGTGTGTGTGAAAGCCGCCCTTCACTTAACTTGTTGGGAACACAAAGTTTCTTTTCAGTTGCAAACTCCATTCCTTAAATATATATGGGGAGGAACATGCTCCAACTCGTTTTTACAGTGAAAACTGCAGGAACTTCAAAACGGCACTAGGAAACAGACTGAGAAAGCGTAGAAAAAGTGTCTCCTGCAACCCGTTCACTTCGTGCTAGATGAACGAACGTCTCTCCACTTGCTCAGTTTTGTGAGATAAGTGTGTGTGAAAGCCGTCCTTCACGTAGCTTGTTGGGAACACAAAGTTTCTTTTCAGTTGCAAACTCCATTCCATAAATATATATGGGGAGGTACCATCTCCAACTCGTTTTTACAGTGAAAACTGCAGGAACTTCAAACCGGCACTAGGAAACAGACTGAGAAAGCAGAGAAAAAGTGTCTCCTGCAACACGTTCCCTTGGTGATAGATGAACGAACGCCTCTGCACTTGCTCATTTCCGAGAGATAAGTGTGTGTGAAAGCCGTCATTCACAAAGTTTGTTGGGAACACAAAGTTTCTTTTCTGTTGCAAACTCCATTCCATACATATATATGGGGAGTTACTAGCTAAAACTCAATTTTACAGTGAAAAATGTAGGAACTTCAAACCGGCACTAGGAAACAGACTGAGAAATCAGAGAAAAAGTGTCTCCTGCAACCCGTTCCCTTGGTGCTAGATGAACGAACGTCTCTCCACTTGCTCAGTTCTGAGAGATAAGTGGGTGTGAAAGCCGTACTTCACCTAGCTTGTTGGGAACACAAAGTTTCTTTTCAGTTGCAAACTCCATTCCATACATATATATGGGGAGGTACTAGCTCCAACTCGGTTTTACAGAGAAAACTGCAGGAACTTCAAACCGGCACTAGGAAACAGAGTGAGAATGCAGAGAAATAGTGTCTCCTGCAACCCGTTTCCTTGGTGCTAGATGAACGAACGTCTCTCCACTTGCTCAGTTCTGAGAGATAAGTGTGTGTGAAAGCCGTCCTTCACATAGATTGTTGGGAAGACAAAGTTTCTTTTCAGTTGCAAAATCCATTCCATATATATATATGGGGAGGTACTAGCTCCAACTCGGTTTTACAGTGAAAACAGCAGGAACTTCAAACCGGCACTAGGAAACAGACTGAGAAAGCATAGAAAAATTGTCTCCTGCAACCCGTTCCCTTGGTGCTAGATGAACGAACGTCTCCCCACTTGCTCAGTTCTGAGAGATAAGTGTGTGTGAAAGCCGTCCTTCAACTAGCTTGTTGGGGACACAAAGTTTCTTTTCAGTTGCAAACTCCATTCCATACATATATATGGGGAGGTACTAGTTCCAACTCGGTTTTACAGTGAAAAATGCAGGAACTTCAAACTGGCACTAGGAAACAGACCTAGAAAGCAGAGAAAAACTGTCTCCTGCAAACCGTTCCCTTGGTGCTAGATGAACGAACGTCTCTCCACTTGCTCAGTTCCGAGTGATAAGTGTGTGTGAAAGCCGTACTTCACCTAGCTTGTTGGGAACACAAAGTTTCTTTTCAGTGGCAAACTCCATTCCATATATATATATGGGGAGGTGCTAGCTCCAACTCGGTTTTACAGTGAAAACTGCAGGAACTTCAAACCGGCACTAGGAAAAAGACTGAGAAAGCAGAGAAAAAGTGTCTCCTGCAACCCGTTCCCTTGGTGCTAGATGAACGAACGTCTCTCCACTTGCTCAGTTCTGAGAAATAAGTGTGTGTGAAAGCCGTCCTTCACCTAGCTTGTTGGGAACTCAAAGTTTCTTTTCAGTTGCAAACACCATTCCATACATATATATGGGGAGGTACCCGCTCCAACTCGGTTTTACAATGAAAACTGCAGGAACTTCAAACCGGCACTTGGAAACAGACTGAGAAAGCAGAGAAAAAGTTTCTCCTGCAACCCGTTCCCTTGGTGCTAGATGAACGAACGTCTCTCCACTTGCTCAGTTCCGAGTGATAAGTGTGTGTGAAAGCCGTACTTCACCTAGCTTGTTGGGAACACAAAGTTTCTTTTCAGTGGCAAACTCCATTCCATATATATATATGGGGAGGTGCTAGCTCCAACTCGGTTTTACAGTGAAAACTGCAGGAACTTCAAACCGACACTAGGAAAAAGACTGAGAAAGCAGAGAAAAAGTGTCTCCTGCAACCCGTTCCATTGGTGCTAGATGAACGAACGTCTCTCCACTTGCTCAGTTCCGAGAGATAAGTGTGTGTGAAAGCCGTCCTTCACCTACCTTGTTTGGAACACAAAGATTCTTTTCAGTTGCAAACCCCATTCCATACATATATATGGGGAGGTAGTAGCTCCAACTCGGTTTTACAGTGAAAACTGCAAAACTTCAAACCGGCACTAGGAAACAGACTGAGAAAGCAGAGAAAATGTATCTTCTGCAACCCGTTCACTTCGTGCTAGATGAACGAAAGTCTCTCCACTTGCTAAGTTCCGAGAGATAAGTGTGTGTGAAAGCCGTCCTTCACCTAGCTTGTAGGGAACACAAAGATTCTTTTCAGTTGCAAACTCCATTCCATACATATATATGGGGAGGTAATAGCTCCAACCTTTTTTTACAGTGAAAACTGCAGGAACTTCAATCCGGCACTAGGAAACAGACTGAGAAAGCGGAGAAAAAGTGTCTCCTGCAACCCGTTCCCTTGGTGCTAGATGAACGAAGGTCTCTCCACTTGCTCAGTTCCGAGAGATAAGTGAGTGTGAAAGCCGTCCTTCACCTAGCTTGTTGGGAACACAAAGTTTCTTTTCAATTGCAAACTCCATTCCATACATATATATGGGGGGTTACTAGCTCCAACTC
Source organism: Camelus dromedarius (assembly GCF_036321535.1). Lineage (NCBI taxonomy): Eukaryota > Metazoa > Chordata > Mammalia > Artiodactyla > Camelidae > Camelus > Camelus dromedarius. Next base: position 1,174,938 of record NW_026989811.1, on the reverse strand, counting down.
GTTTTTACAGTGAAAACTGCAGGAACATCAAACCGGCACTAGGAAACAGACTGCGAAAGCAGATAAATAGTGTCTCCTGCAACCCGTTCCATTGGTGCAAGATGAAAGAACGTCTCTCCAATTGCTCAGTTCTGAGAGATAAGTGTGTGTGAAAGCCGTCCTTCACCTAGCTTGTTGGGAACACAAAGTTTCTTTTCAGTTGCAAACACCATTCCATACATATATATGGGGAGGTACTCGCTCCAACTCTGTTTTACTGTGAAAACTGCAGGAACATCAAGCCAGCACTAGGAAACAGACTGAGAAAGCTGAGAAATGTTTCTCCTGCAATCCGTTCACTTGGTGCTAGATGAACGAACGTCTCTCCACTTGCTCAGTTCCGAGTGATAAGTGTGTGTGAAAGCCGTACTTCACCTAGCTTGTTGGGAACACAAAGTTTCTTTTCTGTTACAAACTCCTTTCCATACATATATATGGGGAGTTACTAGCTCCAACTCGGTTTTACAGTGAAAACTGCAGGAACTTCAAACAGGCACCAGGAAACAGACTGAGAAACCAGAGTAAAGTGTCTCCTGCAACCCGTTCCCTTGGTGCTAGATGAACGAACGTCTCCCCACTTGCTCAGTTCTGAGAGATATGTGTGTGTGAAAGCCGTCCTTCACCTAGCTTGTTGGGAACACAAAGTTTCTTTTCAGTTGCAAACTCCATTCCATACATATATACGGGGAGGTACTAGCTCCAACTCGGTTATACAGTGAAAACTGCAGGAACTTCAAACCGGCACTAGGAAACAGACTGAGAAACCAGAGTAAAAGTGTCTCCTGCAACCCGTTCCCTTGGTGCTAGATGAACGATCGTCTCTCCATTTGCTCAGTTCTGAGAGATAAGTGTGTGTGAAAGCCGTCCTTCAACTTGCTTGTTGGGAAAACAAAGTTTCTTTTCAGTTGCAAACTCCATTCCATACATATATATGGGGAGGTACTAGCTCCAACTCGGTTTTACAGTGAAAACTGCAGGAACTTCAAACCGGCACTAGGAAACAGAGTGAGAAACCAGAGTAAAAGTGTCTCCTGCAAACCGTTCCCTTGGTGCTAGATGAACGATCGTCTCTCCAATTGCTCAGTTCTGAGAGATAAGTGTGTGTGAAAGCCGTCCTTCAACTTGCTTGTTGGGAGAACAAAGTTTCTTTTCAGTTGCAAACTCCACTGCATCCATATATATGGGGAGGTACTAGCTCCAACTCGGTTTGAAAGTGAAAAGTGCAGGAACTTCCAACCGGCACTAGGAAACAGACTGAGAAAGCAGAGAAAAAGTGTCTCCTGCAACCCGTTCCCTTGGTGCTAGATGAACGAACGTCTCTCCACTTGCTCAGTTCTGAGAGATAAGTGTGTGTGAAAGCCGTCCTTCACCTAGCTTGTTATGAACACAAAGTTTCTTTTCAGTTGCAAACTCCATTCCATACATATATATGGGGAGGTAGAAGCTCCAACTCGGTTTTACACTGAAAACTGCAGGAACTTCAAACCGGCACTAGGAAACAGACTTAGAAAGCAGAGAAAAAGTGTCTCCTGCAACCCGTTCCCTTGGTGCTAGATGAACAAACGTCTCTCCACTTGCTCAGTTCTGAGAGATAAGTGTGTGTGAAAGCCGTCCTTCACCTAGCTTGTTGGGAACACAAAGTTTCTTTTCAGTTGCAAACTCCACTCCATCCATATATATGGGGAGGTACTAGCTCCAACACTATTTTAAACTGAAAACTGCAGGAACTTCAAACCGGCACTAGGAAACAGACTGAGAATGCAGAGAACACGTGTCTCCTGCAACCCGTTCCCTTGGTGGTAGATAAACGAACGTCTCTCCACTTGCTCTGTTCCGAGAGATAACTGTGTGTGAAAGCCGTCCTTCACCTACCTTGTTGGGAACACAAAGTTTCTTTTCAGTTGCAAACTCCATTCCATACATATATATTGGGAGGTACTAGCTCCAACTCAGTTTTACAGTGATAACTGCAGGAACTTCAAGCCGGCACTAGGAAACAGACTGAGAAAGCAGAGGAAAAGTTTCTCCTGCAATCCGTTCACTTGGTGCTAGATGAACGAACGTCTCTCCACTTGCTCAGTTCCGAGTGATAAGTGTGTGTGAAAGCCGTACTTCACCTAGCTTGTTGGGAACACAAAGTTTCTTTTCTGTTACAAACTCCATTCCAAACATATATATGGGGAGTTACTAGCTCCAACTCCGTTTTACAGTGAAAACTGCAGGAACTTCAAACAGGCACCAGGAAACAGACTGAGAAACCAGAGTAAAGTATCTCCTGCAACCCGTTCCCTTGGTGCTAGATGAACGAACGTCTCCCCACTAGCTCAGTTCTGAGAGATATGTGTGTGTGAAAGCCGTCCTTCCCCTAGCTTGTTGGGAACACAAAGTTTCTTTTATGTTGCAAACTCCATTCCATACATATATATGGGGAGGTACTAGCTCCAACTCGGTTTTACAATGAAAACTGCAGGAACTTCAAACCGGCACTAAGAAACAGACTGAGAAACCAGAGTAAAAGTGTCTCCTGCAACCCGTTCCCTTGGTGCTATATGAACGATCGTCTCTCCACTTGCTCAGTTCTGAGAGATAAGTGTGTGTGAAAGCCGTCCTTCAAATTGCTTGTTGGGAAAACAAAGTTTCTTTTCAGTTGCAAACTCCATTCCATACATATATATGGGGAGGTACTAGCTCCAACTCGGTTTTACAGTGAAAAATGCAGGAACTTCAAACCGGCACTAGGAAACAGAGTGAGAATCCAGAGTAAAAGTGTCTCCTGCAAACCGATCCCTTGGTGCTAGATGAACGATCGTCTCTCCACTTGCTCAGATCTGAGAGATAATTGTGTGTGAAAGCCGTCCTTCAACTTGCTTGTTGGGAAAACAAAGTTTCTTTTCAGTTGCAAACTCCAATCCATACATATATATGGGGAGGAAGTAGCTCCAACTCGGTTTTACATTGAAAACTGCAGGAACTTCAAACCGGCACAGGGAAACAAACTTAGAAAGCAGAGAAAAAGTGACTCCTGCAACCCGTTCTCTTGGTGCTAGATGAACGAACGTCTCTCCACTTGCTCAGTTCTGAGAGATAAGTGTGTGTGAAAGCCGTCCTTCACATAGCTTGTTGGGAACACAAAGTTTCTTTTCAGTTGCAAACTCCACTCCATCCATATATATGGGGAGGTACAAGCTCCAAAACTGTTTTAAACTGAAAACTGCAGGAACTTCAAAACGGCACTAGGAAACAGACTGAGAATGTAGAGAAAACGTGTCTCCTGCAACCCGTTCCCTTGGTGGTAGATGAACGAACGTCTCTCCACTTGCTCTGTTCCGAGAGATAAGTTTGTGTGAAAGCCGTCCTTCACCTACCTTGTTGGGAACACAAAGTTTCTTTTCAGTTGCAAACTCCATTCCATACATATATATGGGGAGGTACTAGCTCCAACTCAGTTTTACAGTGAAAACTGCAGGAACTTCAAGCCGGCACTAGGAAACAGACTGAGAAAGCAGAGAAAAAGTTTCTCCTGCAATCCGTTCACTTGGTGCTAGATGAACGAACGTCTCTCCACTTGCTCAGTTCCGAGTGATAAGTGTGTGTGAAAGCCGTACTTCACCTAGCTTGTTGGGAACACAAAGTTTCTTTTCTGTTACAAACTCCATTCCAAACATATATATGGGGAGTTACTAGCTCCAACTCCGTTTTACAGTGAAAACTGCAGGAACTTCAAACAGGCACCAGGAAACAGACTGAGAAACCAGAGTAAAGTGTCTCCTGCAACCCTTTCCCTTGGTGCTAGATGAACGAACGTCTCCCCACTTGCTCAGTTCTGAGAGATATGTTTGTGTGAAAGCCGTCCTTCACCTAGCTTGTTGGGAACACAAAGTTTCTTTTCAGTTGCAAACTCCATTCCATACATATATATGGGGAGGTAGAAGCTCCAACTCGGTTTTACACTGAAAACTGCAGGAACTTCAAACCGGCACTAGGAAACAGACTGAGAAAGCAGATAAAAAGTGTCTCCTGCAACCCGTTCCCTTGGTGCTAGATGAACGAACGTCTCTCCACTTGCTCAGTTCTGAGAGATAAGTGTATGTGAAAGCCGTCCTTCACCTAGCTTGTTGGGAACAGAAAGTTTCTTTTCAGTTGCAAACTCCACTGCATCCATATATATGGGGAGGTACTAGCTCCAACTCGTTTTGAAAGTGAAAAGTGCAGGAACTTCAAACCGGCACTAGGAAACAGACTGAGAAAGCAGAGAAAAAGTGTCGCCTGCAACCCGTTCCCTTGGTGCTAGATGAACGAACGTCTCTCCACTTGCTCAGTTCTGAGAGATAAGTGTGTGTGAAAGCCGTCCTTCACCTAGCTTGTTATGAACACAAAGTTTCTTTTCAGTTGCATACTCCATTCCATACATATATATGAGGAGGTAGAAGCTCCAACTCGGTTTTACACTGAAAACCGCAGGAACTTCAAACCGGCACTAGGAAACAGACTTAGAAAGCAGAGGAATAGTGTCTCCTGCAACCCGTTCCCTTGGTGCTAGATGAACGAACGTCTCTCCACATGCTCAGTTCTGAGAGATAAGTGTGTGTGAAAGCCGTCCTTCACCTAGCTTGTTGGGAACACAAAGTTTCTTTTCAGTTGCAAACTCCACTCCATCCATATATATGGGGAGGTACTAGCTCCAATACTATTTTAAACTGAAAACTGCAGGAACATCAAACCGACACTAGGAAACAAAGTGAGAAAGCGTAGAAAAAGTGTCTCCTGCAACCCTTTCACTTCGTGCTAGATGAACGAACGTCTCTCCACTTGCTCAGTTCTGAGAGCTAAGTGTGTGTGAAAGCCGTCCTTCAACAAGCTTGTTGGGAACACAAAGTTTCTTTTCAGTTGCAAACTACATTACATACATATATATGGGGAAGTACTAGCTCCAACTCGGTTTTACAGTGAAAATTGCAGGAACTTCAAACCGGCATTAGGAAACAGACTGAGAAAGCAGAGAAAAAGTGTATCCTGCAACCCGTTCCCTTGGAGCTAGATGAACGAACGTCTCTCCACTTGCTCAGTTCTGAGAGATAAGTGTGTGTGAAAGCCATCCTTCACATAGCTTGTTGGGAACACAAAGTTTCTTTTCAGTTGCAAACTCCATTCCATACATATATATGGGGAGGTAATAGCTCCAAATCGGTTTGACAGTGAAAACAGAAGGAACTTCAAACCGGCACTAGGAAACAGACTGAGAAAGCAGAGAAAAAGTGTCCCCTGCAACCAGTTCCCTTGGTGCTAGATGAACGAACGTCTCTCCACTTGCTCAGTTCTGAGATATAATTGTGTGTGAAAGCCGTCCTTCACCTAACTTGTTGAGAACACAAAGTTTCTTTTCAGTTGCAAAATCCATTCCATACATATATATGGGGAGGTACTAGCTCCAACTCGGTTTACAGTGAAAACTGCAGGAAGTTCAAACCGGCACTAGGAAACAGACTGAGAATGCAGATAAAACGTGTCTCCTGCAACCCGTTCCCTTGGTGCTAGATGAAAGAACGTCTCTCCACTTGCTCAGTTCCGAGAGATAAGTGTGTGTGAAAGCCGTCCTTCAACTAGCTTGTTGGGAACACAATGTTTCTTTTCAGTTGCAAACTCCATTCCATACATATATATGGGGAGGTACTAGCTCCAACTCAGTTTTACAGTGAAAACTGCAGGAACTTCAAACCGGCACTAGGAAACAGACTGAGAAAGCGTAGAAAAAGTGTCTCCTGCAACCCGTTCACTTCGTGCTAGATGAACGAACGTCTCTCAACTTGCTCAGTTTTGTGAGATAAGTGTTTGTGAAAGCCGTCCTTCACCTAGCTTGTTGGGAGCACAAAGTTTCTTTTCAGTTGCTAACTCCATTCCATACATATAATGGGGAGGTACCATCTCCAACTCGTTTTTACAGTGAAAACTGCAGGATATTCAAACCGGCACTAGGAAACAGACTGAGAAAGCAGAGAAAAAGTTTCTCCTGCAACACGTTCCCTTGGTGATAGATGAACGAACGTCTCTCCACTTGCTCATTTCCGAGAGATATGTGTGTGTGAAAGCCGTCATTCACAAAGCTTGTTGGGAACACAAAGATTCTTTTCTGTTGCAAACTCCATTCCATACATATATATGGGGAGTTACTAGCTAAAACTCGATTTTACAGTGAAAAATGTAGGAACTTCAAAACGGCACTAGGAAACAGACTGAGAATGCAGAGAAAAATTGTCTGCTGCAACCAGTTCCCTTGGTGCTAGATGAACGAACATCTCTCCACTTTCTCAGTTCTGAGAGATAAGTGTGTGTGAAAGCAGTCTTTCACCTAGCTTGTTGGGAACACAAAGTTTCTTTTCAGTTTCAAACTCCATTCCATACATATATATGGGGAGGAACTAGCTCCAACTCGGTTTTACAGTGAAAACTGCAGGAACTTCAAACCGGCACTAGGAAACAGACTAAGAAATCAGAGAAAAAGTGTCTCCTGCAACCCGTTCCCTTGGTGCTAGATGAACGAACGTCTCTCCACTTGCTCAGTTCTGAGAGATAAGTGTGTGTGAAAGCCGCCCTTCACTTAACTTGTTCTGAACACAAAGTTTCTTTTCAGTTGCAAACTCCATTCCTTACATATATATGGGGAGGAACATGCTCCAACTCGGTTTTACAGTGAAAACTGCAGGAACTTCAAAACGGCACTAGGAAACAGACTGAGAAAGCAGAGAAAAGTGTCTCCTGCAACCCGTTCCCTTGGTGCTAGATGAACGAAAGTCTCTGCACTTGCTCAGTTCTGAGAGATAAGTGTGTGTGAAAGCCGTACTTCACCTAGGTTTTTGGGAACACAAAGTTCCTTTTCAGTTGCAAACAACATTCCATACATATATATGGGGAGGTACTAGCTCCAACTCGGTTTTACAGAGAAAACTGCATGAACTTCAAACCGACACTAAGAAACAGACTGAGAAACCAGAGTAAAAGTGTCTCCTGCAAACCGTTCCCTGGGTGCTATATGAACGATCGTCTCTCCACTTGCTCAGTTCTGAGAGATAAGTGTGTGTGAAAGCCGTTCTTCAAATTGCTTGTTGGGAAAACAAAGTTTCTTTTCAGTTGCAAACTCCATTCCATACATATATATGGGGAGGTAATAGCTCCAACTCTGTTTTACAGTGAAAAATGCAGGAACTTCAAACCGGCACTAGGAAACAGAGTGAGAATCCAGAGTAAAAGTGTCTCCTGCAAACAGATCCCTTGGTGCTAGATGAACGATCGTCTCTCCCCTTGCTCAGTTCTGAGAGATAAGTGTGTGTGAAAGCCGTCCTTCAACTTGCTTGTTGGGAAAACAAAGTTTCTTTTCAGTTGCAAACTCCAATCCATACATATATATGGGGAGGAACTAGCTCCAACTCGGTTTTACAGTGAAAACTGCAGGAAATTCAAACCGGCACAGGGAAACAGACTTAGAAAGCAGAGAAAAAGTGTCTCCTGCAACCCGTTCCCTTGGTGATAGATGAACGAACGTCTATCCACTTGCTCAGTTCTGAGAGATAAGTGTGTGTGAAAGCCTTCCTTCACCTAGCTTGTTATGAACACAAAGTTTCTTTTCAGTTGCAAACTCCAGTCCATACATATATATGGGGAGGTAGAAGCTCCAACTCGGTTTTACACTGAAAACTGCAGGAACTTCAAACCGGCACTAGGAAACAGACTGAGAAAGCAGATAAAAAGTGTCTCCTGCAACCCGTTCCCTTGGTGCTAGATGAACGAACGTCTCTCCACTTGCTCAGTTCTGAGAGATAAGTGTATGTGAAAGCCGTCCTTCACCTAGCTTGTTGGGAACAGAAAGTTTCTTTTCAGTTGCAAACTCCACTGCATCCATATATATGGGGAGGTACTAGCTCCAACTCGGTTTGAAAGTGAAAAGTGCAGGAACTTCAAACCGGCACTAGGAAACAGACTGAGAAAGCAGAGAAAAAGTGTCGCCTGCAACCCGTTCCCTTGGTGCTAGATGAACGAACGTCTCTCCACTTGCTCAGTTCTGAGAGATAAGTGTGTGTGAAAGCCGTCCTTCACCTAGCTTGTTATGAACACAAAGTTTCTTTTCAGTTGCATACTCCATTCCATACATATATATGAGGAGGTAGAAGCTCCAACTCGGTTTTACACTGAAAACCGCAGGAACTTCAAACCGGCACTAGGAAACAGACTTAGAAAGCAGAGGAATAGTGTCTCCTGCAACCCGTTCCCTTGGTGCTAGATGAACGAACGTCTCTCCACATGCTCAGTTCTGAGAGATAAGTGTGTGTGAAAGCCGTCCTTCACCTAGCTTGTTGGGAACACAAAGTTTCTTTTCAGTTGCAAACTCCACTCCATCCATATATATGGGGAGGTACTAGCTCCAATACTATTTTAAACTGAAAACTGCAGGAACATCAAACCGACACTAGGAAACAAAGTGAGAAAGCGTAGAAAAAGTGTCTCCTGCAACCCTTTCACTTCGTGCTAGATGAACGAACGTCTCTCCACTTGCTCAGTTCTGAGAGCTAAGTGTGTGTGAAAGCCGTCCTTCACCAAGCTTGTTGGGAACACAAAGTTTCTTTTCAGTTGCAAACTACATTACATACATATATATGGGGAAGTACTAGCTCCAACTCGGTTTTACAGTGAAAATTGCAGGAACTTCAAACCGGCATTAGGAAACAGACTGAGAAAGCAGAGAAAAAGTGTATCCTGCAACCCGTTCCCTTGGAGCTAGATGAACGAACGTCTCTCCACTTGCTCAGTTCTGAGAGATAAGTGTGTGTGAAAGCCATCCTTCACATAGCTTGTTGGGAACACAAAGTTTCTTTTCAGTTGCAAACTCCATTCCATACATATATATGGGGAGGTAATAGCTCCAAATCGGTTTGACAGTGAAAACAGAAGGAACTTCAAACCGGCACTAGGAAACAGACTGAGAAAGCAGAGAAAAAGTGTCCCCTGCAACCAGTTCCCTTGGTGCTAGATGAACGAACGTCTCTCCACTTGCTCAGTTCTGAGATATAATTGTGTGTGAAAGCCGTCCTTCACCTAACTTGTTGAGAACACAAAGTTTCTTTTCAGTTGCAAAATCCATTCCATACATATATATGGGGAGGTACTAGCTCCAACTCGGTTTACAGTGAAAACTGCAGGAAGTTCAAACCGGCACTAGGAAACAGACTGAGAATGCAGATAAAACGTGTCTCCTGCAACCCGTTCCCTTGGTGCTAGATGAAAGAACGTCTCTCCACTTGCTCAGTTCCGAGAGATAAGTGTGTGTGAAAGCCGTCCTTCAACTAGCTTGTTGGGAACACAATGTTTCTTTTCAGTTGCAAACTCCATTCCATACATATATATGGGGAGGTACTAGCTCCAACTCACTTTTTACAGTGAAAACTGCAGGAACTTCAAACCGGCACTAGGAAACAGACTGAGAAAGCGTAGAAAAAGTGTCTCCTGCAACCCGTTCACTTCGTGCTAGATGAACGAACGTCTCTCAACTTGCTCAGTTTTGTGAGATAAGTGTTTGTGAAAGCCGTCCTTCACCTAGCTTGTTGGGAGCACAAAGTTTCTTTTCAGTTGCTAACTCCATTCCATACATATAATGGGGAGGTACCATCTCCAACTCGTTTTTACAGTGAAAACTGCAGGATATTCAAACCGGCACTAGGAAACAGACTGAGAAAGCAGAGAAAAAGTTTCTCCTGCAACACGTTCCCTTGGTGATAGATGAACGAACGTCTCTCCACTTGCTCATTTCCGAGAGATATGTGTGTGTGAAAGCCGTCATTCACAAAGCTTGTTGGGAACACAAAGATTCTTTTCTGTTGCAAACTCCATTCCATACATATATATGGGGAGTTACTAGCTAAAACTCGATTTTACAGTGAAAAATGTAGGAACTTCAAAACGGCACTAGGAAACAGACTGAGAATGCAGAGAAAAATTGTCTGCTGCAACCAGTTCCCTTGGTGCTAGATGAACGAACATCTCTCCACTTTCTCAGTTCTGAGAGATAAGTGTGTGTGAAAGCAGTCTTTCACCTAGCTTGTTGGGAACACAAAGTTTCTTTTCAGTTTCAAACTCCATTCCATACATATATATGGGGAGGAACTAGCTCCAACTCGGTTTTACAGTGAAAACTGCAGGAACTTCAAACCGGCACTAGGAAACAGACTAAGAAATCAGAGAAAAAGTGTCTCCTGCAACCCGTTCCCTTGGTGCTAGATGAACGAACGTCTCTCCACTTGCTCAGTTCTGAGAGATAAGTGTGTGTGAAAGCCGCCCTTCACTTAACTTGTTCTGAACACAAAGTTTCTTTTCAGTTGCAAACTCCATTCCTTACATATATATGGGGAGGAACATGCTCCAACTCGGTTTTACAGTGAAAACTGCAGGAACTTCAAAACGGCACTAGGAAACAGACTGAGAAAGCAGAGAAAAGTGTCTCCTGCAACCCGTTCCCTTGGTGCTAGATGAACGAAAGTCTCTGCACTTGCTCAGTTCTGAGAGATAAGTGTGTGTGAAAGCCGTACTTCACCTAGGTTTTTGGGAACACAAAGTTCCTTTTCAGTTGCAAACAACATTCCATACATATATATGGGGAGGTACTAGCTCCAACTCGGTTTTACAGAGAAAACTGCATGAACTTCAAACCGACACTAGGAAAAAGACTGAGAAAGCAGAGAAATAGTGTCTCCTGCAACCCGTTCCCTTAATGCTAGATGAACGAACGTCTCTCCACTTGCTCAGTTCTGAGAGATAAGTGTGTGTGAAAGCCGTCCTTCACCTAGTTTGTGGGGAACACAAAGTTTCTTTTCAGTTGCAAACTCCATTCCATACATATATAAGGGGATGTTCTAGCTCCAACTCGGTTTTACAGAAAAAACTGCATGATCTTCAAACCGGCACTAGGAAAAACACTGAGAAAGCAGATAAAAAGTGTCTCCTGCAACCCGTTCCCTTGGTGCTAGATGAACGAACGTCTCTCCACTTGCTCAGTTCTGAGAGATAAGTGTATGTGAAAGCCGTCCTTCACCTAGCTTGTTGGGAACAGAAAGTTTCTTTTCAGTTGCAAACTCCAATGCATCCATATATATGGGGAGGTACTAGCTCCAACTCGGTTTGAAAGTGAAAAGTGCAGGAACTTCAAACCGGCACTAGGAAACAGACTGAGAAAGCAGAGAAAAAGTGTCTCCTGCAACCCGTTCCCTTGGTGCTAGATGAACGAACGTCTCTCCACTTGCTCAGTTCGGAGAGATAAGTGTGTGTGAAAGCCGTCCTTCACCTTGCTTGTTATGAACACAAAGTTTCTTTTCAGTTGCATACTCCATTCCATACATATATATGAGGAGGTAGAAGCTCCAACTCGGTTTTACACTGAAAACCGCAGGAACTTCAAACCGGAACTAGGAAACAGACTTAGAAAGCAGAGAAAACGTGTCTCCTGCAACCCGTTCCCTTGGTGGTAGATGAACGAACGTCTCTCCACTTGTTCTGTTCCGAGAGATAAGTGTGTGTGAAAGCCGTCCTTCACCTAGCTTGTTGGGAACACAAAGTTTCTTTTCAGTTGCCAACTCCATTCCATACATATATATGGGGAGGTACTAGCTCCAACTCAGTTTTACATTGAAAACTGCAGGAAATTCAAACCGACACTAGGAAACAAAGTGAGAAAGCGTAGAAAAAGTGTCTCCTGCAACCCTTTCACTTCGTGCTAGATGAACGAACGTCTCTCCACTTGCTCAGTTCTGAGAGCTAAGTGTGTGTGAAAGCCGTCCTTCACCAAGCTTGTTGGGAACACAAAGTTTCTTTTCAGTTGCAAACTACATTCCATACATATATATGGGGAAGTACTAGCTCCAACTCGGTTTTACAGTGAAAATTGCAGGAACTTCAAACCGGCATTAGGAAACAGACTGAGAAAGCAGAGAAAAAGTGTATCCTGCAACCCGTTCCCTTGGAGCTAGATGAACGAACGTCTCTCCACTTGCTCAGTTCTGAGAGATAAGTGTGTGTGAAAGCCATCCTTCACATAGCTTGTTGGGAACACAAAGTTTCTTTTCAGTTGCAAACTCCATTCCATACATATATATGGGGAGGTAATAGCTCCAAATCGGTTTGACAGTGAAAACAGAAGGAACTTCAAACCGGCACTTGGAAACAGACTGAGAAAGCAGAGAAAAAGTGTCCCCTGCCACCAGTTCCCTTGGTGCTAGATGAACGAACGTCTCTCCACTTGCTCAGTTCTGAGATATAATTGTGTGTGAAAGCCGTCCTTCACCTAACTTGTTGAGAACACAAAGTTTCTTTTCAGTTGCAAAATCCATTCCATACATATATATGGGGAGGTACTAGCTCCAACTCGGTTTACAGTGAAAACTGCAGGAAGTTCAAACCGGCACTAGGAAACAGACTGAGAATACAGATAAAACGTGTCTCCTGCAACCCGTTCCCTTGGTGCTAGATGAAATAACGTCTCTCCACTTGCTCAGTTCCGAGAGATAAGTGTGTGTGAAAGCCGTCCTTCAACTAGCTTGTTGGTAACACAATGTTTCTTTTCAGTTGCAAACTCCATTCCATACATATATATGGGGAGGTACTAGCTCCAACTCAGTTTTACAGTGAAAACTGCAGGAACTTCAAAGCGGCACTAGGAAACAGACTGAGAAAGCGTAGAAAAAGTGTCTCCTGCAACCCGTTCACATCGTGCTAGATGAACGAACGTCTCTCAACTTGCTCAGTTTTGTGAGATAAGTGTTTGTGAAAGCCGTCCTTCACCTAGCTTGTTGGGAGCACAAGGTTTCTTTTCAGTTGCTAACTCCATTCCATACATATAATGGGGAGGTACCATCTCCAACTCGTTTTTACAGTGAAAACTGCAGGATATTCAAACCGGCACTAGGAAACAGACTGAGAAAGCAGAGAAAAAGTTTCTCCTGCAACACGTTCCCTTGGTGATAGATGAACGAACGTCTCTCCACTTGCTCATTTCCGAGAGATATGTGTGTGTGAAAGCCGTCATTCACAAAGTTTGTTGGGAACACAAAGATTCTTTTGTGTTGCAAACTCCATTCCATACATATATATGGGGAGTTACTAGCTAAAACTCGATTTTACAGTGAAAAATGTAGGAACTTCAAAACGGCACTAGGAAACAGACTGAGAATGCAGAGAAAAATTGTCTGCTGCAACCAGTTCCCTTGGTGCTAGATGAACGAACATCTCTCCAATTTCTCAGTTCTGAGAGATAAGTGTGTGTGAAAGCAGTCTTTCACCTAGCTTGTTGGGAACACAAAGTTTCTTTTCAGTTTCAAACTCCATTCCATAAATATATATGGGGAGGAACTAGCTCCAACTCGGTTTTACAGTGAAAACTGCAGGAACTTCAAACCGGCACTAGGAAACAGACTAAGAAATCAGAGAAAAAGTGTCTCCTGCAACCCGTTCCCTTGGTGCTAGATGAATGAACGTCTCTCCACTTGCTCAGTTCTGAGAGATATGTGTGTGTGAAAGCCGCCCTTCACTTAACTTGTTGGGAACACAAAGTTTCTTTTCAGTTGCAAACTCCATTCCTTACATATATATGGGGAGGAACATGCTCCAACTCGGTTTTACAGTGAAAACTGCAGGAACTTCAAAACGGCACTAGGAAACAGACTGAGAAAGCAGAGAAAAGTGTCTCCTGCAACCCGTTCCCTTGGTGCTAGATGAACGAACGTCTCTGCACTTGCTCAGTTCTGAGAGATAAGTGTGTGTGAAAGACGTCCTTCACCTAGGTTTTTGGGAACACAAAGTTCCTTTTCAGTTGCAAACAACATTCCATAAATATGTATGGGGAGGTACTAGCTCCAACTCGGTTTTACAGAGAAAACTGCATGAACTTCAAACCGGCACTAGGAAAAAGACTGAGAAAGCAGAGAAATAGTGTCTCCTGCAACCCGTTCCCTTGATGCTAGATGAACGAACGTCTCTCCACTTGCTCAGTTCTGAGAGATAAGTGTGTGTGAAAGCCGTCCTTCACCTAGTTTGTTGGGAACACAAAGTTTCTTTTCAGTTGCAAACTCCATTCCATACATATATAAGGGGAGGTTCTAGCTCCAACTCGGTTTTACAGAAAAAACTGCATGATCTTCAAACCGGCACTAGGAAAAAGACTGAGAAAGCAGAGAAATAGTGACTCCTGCAACCCGTTCCCTTGGTGCTTGATGAACGAACGTCTCTCCACTTGCTCAGTTCCAAGAGATAAGTGTGTGTGAAAGCCGTCCTTCACCTAGCTTGTTGGAAACACAAAGTTTCTTTTCAGTTGCAAACTCTATTCCATACATATATATGGGGAGGTACTATCTCCAACTCGGTTTTACAGTGAAAACTGCAGGAACTTCAAACCAGCACTAGGAAACAGACTGAGAAAGCAGAGAAATAGTGTCTCCTGCAACCTGTTCCCTTGGCCCTAGATGAACGAACGTCTCTCCACTTGCTCAGTTCTGAGAGATAATTGTGTGTGAAAGCCGTCCTTCACCTAACTTGTTGAGAACACAAAGTTTCTTTTCAGTTGCAAACTCCATTCCATACATATATATGGGGAGGTACTAGCTCCAACTCGGTTTTACAGTGAAAACTGCAGGAACTTCAAACCGGCCCTAGGAAACAGAGTGAGAAAGCAGAGAAAAAGTGTCTCCTGCAACCCGTTCCCTTGGTGCTAGATGAACGAACGTCTCTCCACTTGCTCAGTTCCGAGAGATAAGTGTGTGTGAAAGCCGTCCTTCACCTAGCTTGTTGGGAACACAAAGTTTCTTTTCAGTGGCAAACTCCATTCCATACATATATATGGGGAGGTACTATCTCCAACTCGGTTTTACAGTGAAAACTGCAGTAACTTCAAACCAGCACTAGGAAACAGACTGAGAAAGCAGAGAAATAGTGTCTCCTGCAACCCGTTCCCTTGGCCCTAGATGAACGAACGTCTCTCCACTTGCTCAGTTCTGAGAGATAATTGTGTGTGAAAGCCGTCCTTCACCTAACTTGTTGAGAACACAAAGTTTCTTTTCAGTTGCAAACTCCATTCCATACATATATATGGGGAGGTACTAGCTCCAACTCGGTTTTACAGTGAAAACTGCAGGAACTTCAAACCGGCCCTAGGAAACAGACTGAGAAAGCAGAGAAAAAGTGTCTCCTGCAACCCGTTCCCTTGGTGCTAGATGAACGAACGTCTCTCCACTTGCTCAGTTCTGAGAGATAAGTGTGTGTGAAAGCCGTCCTTCACCTAGCTTGTTGGGAACACAAAGTTTCTTTTAAGTTGCAAACTCCATTCCATACATATATATGGGGAGGAACAAGCTCCAACTCGGTTTTACAGTGAAAACTGCAGGAACTTCAAACCGGCACTAGGAAACAGACTTAGAAAGCAGAGAAAAGTGTCTCCTGCAACCCGTTCCCTTGGTGCTAGATGAACGAACGTCTCTGCACTTGCTCAGTTCTGAGAGATAAGTGTGTGTGAAAGCCGTACTTCACCTAGCTTGTTGGGAACACAAAGTTCCTTTTCAGTTGCAAACACCATTCCATACATATATATGGGGAGGTACTAGCTCCAACTCGGTTTTACAGAGAAAACTGCATGAACTTCAAACCGGCACTAGGAAACAGTCTGAAAAATCAGAGAAAAAGTGTCTCCTGCAACCCGATCCCTTGGTGCTAGATGAACGAACGTCTCTCCACTTGCTCAGTTCTGAGAGATAAGTGTGTGTGAAAGCCGTCCTTCAACTACATTGTTGGGAACACAAAGTTCCTTTTCAGTTGCAAACATCATTCCATTCATATATATGGGGAGGTACTAGCTCCAACTCTGTTTTACAGAGAAAACTGCAGGAACGTCAAACCGGCACTAGGAAACAGACTGAGAAAGCAGAGAAAAAGTGACTCCTGCAACCCTTTCCCTTGGTACTAGATGAACGAAAGTCTCTCCACTTGCTCAGTTCCGAGAGATAAGTGTGTGTGAAAGCCGTCCTTCACCTAGCTTGTTGGGAACACAAAGTTTCTTTTCAGTTGCAAACTCCATTCCATACATATATATGGGGAGGTACTATCTCCAACTCGGTTTTACAGTGAAAACTGCAGGAACTTCAAACCAGCACTAGGAAACAGACTGAGAAAGCAGAGAAATAGTGTCTCCTGCAACCCGTTCCCTTGGGGCTAGATGAACGAACGTCTCTCCACTTGCTCAGTTCTGATAGATAATTGTGTGTGAAAGCTGTCCTTCACCTAACTTGTTGAGAACACAAAGTTTCTTTTCAGTTGCAAACTCCATTCCATACATATATATGGGGAGGTACTAGCTCCAACTCGGTTTGACAGTGAAAACTGCAGGAACTTCAAACCGGCACTAGGAAACAGACTGAGAAAGCAGAGAAAAAGTTTCTCCTGCAACACGTTCCCTTGGTGATAGATGAACGAACGTCTCTCCACTTGCTGATTTCCGAGAGATATGTGTGTGTGAAAGCCGTCATTCACAAAGCTTGTTGGGAACACAAAGATTCTTTTCTGTTGCAAACTCCATTCCATACATATATATGGGGAGTTACTAGCTAAAACTCGATTTTACAGTGAAAAATGTAGGAACTTCAAAACGGCACTAGGAAACAGACTGAGAATGCAGAGAAAAAGTGTCTGCTGCAACACGTTCCCTTGGAGCTAGATGAACGAACGTCTCTGCACTTGCTCATTTCCGAGAGATAAGTGTGTGTGAAAGCCGTCATTCACAAATTTTGTTGGGAACACAAAGTTTCTTTTCTGTTGCAAACCCCAATCCATACATATATATGGGGAGTTACTAGCTAAAACTCAATTTTACAGTGAAAAATGTAGGAACTTCAAAACGGCACTAGGAAACAGACTGAGAATGCAGAGAAAAAGTGTCTGCTGCAACCAGTTCCCTTGGTGCTAGATGAACGAACATCTCTCCACTTTCTCAGTTCTGAGAGATAAGTGTTTGTGAAAGCCGTCTTTCACCTAGCTTGTTGGGAACACAAAGTTTCTTTTCAGTTGCAAACTCCATTCCATACATATATATGGGGAGGAACTAGCTCCAACTCGGTTTTACAGTGAAAACTGCAGGAACTTCAAACCAGCACTAGGAAACAGACTGAGAAATCAGAGAAAAAGTGTCTCCTGCAACCCGTTCCATTGGTGCTAGATGAAAGAACGTCTCTCCACTTGCTCAGTTCTGAGAGATAAGTGTGTGTGAAAGCCGTCCTTCACCTAGCTTGTTGGGAACACAAAGTTTCTTTTCAGTTGCAAACTCCATTCCATACATATATATGGGGAGGAACAAGCTCCAACTCGGTTTTACAGTGAAAACTGCAGGAACTTCAAACCGGCACTTGGAAACAGACTGAGAAAGCAGAGAAAAGTGTCTCCTGCAACCCGTTCCCTTGGTGCTAGATGAACGAACGTCTCTGCACTTGCTCAGTTCTGAGAGTTAAGTGTGTGTGAAAGCCGTCCTTCACCTAGCTTGTTGGGAACACAAAGTTCCTTTTCAGTTGCAAACACCATTCCATACATATATATGGGGAGGTACTAGCTCCAACTCGGTTTTACAGAGAAAACTGCATGAACTTCAAACTGGCACTAGGAAACAGTCTGAAAAAGCAGAGAAAAGTGTCTCCTGCAACCCGTTCCCTTGGTGCTAGATGAACGAACGTCTCTCCACTTGCTCAGTTCTGAGAGATAAGTGTGTGTTAAAGCCGTCCTTCAACTACATTGTTGGGAACACAAAGTTCCTTTTCAGTTGCAAACACCATTCCATTCATATATATGGGGAGGTACTAGCTCCAACTCGGTTTTACAGAGAAAACTGCAGGAATTTCAAACCGGCACTAGGAAACAGAATGAGAAAGCAGAGAAAAAGTGACACCTGCAACCCGTTCCCTTGGTGCTAGATGAACGAATGTCTCTCCACTTGCTCAGTTCCGAGAGATAAGTGTGTGTGAAAGCCGTCCTTCACCTAGCTTGTTGGGAACACAAAGTTTCTTTTCAGTTGCAAACTCCATTCCATACTAATATATGGGGAGGTACTAGCTCCAACTCGGTTTTACAGTGAAAACTGAAGGAACTTCAAACCAGCACTAGGAAACAGACTGAGAAAGCAGAGAAATAGTGTCTCCTGCAACCCGTTCCCTTGGGGCTATATGAACGAACGTCTCTCCACTTGCTCAGTTCTGATAGATAATTGTGTGTGAAAGCCGCCCTTCACCTAACTTGTTGAGAACACAAAGTTTCTTTTCAGTTGCAAACTCCATTCCATACATATATATGGGGAGGTACTAGCTCCAACTCGGTTTTACAGTGAAAACTGCAGGAACTTCAAACCGGCACTAGGAAACAGACTGAGAAAGCAGAGAAAAAGTTTCTCCTGCAACACGTTCCCTTGGTGATAGATGAACGAACGTCTCTCCACTTGTTCATTTCCGAGAGATATGTGTGTGTGAAAGCCGTCATTCACAAAGCTTGTTGGGAACACAAAGATTCTTTTCTGTTGCAAACTTCATTCCATACATATATATGGGTAGTTACTAGCTAAAACTCGATTTTACAGTGAAAAATGTAGGAACTTCAAAACGGCACTAGGAAACAGACTGAGAATGCAGAGAAAAAGTGTCTGCTGCAACCAGTTCCCTTGGTGCTAGATGAACGAACATCTCTCCACTTTCTCAGTTCTGAGAGATAAGTGTGTGTGAAAGCCGTCTTTCACCTAGCTTGTTGGGAACACAAAGTTTCTTTTCAGTTTCAAACTCCATTTTATACATATATATGGGGAGGAACTATCTCCAACTCGGTTTTACAGTTAAAACTGCAGGAACTTCAAACCGGCACTAGGAAACAGACTGAGTAATCAGAGAAAAAGTGTCTCCTGCAACCCGTTCCCTTGGTGCTAGATGAACGAACGTCTCTCCACTTGCTCAGTTCAGAGAGATAAGTGTGTGTGAAAGCCGCCCTTCACCTAGCTTGTTGGGAACACAAAGTTTCTTTTCAGTTGCAAACTCCATTCCTTACATATATATGGGGAGGAACATGCTCCAACTCGGTTTTACAGTGAAAACTGCAGGAACTTCAAAACGGCACTAGGAAACAGACTGAGAAAGCAGAGAAAAGTGTCTCCTGCAACCCGTTCCCTTGGTGCTAGATGAACGAACGTCTCTGCACTTGCTCAGTTCTGAGAGATAAGTGTGTGTGAAAGCCGTCCTTCACCTAGGTTTTTGGGAACACAAAGTTCCTTTTCAGTTGCAAACACCATTCCATACATATATATGGGGAGGTACTAGCTCCAACTCGGTTTTACAGAGAAAACTGCATGAACATCAAACCGGCACTAGGAAAAATACTGAGAAAGCAGAGAAAAAGTGTTTTCTGCAACCCGTTCCCTTGGTGCTAGATGAACGAACGTCTCTCCACTTGCTCTGTTCTGAGAGATAAGTGTGTGTGAAAGCCGTCCTTCACCTAGCTTGTTGGGAACACAAAGTTTCTTTTCAGTTGCGAACTCCATTCCATACATATATATGGGGAGGTACAAGCTCCAACTCGGTTTTACAGTGAAAACTGCAGGAACTTCAAACCGGCACTAGGAAACAGACTGAGGAAGCAGAGAAAAAGTGTCTCCTGCAACCCGTTCCCTTGGTGCTAGATGAACGAACGTCTCTCCACTTGCTCAGTTCTGAGAGATAAGTGTGTGTGAAAGCCGTCCTTCACCTAGCTTGTTGGGAACAGATAGTTTCTTTTCAGTTGCATACTCAATTCCATACATATATATGGGGAGGTACTAGCTCCAACTCGGGTTTACATTGAAAACTGCAGGAACTTCAAACCGGCACTAAGAAACAGACTGAGAAAGCAGAGAAAAAGAGTCTCCTGCAACCCGTTCCCTTGGTGCTAGATGAACGAACGTCTCTCCACTTGCTCTGTTCTGAGAGATAAGTGTGTGTGAAAGCCGTCCTTCACCTAGCTTGTTGGGAACACAAAGTTTCTTTTCAGTTGCGAACTCCATTCCATACATATATATGGGGAGGTACAAGCTCCAACTCGTTTTTACAGTGAAAACTGCAGGAACTTCAAACCGGCACTAGGAAACAGACTGAGGAAGCAGAGAAAAAGTGTCTCCTGCAACCCGTTCCCTTGGTGCTAGATGAAGGAACGTCTCTCCACTTGCTCAGTTCTGATAGATAAGTGTGTGTGAAAGCCGTCCTTCACCTAGCTTGTTGGGAACACAAAGTTTCTTTTCAGTTGCGAACTCCATTCCATACATATATATGGGGAGGTACAAGCTCCAACTCGGTTTTACAGTGAAAACTGCAGGAACTTCAAACCGGCACTAGGAAACAGACTGAGGAAGCAGAGAAAAAGTTTCTCCTGCAACCCGTTCCCTTGGTGCTAGATGAACGAACGTCTCTCCAATTGCTGATTTCCGAGAGATATGTGTGTGTGAAAGCCGTCATTCACAAAGCTTGTTGGGAACACAAAGATTCTTTTCTGTTGCAAACTCCATTCCATACATATATATGGGGAGTTAATAGCTAAAACTCGATTTTACAGTGAAAAATGTAGGAACTTCAAAACGGCACTAGGAAACAGACTGAGAATGCAGAGAAAAAGTGTCTGCTGCAACCCGTTCCCTTGGAGCTAGATGAACGAACGTCTCTGCACTTGCTCATTTCCGAGAGATAAGTGTGTGTGAAAGCCGTCATTCACAAAGTTTGTTGGGAACACAAAGTTTCTTTTCTGTTGCAAACTCCATTCCATACATATATATGGGGAGTTACTAGCTAAAACTCAATTTTACAGTGAAAAATGTAGGAACTTCAAAACGGCACTAGGAAACAGACTGAGAATGCAGAGAAAAAGTGTCTGCTGCAACCAGTTCCCTTGGTGCTAGATGAACGAACTTCTCTCCACTTTCTCAGTTCTGAGAGATAAGTGTTTGTGAAAGCCGTCTTTCACCTAGCTTGTTGGGAACACAAAGTTTCTTTTCAGTTGCAAACTCCATTCCATACATATATATGGGGAGGAACTAGCTCCAACTCGGTTTTACAGTGAAAACTGCAGGAACTTCAAACCAGCACTAGGAAACAGACTGAGAAATCAGAGAAAAAGTCTCTCCTGCAACCAGTTCCCTTGGTGCTAGATGAAAGAACGTCTCTCCACTTGCTCAGTTCTGAGAGATAAGTGTGTGTGAAAGCCGTCCTTCACCTAGCTTGTTGGGAACACAAAGTTTCTTTTCAGTTGCAAACTCCATTCCATACATATATATGGGGAGGAACAAGCTCCAACTCGGTTTTACAGTGAAAACTGCAGGAACTTCAAACCGGCACTAGGAAACAGACTGAGAAAGCAGAGAAAAGTGTCTCCTGCAACCCGTTCCCTTGGTGCTAGATGAACGAACGTCTCTGCACTTGCTCAGTTCTGAGAGTTAAGTGTGTGTGAAAGCCGTCCTTCACCTAGCTTGTTGGGAACACAAAGTTCCTTTTCAGTTGCAAACACCATTCCATACATATATATGGGGAGGTACAAGCTCCAACTCGGTTTTACAGAGAAAACTGCATGAACTTCAAACTGGCACTAGGAAACAGTCTGAAAAAGCAGAGAAAAAGTGTCTCCTGCAACCCGTTCCCTTGGTGCTAGATGAACGAACGTCTCTCCACTTGCTCAGTTCTGAGAGATAAGTGTGTGTTAAAGCCGTCCTTCAACTACATTGTTGGGAACACAAAGTTCCTTTTCAGTTGCAAACTCCATTCCATACATATATATGGGGAGGTACTAGCTCCAACTCAGTTTTACATTGAAAACTGCAGGAAATTCAAACCGACACTAGGAAACAAAGTGAGAAAGCGTAGAAAAAGTGTCTCCTGCAACCCTTTCACTTCGTGCTAGATGAACGAACGTCTCTCCACTTGCTCAGTTCTGAGAGCTAAGTGTGTGTGAAAGCCGTCCTTCACCAAGCTTGTTGGGAACACAAAGTTTCTTTTCAGTTGCAAACTACATTCCATACATATATATGGGGAAGTACTAGCTCCAACTCGGTTTTACAGTGAAAATTGCAGGAACTTCAAACCGGCATTAGGAAACAGACTGAGAAAGCAGAGAAAAAGTGTATCCTGCAACCCGTTCCCTTGGAGCTAGATGAACGAACGTCTCTCCACTTGCTCAGTTCTGAGAGATAAGTGTGTGTGAAAGCCATCCTTCACATAGCTTGTTGGGAACACAAAGTTTCTTTTCAGTTGCAAACTCCATTCCATACATATATATGGGGAGGTAATAGCTCCAAATCGGTTTGACAGTGAAAACAGAAGGAACTTCAAACCGGCACTAGGAAACAGACTGAGAAAGCAGAGAAAAAGTGTCCCCTGCCACCAGTTCCCTTGGTGCTAGATGAACGAACGTCTCTCCACTTGCTCAGTTCTGAGATATAATTGTGTGTGAAAGCCGTCCTTCACCTAACTTGTTGAGAACACAAAGTTTCTTTTCAGTTGCAAAATCCATTCCATACATATATATGGGGAGGTACTAGCTCCAACTCGGTTTACAGTGAAAACTGCAGGAAGTTCAAACCGGCACTAGGAAACAGACTGAGAATACAGAAAAAACGTGTCTCCTGCAACACGTTCCCTTGGTGCTAGATGAAATAACGTCTCTCCACTTGCTCAGTTCCGAGAGATAAGTGTGTGTGAAAGCCGTCCTTCACCTAGCTTGTTGGGAACACAATGTTTCTTTTCAGTTGCAAACTCCATTCCATACATATATATGGGGAGGTACTAGCTCCAACTCAGTTTTACAGTGAAAACTGCAGGAACTTCAAAGCGGCACTAGGAAACAGACTGAGAAAGCGTAGAAAAAGTGTCTCCTGCAACCCGATCACATCGTGCTAGATGAACGAACGTCTCTCAACTTGCTCAGTTTTGTGAGATAAGTGTTTGTGAAAGCCGTCCTTCACCTAGCTTGTTGGGAGCACAAGGTTTCTTTTCAGTTGCTAACTCCATTCCATACATATAATGGGGAGGTACCATCTCCAACTCGTTTTTACAGTGAAAACTGCAGGATATTCAAACCGGCACTTGGAAACAGACTGAGAAAGCAGAGAAAAAGTTTCTCCTGCAACACGTTCCCTTGGTGATAGATGAACGAACGTCTCTCCACTTGCTCATTTCCGAGAGATATGTGTGTGTGAAAGCCGTCATTCAAAAAGCTTGTTGGGAACACAAAGATTCTTTTCTGTTGCAAACTCCATTCCATACATATATATGGGGAGTTACTAGCTAAAACTCGATTTTACAGTGAAAAATGTAGGAACTTCAAAACGGCACTAGGAAACAGACTGAGAATGCAGAGAAAAATTGTCTGCTGCAACCAGTTCCCTTGGTGCTAGATGAACGAACATCTCTCCAATTTCTCAGTTCTGAGAGATAAGTGTGTGTGAAAGCAGTCTTTCACCTAGCTTGTTGGGAACACAAAGTTTCTTTTCAGTTTCAAACTCCATTCCATACATATATATGGGGAGGAACTAGCTCCAACTCGGTTTTACAGTGAAAACTGCAGGAACTTCAATCCGGCACTAGGAAACAGACTAAGAAATCAGAGAAAAAGTGTCTCCTGCAACCCGTTCCCTTGGTGCTAGATGAATGAACGTCTCTCCACTTGCTCAGTTCTGAGAGATAAGTGTGTGTGAAAGCCGCCCTTCACTTAACTTGTTGGGAACACAAAGTTTCTTTTCAGTTGCAAACTCCATTCCTTACATATATATGGGGAGGAACATGCTCCAACTCGGTTTTACAGTGAAAACTGCAGGAACTTCAAAACGGCACTAGGAAACAGACTGAGAAAGCAGAGAAAAGTGTCTCCTGCAACCCGTTCCCTTGGTGCTTGATGAACGAACGTCTCTCCACTTGCTCAGTTCCAAGAGATAAGTGTGTGTGAAAGCCGTCCTTCACCTAGCTTGTTGAGAACACAAAGTTTCTTTTCAGTTGCAAACTCCATTCCATACATATATATGGGGAGGTACTAGCTCCAACTCGGTTTTACAGAAAAAACTGCATGATCTTCAAACCGGCACTAGGAAAAAGACTGAGAAAGCAGAGAAATAGTGACTCCTGCAACCCGTTCCCTTGGTGCTTGATGAACGAACGTCTCTCCACTTGCTCAGTTCCAAGAGATAAGTGTGTGTGAAAGCCGTCCTTCACCTAGCTTGTTGGAAACACAAAGTTTCTTTTCAGTTGCAAACTCTATTCCATACATATATATGGGGAGGTACTATCTCCAACTCGGTTTTACAGTGAAAACTGCAGGAACTTCAAACCAGCACTAGGAAACAGACTGAGAAAGCAGAGAAATAGTGTCTCCTGCAACCTGTTCCCTTGGCCCTAGATGAACGAACGTCTCTCCACTTGCTCAGTTCTGAGAGATAATTGTGTGTGAAAGCCGTCCTTCACCTAACTTGTTGAGAACACAAAGTTTCTTTTCAGTTGCAAACTCCATTCCATACATATATATGGGGAGGTACTAGCTCCAACTCGGTTTTACAGTGAAAACTGCAGGAACTTCAAACAGGCCCTAGGAAACAGACTGAGAAAGCAGAGATAAAGTGTCTCCGGCAACCCGTTCCCTTGGTGCTAGATGAACGAACGTCTCTCCACTTGCTCAGTTCCGAGAGATAAGTGTGTGTGAAAGCCGTCCTTCACCTAGCTTGTTGGGAACACAAAGTTTCTTTTCAGTGGCAAACTCCATTCCATACATATATATGGGGAGGTACTATCTCCAACTCGGTTTTACAGTGAAAACTGCAGGAACTTCAAACCAGCACTAGGAAACAGGCTGAGAAAGCAGAGAAATAGTGTCTCCTGCAACCCGTTCCCTTGGCCCTAGATGAACGAACGTCTCTCCACTTGCTCAGTTCTGAGAGATAATTGTGTGTGAAAGCCGTCCTTCACCTAACTTGTTGAGAACACAAAGTTTCTTTTCAGTTGCAAACTCCATTCCATACATATATATGGGGAGGTACTAGCTCCAACTCGGTTTTACAGTGAAAACTGCAGGAACTTCAAACCGGCCCTAGGAAACAGACTGAGAAAGCAGAGAAAAAGTGTCTCCTGCAACCCGTTCCCTTGGTGCTAGATGAACGAACGTCTCTCCACTTGCTCAGTTCTGAGAGATAAGTGTGTGTGAAAGCCGTCCTTCATCTAGCTTGTTGGGAACACAAAGTTTCTTTTAAGTTGCAAACTCCATTCCATACATATATATGGGGAGGAACAAGCTCCAACTCGGTTTTACAGTGAAAACTGCAGGAACTTCAAACCGGCACTAGGAAACAGACTTAGAAAGCAGAGAAAAGTGTCTCCTGCAACCCGTTCCCTTGGTGCTAGATGAACGAACGTCTCTGCACTTGCTCAGTTCTGAGAGATAAGTGTGTGTGAAAGCCGTACTTCACCTAGCTTGTTGGGAACACAAAGTTCCTTTTCAGTTGCAAACACCATTCCATACATATATATGGGGAGGTACTAGCTCTAACTCGGTTTTACAGAGAAAACTGCATGAACTTCAAACCGGCACTAGGAAACAGTCTGAAAAATCAGAGAAAAAGTGTCTCCTGCAACCCGATCCCTTGGTGCTAGATGAACGAACGTCTCTCCACTTGCTCAGTTCTGAGAGATAAGTGTGTGTGAAAGCCGTCCTTCAACTACATTGTTGGGAACACAAAGTACCTTTTCAGTTGCAAACATCATTCCATTCATATATATGGGGAGGTACTAGCTCCAAATCTGTTTTACAGAGAAAACTGCAGGAACGTCAAACCGGCACTAGGAAACAGACTGAGAAAGCAGAGAAATAGTGACTCCTGCAACCCTTTCCCTTGGTGCTAGATGAACGAAAGTCTCTCCACTTGCTCAGTTCCGAGAGATAAGTGTGTGTGAAAGCCGTCCTTCACCTAGCTTGTTGGGAACACAAAGTTTCTTTTCAGTTGCAAACTCCATTCCATACATATATATGGGGAGGTAATAGCTCCAAATCGGTTTGACAGTGAAAACAGAAGGAACTTCAAACCGGCACTAGGAAACAGACTGAGAAAGCAGAGAAAAAGTGTCCCCTGCCACCAGTTCCCTTGGTGCTAGATGAACGAACGTCTCTCCACTTGCTCAGTTCTGAGATATAATTGTGTGTGAAAGCCGTCCTTCACCTAACTTGTTGAGAACACAAAGTTTCTTTTCAGTTGCAAAATCCATTCCATACATATATATGGGGAGGTACTAGCTCCAACTCGGTTTACAGTGAAAACTGCAGGAAGTTCAAACCGGCACTAGGAAACAGACTGAGAATACAGAAAAAACGTGTCTCCTGCAACACGTTCCCTTGGTGCTAGATGAAATAACGTCTCTCCACTTGCTCAGTTCCGAGAGATAAGTGTGTGTGAAAGCCGTCCTTCACCTAGCTTGTTGGGAACACAATGTTTCTTTTCAGTTGCAAACTCCATTCCATACATATATATGGGGAGGTACTAGCTCCAACTCAGTTTTACAGTGAAAACTGCAGGAACTTCAAAGCGGCACTAGGAAACAGACTGAGAAAGCGTAGAAAAAGTGTCTCCTGCAACCCGTTCACATCGTGCTAGATGAACGAACGTCTCTCAACTTGCTCAGTTTTGTGAGATAAGTGTTTGTGAAAGCCGTCCTTCACCTAGCTTGTTGGGAGCACAAGGTTTCTTTTCAGTTGCTAACTCCATTCCATACATATAATGGGGAGGTACCATCTCCAACTCGTTTTTACAGTGAAAACTGCAGGATATTCAAACCGGCACTTGGAAACAGACTGAGAAAGCAGAGAAAAAGTTTCTCCTGCAACACGTTCCCTTGGTGATAGATGAACGAACGTCTCTCCACTTGCTCATTTCCGAGAGATATGTGTGTGTGAAAGCCGTCATTCAAAAAGCTTGTTGGGAACACAAAGATTCTTTTCTGTTGCAAACTCCATTCCATACATATATATGGGGAGTTACTAGCTAAAACTCGATTTTACAGTGAAAAATGTAGGAACTTCAAAACGGCACTAGGAAACAGACTGAGAATGCAGAGAAAAATTGTCTGCTGCAACCAGTTCCCTTGGTGCTAGATGAACGAACATCTCTCCAATTTCTCAGTTCTGAGAGATAAGTGTGTGTGAAAGCAGTCTTTCACCTAGCTTGTTGGGAACACAAAGTTTCTTTTCAGTTTCAAACTCCATTCCATACATATATATGGGGAGGAACTAGCTCCAACTCGGTTTTACAGTGAAAACTGCAGGAACTTCAAACCGGCACTAGGAAACAGACTAAGAAATCAGAGAAAAAGTGTCTCCTGCAACCCGTTCCCTTGGTGCTAGATGAATGAACGTCTCTCCACTTGCTCAGTTCTGAGAGATAAGTGTGTGTGAAAGCCGCCCTTCACTTAACTTGTTGGGAACACAAAGTTTCTTTTCAGTTGCAAACTCCATTCCTTACATATATATGGGGAGGAACATGCTCCAACTCGGTTTTACAGTGAAAACTGCAGGAACTTCAAAACGGCACTAGGAAACAGACTGAGAAAGCAGAGAAAAGTGTCTCCTGCAACCCGTTCCCTTGGTGCTTGATGAACGAACGTCTCTCCACTTGCTCAGTTCCAAGAGATAAGTGTGTGTGAAAGCCGTCCTTCACCTAGCTTGTTGAGAACACAAAGTTTCTTTTCAGTTGCAAACTCCATTCCATACATATATATGGGGAGGTACTAGCTCCAACTCGGTTTTACAGAAAAAACTGCATGATCTTCAAACCGGCACTAGGAAAAAGACTGAGAAAGCAGAGAAATAGTGACTCCTGCAACCCGTTCCCTTGGTGCTTGATGAACGAACGTCTCTCCACTTGCTCAGTTCCAAGAGATAAGTGTGTGTGAAAGCCGTCCTTCACCTAGCTTGTTGGAAACAGAAAGTTTCTTTTCAGTTGCAAACTCTATTCCATACATATATATGGGGAGGTACTATCTCCAACTCGGTTTTAGAGTGAAAACTGCAGGAACTTCAAACCAGCACTAGGAAACAGACTGAGAAAGCAGAGAAATAGTGTCTCCTGCAACCTGTTCCCTTGGCCCTAGATGAACGAACGTCTCTCCACTTGCTCAGTTCTGAGAGATAATTGTGTGTGAAAGCCGTCCTTCACCTAACTTGTTGAGAACACAAAGTTTCTTTTCAGTTGCAAACTCCATTCCATACATATATATGGGGAGGTACTAGCTCCAACTCGGTTTTACAGTGAAAACTGCAGGAACTTCAAACAGGCCCTAGGAAACAGACTGAGAAAGCAGAGAAAAAGTGTCTCCTGCAACCCGTTCCCTTGGTGCTAGATGAACGAACGTCTCTCCACTTGCTCAGTTCCGAGAGATAAGTGTGTGTGAAAGCCGTCCTTCACCTAGCTTGTTGGGAACACAAAGTTTCTTTTCAGTGGCAAACTCCATTCCATACATATATATGGGGAGGTACTATCTCCAACTCGGTTTTACAGTGAAAACTGCAGGAACTTCAAACCAGCACTAGGAAACAGACTGAGAAAGCAGAGAAATAGTGTCTCCTGCAACCCGTTCCCTTGGCCCTAGATGAACGAACGTCTCTCCACTTGCTCAGTTCTGAGAGATAATTGTGTGTGAAAGCCGTCCTTCACCTAACTTGTTGAGAACACAAAGTTTCTTTTCAGTTGCAAACTCCATTCCATACATATATATGGGGAGGTACTAGCTCCAACTCGGTTTTACAGTGAAAACTGCAGGAACTTCAAACCGGCCCTAGGAAACAGACTGAGAAAGCAGAGAAAAAGTGTCTCCTGCAACCCGTTCCCTTGGTGCTAGATGAACGAACGTCTCTCCACTTGCTCAGTTCTGAGAGATAAGTGTGTGTGAAAGCCGTCCTTCATCTAGCTTGTTGGGAACACAAAGTTTCTTTTAAGGTGCAAACTCCATTCCATACATATATATGGGGAGGAACAAGCTCCAACTCGGTTTTACAGTGAAAACTGCAGGAACTTCAAACCGGCACTAGGAAACAGACTTAGAAAGCAGAGAAAAGTGTCTCCTGCAACCCGTTCCCTTGGTGCTAGATGAACGAACGTCTCTGCACTTGCTCAGTTCTGAGAGATAAGTGTGTGTGAAAGCCGTACTTCACCTAGCTTGTTGGGAACACAAAGTTCCTTTTCAGTTGCAAACACCATTCCATACATATATATGGGGAGGTACTAGCTCTAACTCGGTTTTACAGAGAAAACTGCATGAACTTCAAACCGGCACTAGGAAACAGTCTGAAAAATCAGAGAAAAAGTGACTCCTGCAACCCGATCCCTTGGTGCTAGATGAACGAACGTCTCTCCACTTGCTCAGTTCTGAGAGATAAGTGTGTGTGAAAGCCGTCCTTCAACTACATTGTTGGGAACACAAAGTTCCTTTTCAGTTGCAAACATCATTCCATTCATATATATGGGGAGGTACTAGCTCCAACTCTGTTTTACAGAGAAAACTGCAGGAACGTCAAACCGGCACTAGGAAACAGACTGAGAAAGCAGAGAAAAAGTGACTCCTGCAAACCTTTCCCTTGGTGCTAGATGAACGAAAGTCTCTCCACTTGCTCAGTTCCGAGAGATAAGTGTGTGTGAAAGCCGTCCTTCACCTAGCTTGTTGGGAACACAAAGTTTCTTTTCAGTTGCAAACTCCATTCCATACATATATATGGGGAGGTACTATCTCCAACTCGGTTTTACAGTGAAAACTGCAGGAACTTCAAACCAGCACTAGGAAACAGACTGAGAAAGCAGAGAAATAGTGTCTCCTGCAACCCGTTCCCTTGGGGCTAGATGAACGAACGTCTCTCCACTTGCTCAGTTCTGATAGATAATTGTGTGTGAAAGCTGTCCTTCACCTAACTTGTTGAGAACACAAAGTTTCTTTTCAGTTGCAAACTCCATTCCATACATATATATGGGGAGGTACTAGCTCCAACTCGGTTTGACAGTGAAAACTGCAGGAACTTCAAACCGGCACTAGGAAACAGACTGAGAAAGCAGAGAAAAAGTTTCTCCTGCAACACGTTCCCTTGGTGATAGATGAACGAACGTCTCTCCACTTGCTGATTTCCGAGAGATATGTGTGTGTGAAAGCCGTCATTCACAAAGCTTGTTGGGAACACAAAGATTCTTTTCTGTTGCAAACTCCATTCCATACATATATATGGGGAGTTACTAGCTAAAACTCGATTTTACAGTGAAAAATGTAGGAACTTCAAAACGGCACTAGGAAACAGACTGAGAATGCAGAGAAAAAGTGTCTGCTGCAACCCGTTCCCTTGGAGCTAGATGAACGAACGTCTCTGCACTTGCTCATTTCCGAGAGATAAGTGTGTGTGAAAGCCGTCATTCACAAAGTTTGTTGGGAACACAAAGTTTCTTTTCTGTTGCAAACTCCAATCCATACATATATATGGGGAGTTACTAGCTAAAACTCAATTTTACAGTGAAAAATGTAGGAACTTCAAAACGGCACTAGGAAACAGACTGAGAATGCAGAGAAAAAGTGTCTGCTGCAACCAGTTCCCTTGGTGCTAGATGAACGAACATCTCTCCACTTTCTCAGTTCTGAGAGATAAGTGTTTGTGAAAGCCGTCTTTCACCTAGCTTGTTGGGAACACAAAGTTTCTTTTCAGTTGCAAACTCCATTCCATACATATATATGGGGAGGAACTAGCTCCAACTCGGTTTTACAGTGAAAACTGCAGGAACTTCAAACCAGCACTAGGAAACAGACTGAGAAATCAGAGAAAAAGTGTCTCCTGCAACCAGTTCCCTTGGTGCTAGATGAAAGAACGTCTCTCCACTTGCTCAGTTCTGAGAGATAAGTGTGTGTGAAAGCCGTCCTTCACCTAGCTTGTTGGGAACACAAAGTTTCTTTTCAGTTGCAAACTCCATTCCATACATATATATGGGGAGGAACAAGCTCCAACTCGGTTTTACAGTGAAAACTGCAGGAACTTCAAACCGGCACTTGGAAACAGACTGAGAAAGCAGAGAAAAGTGTCTCCTGCAACCCGTTCCCTTGGTGCTAGATGAACGAACGTCTCTGCACTTGCTCAGTTCTGAGAGTTAAGTGTGTGTGAAAGCCGTCCTTCACCTAGCTTGTTGGGAACACAAAGTTCCTTTTCAGTTGCAAACACCATTCCATTCATATATATGGGGAGGTACTAGCTCCAACTCGGTTTTACAGAGAAAACTGCAGGAATTTCAAAACGGCACTAGGAAACAGAATGACAAAGCAGAGAAAAAGTGACTCCTGCAACCCGTTCCCTTGGTGCTAAATGAACGAATGTCTCTCCACTTGCTCAGTTCCGAGAGATAAGTGTGTGTGAAAGCCGTCCTTCACCTAGCTTGTTGGGAACACAAAGTTTCTTTTCAGTTGCAAACTCCATTCCATACTAATATATGGGGAGGTACTAGCTCCAACTCGGTTTTACAGTGAAAACTGAAGGAACTTCAAACCAGCACTAGGAAACAGACTGAGAATGCAGAGAAATAGTGTCTCCTGCAACCCGTTCCCTTGGGGCTAGATGAACGAACGTCTCTCCACTTGCTCAGTTCTGATAGATAATTGTGTGTGAAAGCCGCCCTTCACCTAACTTGTTGAGAACACAAAGTTTCTTTTCATTTGCAAACTCCATTCCATACATATATATGGGGAGGTACTAGCTCCAACTCGGTTTTACAGTGAAAACTGCAGGAACTTCAAACCGGCACTAGGAAACAGACTGAGAAAGCAGAGAAAAAGTTTCTCCTGCAACACGTTCCCTTGGTGATAGATGAACGAAAGTCTCTCCACTTGCTAATTTCCGAGAGATATGTGTGGGTGAAAGCCGTCATTCACAAAGCTTGTTGGGAACACAAAGATTCTTTTCTGTTGCAAACTTCATTCCATACATATATATGGGTAGTTACTAGCTAAAACTCGATTTTACAGTGAAAAATGTAGGAACTTCAAAACGGCACTAGGAAACAGACTGAGAATGCAGAGAAAAAGTGTCTGCTGCAACCAGTTCCCTTGGTGCTAGATGAACGAACATCTCTCCACTTTCTCAGTTCTGAGAGATAAGTGTGTGTGAAAGCCGTCTTTCACCTAGCTTGTTGGGAACACAAAGTTTCTTTTCAGTTTCAAACTCCATTTTATACATATATATGGGGAGGAACTATCTCCAACTCGGTTTTACAGTTAAAACTGCAGGAACTTCAAACCGGCACTAGGAAACAGACTGAGTAATCAGAGAAAAAGTGTCTCCTGCAACCCGTTCCCTTGGTGCTAGATGAACGAACGTCTCTCCACTTGCTCAGTTCTGAGAGATAAGTGTGTGTGAAAGCCGCCCTTCACCTAGCTTGTTGGGAACACAAAGTTTCTTTTCAGTTGCAAACTCCATTCCTTACATATATATGGGGAGGAACATGCTCCAACTCGGTTTTACAGTGAAAACTGCAGGAACTTCAAAACGGCACTAGGAAACAGACTGAGAATGCAGAGAAAAAGTGTCTGCTGCAACCAGTTCCCTTGGTGCTAGATGAACGAACATCTCTCCACTTTCTCAGTTCTGAGAGATAAGTGTGTGTGAAAGCCGTCTTTCACCTAGCTTGTTGGGAACACAAAGTTTCTTTTCAGTTTCAAACTCCATTTTATACATATATATGGGGAGGAACTATCTCCAACTCGGTTTTACAGTTAAAACTGCAGGAACTTCAAACCGGCACTAGGAAACAGACTGAGTAATCAGAGAAAAAGTGTCTCCTGCAACCCGTTCCCTTGGTGCTAGATGAACGAACGTCTCTCCACTTGCTCAGTTCTGAGAGATAAGTGTGTGTGAAAGCCGCCCTTCACCTAGCTTGTTGGGAACACAAAGTTTCTTTTCAGTTGCAAACTCCATTCC
Source organism: Camelus dromedarius (assembly GCF_036321535.1). Lineage (NCBI taxonomy): Eukaryota > Metazoa > Chordata > Mammalia > Artiodactyla > Camelidae > Camelus > Camelus dromedarius. Next base: position 1,141,881 of record NW_026989811.1, on the reverse strand, counting down.
TTAAATATATATGGGGAGGAACATGCTCCAACTCGGTTTTACAGTGAAAACTGCAGGAACTTCAAAACGGCACTAGGAAACAGACTGAGAAAGCAGAGAAAAGTGTCTCCTGCAACCCGTTCCCTTGGTGCTAGATGAACGAACGTCTCTGCACTTGCTCAGTTCTGAGAGATAAGTGTGTGTGAAAGCCGTCCTTCACCTAGGTTTTTGGGAACACAAAGTTCCTTTTCAGTTGCAAACACCATTCCATACATATATATGGGGAGGTACTAGCTCCAAATCGGTTTTACAGAGAAAACTGCATGAACATCATACCGGCACTAGGAAAAATACTGAGAAAGCAGAGAAAAAGTGTTTTCTGCAACCCGTTCCCTTGGTGCTAGATGAACGAACGTCTCTCCACTTGCTCTGTTCTGAGAGATAAGTGTGTGTGAAAGCCGTCCTTCACCTAGCTTGTTGGGAACACAAAGTTTCTTTTCAGTTGCAAACTCCATTCCATACATATATATGGGGAGGTACAAGCTCCAACTCGGTTTTACAGTGAAAACTGCAGGAACTTCAAACCGGCACTAGGAAACAGACTGAGGAAGCAGAGAAAAAGTGTCTCCTGCAACCCGTTCCCTTGGTGCTAGATGAACGAACGTCTCTCCACTTGCTCTGTTCTGAGAGATAAGTGTGTGTGAAAGCCGTCCTTCACCTAGCTTGTTGGGAACACAAAGTTTCTTTTCAGTTGCGAACTCCATTCCATACATATATATGGGGAGGTACAAGCTCCAACTCGGTTTTACAGTGAAAACTGCAGGAACTTCAAACCGGCACTAGGAAACAGACTGAGGAAGCAGAGAAAAAGTGTCTCCTGCAACCCGTTCCCTTGGTGCTAGATGAACGAACGTCTCTCCACTTGCTGATTTCCGAGAGATATGTGTGTGTGAAAGCCGTCATTCACAAAGCTTGTTGGGAACACAAAGATTCTTTTCTGTTGCAAACTCCATTCCATACATATATATGGGGAGTTATTAGCTAAAACTCGATTTTACAGTGAAAAATGTAGGAACTTCAAAACGGCACTAGGAAACAGACTGAGAATGCAGAGAAAAAGTGTCTGCTGCAACCCGTTCCCTTGGAGCTAGATGAACGAACGTCTCTGCACTTGCTCATTTCCGAGAGATAAGTGTGTGTGAAAGCCGTCATTCACAAAGTTTGTTGGGAACACAAAGTTTCTTTTCTGTTGCAAACTCCATTCCATACATATATATGGGGAGTTACTAGCTAAAACTCAATTTTACAGTGAAAAATGTAGGAACTTCAAAACGGCACTAGGAAACAGACTGAGAATGCAGAGAAAAAGTGTCTGCTGCAACCAGTTCCCTTGGTGCTAGATGAACGAACTTCTCTCCACTTTCTCAGTTCTGAGAGATAAGTGTTTGTGAAAGCCGTCTTTCACCTAGCTTGTTGGGAACACAAAATTTCTTTTCAGTTGCAAACTCCATTCCATACATATATATGGGGAGGAACTAGCTCCAACTCGGTTTTACAGTGAAAACTGCAGGAACTTCAAACCAGCACTAGGAAACAGACTGAGAAATCAGAGAAAAAGTCTCTCCTGCAACCAGTTCCCTTGGTGCTAGATGAAAGAACGTCTCTCCACTTGCTCAGTTCTGAGAGATAAGTGTGTGTGAAAGCCGTCCTTCACCTAGCTTGTTGGGAACACAAAGTTTCTTTTCAGTTGCCAACTCCATTCCATACATATATATGGGGAGGAACAAGCTCCAACTCGGTTTTACAGTGAAAACTGCAGGAACTTCAAACCGGCACTTGGAAACAGACTGAGAAAGCAGAGAAAAGTGTCTCCTGCAACCCGTTCCCTTGTGCTAGATGAACGAACGTCTCTGCACTTGCTCAGTTCTGAGAGTTAAGTGTGTGTGAAAGCCGTCCTTCACCTAGCTTGTTGGGAACACAAAGTTCCTTTTCAGTTGCAAACACCATTCCATACATATATATGGGGAGGTACTAGCTCCAACTCGGTTTTACAGAGAAAACTGCATGAACTTCAAACTGGCACTAGGAAACAGTCTGAAAAAGCAGAGAAAAAGTGTCTCCTGAAACCCGTTCCCTTGGTGCTAGATGAACGAACGTCTCTCCACTTGCTCAGTTCTGAGAGATAAGTGTGTGTTAAAGCCGTCCTTCAACTACATTGTTGGGAACACAAAGTTCCTTTTCAGTTGCAAACACCATTCCATTCATATATATGGGGAGGTACTAGCTCCAACTCGGTTTTACAGAGAAAACTGCAGGAACTTCAAACCGGCACTAGGAAACAGAATGAGAAAGCAGAGAAAAAGTGACTCCTGCAACCCGTTCCCTTGGTACTAGATGAACGAACGTCTCTCCACTTGCTCAGTTCCGAGAGATAAGTGTGTGTGAAAGCCGTCCTTCACCTACTTTGTTGGGAACACAAAGTTTCTTTTCAGTTGCAAACTCCATTCCATACTTATATATGGGGAGGTACTAGCTCCAACTCGGTTTTACAGTGAAAACTGAAGGAACTTCAAACCAGCACTAGGAAACAGACTGAGAAAGCAGAGAAATAGTGTCTCCTGCAACCCGTTCCCTTGGGGCTAGATGAACGAAAGTCTCTCCACTTGCTCAGTTCTGATAGATAATTGTGTGTGAAAGCCGCCCTTCACCTAACTTGTTGAGAACACAAATTTTCTTTTCAGTTGCAAACTCCATTCCATACATATATATGGGGAGGTACTAGCTCCAACTCGGTTTTACAGTGAAAACTGCAGGAACTTCAAACCGGCACTAGGAAACAGACTGAGAAAGCAGAGAAAAAGTTTCTCCTGCAACACGTTCCCTTGGTGATAGATGAACGAACGTCTCTCCACTTGCTCATTTCCGAGAGATATGTGTGTGTGAAAGCCGTCATTCACAAAGCTTGTTGGGAACACAAAGATTCTTTTCTGTTGCAAACTTCATTCCATACATATATATGGGTAGTTACTAGCTAAAACTCGATTTTACAGTGAAAAATGTAGGAACTTCAAAACGGCACTAGGAAACAGACTGAGAATGCAGAGAAAAAGTGTCTGCTGCAACCAGTTCCCTTGGTGCTAGATGAACGAACATCTCTCCACTTTCTCAGTTCTGAGAGATAAGTGTGTGTGAAAGCCGTCTTTCACCTAGCTTGTTGGGAACACAAAGTTTCTTTTCAGTTTCAAACTCCATTTTATACATATATATGGGGAGGAACTAGCTCCAACTCGGTTTTACAGTTAAAACTGCAGGAACTTCAAACCGGCACTAGGAAACATACTGAGTAATCAGAGAAAAAGTGTCTCCTGCAACCCGTTCCCTTGGTGGTAGATGAACGAACGTCTCTCCACTTGCTCAGTTCTGAGAGATAAGTGTGTGTGAAAGCCGCCCTTCACCTAGCTTGTTGGGAACACAAAGTTTCTTTTCAGTTGCAAACTCCATTCCTTACATATATATGGGGAGGAACATGCTCCAACTCGGTTTTACAGTGAAAACTGCAGGAACTTCAAAACGGCACTAGGAAACAGACTGAGAAAGCAGAGAAAATTGTCTCCTGCAACCCGTTCCCTTGGTGCTAGATGAACGAACGTCTCTGCACTTGCTCAGTTCTGAGAGATAAGTGTGTGTGAAAGCCGTCCTTCACCTAGGTTTTTGGGAACACAAAGTTCCTTTTCAGTTGCAAACACCATTCCATACATATATATGGGGAGGTACTAGCTCCAACTCGGTTTTACAGAGAAAACTGCATGAACATCAAACCGGCACTAGGAAAAAGGCTGAGAAAGCAGAGAAAAAGTGTTTCCTGCAACCCGTTCCCTTGGTGCTAGATGAACGAACGTCTCTCCACTTGCTCTGTTCTGAGAGATAAGTGTGTGTGAAAGCCGTCCTTCACCTAGCTTGTTGGGAACACAAAGTTTCTTTTCAGTTGCGAACTCCATTCCATACATATATATGGGGAGGTACAAGCTCCAACTCGGTTTTACAGTGAAAACTGCAGGAACTTCAAACCGGCACTAGGAAACAGACTGAGGAAGCAGAGAAATAGTGTCTCCTGCAACCCGTTCCCTTGGTGCTAGATGAACGAACGTCTCTCCACTTGCTCAGTTCTGAGAGATAAGTGTGTGTGAAAGCCGTCCTTCACCTAGCTTGTTGGGAACAGATAGTTTCTTTTCAGTTGCATACTCAATTCCATACATATATATGGGGAGGTACTAGCTCCAACTCGGGTTTACATTGAAAACTGCAGGAACTTCAAACCGGCACTAAGAAACAGACTGAGAAAGCAGAGAAAAAGTGTCTCCTGCAACCTGTTCCCTTGGTGCTAGATGAACGAACGTCTCTCCACTTGCTCAGTTCTGAGAGATAAGTGTGTGTGAAAGCCGCCCTTCACCTAGCTTGTTGGGAACACAAAGTTTCTTTTCAGTTGCGAACTCCATTCCATACATATATATGGGGAGGTACAAGCTCCAACTCGGTTTTACAGTGAAAACTGCAGGAACTTCAAACCGGCACTAGGAAACAGACTGAGGAAGCAGAGAAAAAGTGTCTCCTGCAACCCGTTCCCTTGGTGCTAGATGAACGAACGTCTCTCCACTTGCTCAGTTCTGAGAGATAAGTGTGTGTGAAAGCCGCCCTTCACCTAGCTTGTTGGGAACACAAAGTTTCTTTTCAGTTGCAAACTCCATTCCTTACATATATATGGGGAGGAACATGCTCCAACTCGGTTTTACAGTGAAAACTGCAGGAACTTCAAAACGGCACTAGGAGACAGACTGAGAAAGCAGAGAAAAGTGTCTCCTGCAACCCGTTCCCTTGGTGCTAGATGAACGAACGTCTCTGCACTTGCTCAGTTCTGAGAGATAAGTGTGTGTGAAAGCCGTCCTTCACCTAGGTTTTTGGGAACACAAAGTTCCTTTTCAGTTGCTAACACCATTCCATACATATATATGGGGTGGTACTAGCTCCAACTCGTTTTTACAGAGAAAACTGCATGAACATCAAACCGGCACTAGGAAAAAGACTGAGAAAGCAGAGAAAATGTGTTTCCTGCAACCCGTTCCCTTGGTGCTAGATGAACGAACGTCTCTCCACTTGCTCTGTTCTGAGAGATAAGTGTGTGTGAAAGCCGTCCTTCACCTAGCTTGTTGGGAACACAAAGTTTCTTTTCAGTTGCGAACTCCATTCCATACATATATATGGGGAGGTACAAGCTCCAATTCGGTTTTACAGTGAAAACTGCAGGAACTTCAAACCGGCACTAGGAAACAGACTGAGGAAGCAGAGAAAAAGTGTCTCCTGCAACCCGTTCCCTTGGTGCTAGATGAACGAACGTCTCTCCACTTGCTCAGTTCTGAGAGATAAGTGTGTGTGAAAGCCGTCTTTCACCTAGCTTGTTGGGAACACAAAGTTTCTTTTAAGTTGCAAACTCCATTCCATACATATATATGGGGAGGAACTAGCTCCAACTCGATTTTACAGTGAAAACTGCAGGAACTTCAAACCGGCACTAGGAAACAGACTGAGTAATCAGAGAAAAAGTGTCTCCTGCAACCCGTTCCCTTGGTGCTAGATGAACGAACGTCTCTCCACTTGCTCAGTTCTGAGAGATAAGTGTGTGTGAAAGCCGCCCTTCACCTAGCTTGTTGGGAACACAAAGTTTCTTTTCAGTTGCAAACTCCATTCCTTACATATATATGGGGAGGAACATGCTCCAACTCGGTTTTTACAGTGAAAACTGCAGGAAATTCAAAACGGCACTAGGAAACAGACTGGGAAACAGAGAAAAGTGTCTCCTGCAACCCGTTCCCTTGGTGCTAGATGAACGAACGTCTCTGCACTTGCTCAGGTCTGAGAGATAAGTGTGTGTGAAAGCCGTCCTTCACCTAGGTTTTTGGGAACACAAAGTTCCTTTTCAGTTGCAAACACCATTCCATACATATATATGGGGAGGTACTAGCTCCAACTCTGTTTTACAGAGAAAACTGCATGAACATCAAACCGGCACTAGGAAAAAGACTGAGAAAGCAGAGAAAAAGTGTTTCCTGCAACCCGTTCCCTTGGTGCTAGATGAACGAACGTCTCTCCACTTGCTCTGTTCTGAGAGATAAGTGTGTGTGAAAGCCGTCCTTCACCTAGCTTGTTGGGAACACAAAGTTTCTTTTCAGTTGCGAACTCCATTCCATACATATATATGGGGAGGTACAAGCTCCAACTCGGTTTTACAGTGAAAACTGCAGGAACTTCAAACCGGCACTAGGAAACAGACTGAGGAAGCAGAGAAAAAGTGTCTCCTGCAACCCGTTCCCTTGGTGCTAGATGAACGAACGTCTCTCCACTTGCTCAGTTCTGAGAGATAAGTGTGTGTGAAAGCCGCCCTTCACCTAGCTTGTTGGGAACACAAAGTTTCTTTTCAGTTGCAAACTCCATTCCTTACATATATATGGGGAGGAACATGCTCCAACTCGGTTTTATAGTGAAAACTGCAGGAACTTCAAAACGGCACTATGAAACAGACTGAGAAAGCAGAGAAAAGTGTCTCCTGCAACCCGTTCCCTTGGTGCTAGATGAAAGAACGTCTCTGCACTTGCTCAGTTCTGAGAGATAAGTGTGTGTGAAAGCCGTCCTTCACCTAGGTTTTTGGGAACACAAAGTTCCTTTTCAGTTGCAAACACCATTCCATACATATATATGGGGAGGTACTAGCTCCAACTCGGTTTTACAGAGAAAACTGCATGAACATCAAAACGGCACTAGGAAAAAGACTGAGAAAGCAGAGAAAAAGTGTTTCCTGCAACCCGTTCCCTTGGTGCTAGATGAACGAACGTCTCTCCACTTGCTCTGTTCTGAGAGATAAGTGTGTGTGAAAGCCGTCCTTCACCTAGCTTATTGGGAACACAAAGTTTCTTTTCAGTTGCGAACTCCATTCCATACATATATATGGGGAGGTACAAGCTCCAAATCGGTTTTACAGTGAAAACTGCAGGAACTTCAAACCGGCACTAGGAAACAGACTGAGGAAGCAGAGAAAAAGTGTCTCCTGCAACCCGTTCCCTTGGTGCTAGATGAACGAACGTCTCTCCACTTGCTCAGTTCTGAGAGATAAGTGTGTGTGAAAGCCGCCCTTCACCTAGCTTGTTGGGAACACAAAGTTTCTTTTCAGTTGCAAACTCCATTCCTTACATATATATGGGGAGGAACATGCTCCAACTCGGTTTTACAGTGAAAACTGCAGGAACTTCAAAACGGCACTAGGAAACAGACTGAGAAAGCAGAGAAAAGTGTCTCCTGCAACCCGTTCCCTTGGTTCTAGATGAACGAACGTCTCTGCACTTGCTCAGTTCTGAGAGATAAGTGTGTGTGAAAGCCGTCCTTCACCTAGGTTTTTGGGAACACAAAGTTCCTTTTCAGTTGCAAACACCATTCCATACATATATATGGGGAGGTACTAGCTCCAACTCGGTTTTACAGAGAAAACTGCATGAACATCAAACCGGCACTAGGAAAAAGACTGAGAAAGCAGAGAAAAAGTGTTTCCTGCAACCCGTTCCCTTGGTGCTAGATGAACGAACGTCTCTCCACTTGCTCTGTTCTGAGAGATAAGTGTGTGTGAAAGCCGTCCTTCACCTACCTTGTTGGGAACACAAAGTTTCTTTTCAGTTGCGAACTCCATTCCATACATATATATGGGGAGGTACAAGCTCCAAGTCGGTTTTACAGTGAAAAATGCAGGAACGTCAAACCGGCACTAGGAAACAGACTGAGGAAGCAGAGAAATAGTGTCTCCTGCAACCCGTTCCCTTGGTGCTAGATGTACGAACGTCTCTCCACTTGCTCAGTTCTGAGAGATAAGTGTGTGTGAAAGCCGTCCTTCACCTAGCTTGTTGGGAACACAAAGTTTCTTTTCAGTTGCAAACTCCATTCCTTACATATATATGGGGAGGAACATGCTCCAACTCGGTTTTATAGTGAAAATTGCAGGAACTTCAAAACGGCACTAGGAAACAGACTGAGAAAGCAGAGAAAAGTGTCTCCTGCAACCCGTTCCCTTGGTGCTAGATGAACGAACGTCTCTGCACTTGCTCAGTTCTGAGAGATAAGTGTGTGTGAAAGCCGTCCTTCACCTAGGTTTTTGGGAACACAAAGTTCCTTTTCAGTTGCAAACACCATTCCATACATATATATGGGGAGGTACTAGCTCCAACTCGGTTTTACAGAGAAAACTGCATGAACATCAAACCGGCACTAGGAAAAAGACTGAGAAAGCAGAGAAAAAGTGTTTCCTGCAACCCGTTCCCTTGGTGCTAGATGAACGAACGTCTCTCCACTTGCTCTGTTCTGAGAGATAAGTGTGTGTGAAAGCCGTCCTTCACCTAGCTTATTGGGAACACAAAGTTTCTTTTCAGTTGCGAACTCCATTCCATACATATATATGGGGAGGTACAAGCTCCAACTCGGTTTTACAGTGAAAACTGCAGGAACTTCAAACCGGCACTAGGAAACAGACTGAGGAAGCAGAGAAAAAGTGTCTCCTGCAACCCGTTCCCTTGGTGCTAGATGAACGAACGTCTCTCCACTTGCTCAGTTCTGAGAGATAAGTGTGTGTGAAAGCCGCCCTTCACCTAGCTTGTTGGGAACACAAAGTTTCTTTTCAGTTGCAAACTCCTTTCCTTACATATATATGGGGAGGAACATGCTCCAACTCGGTTTTACAGTGAAAACTGCAGGAACTTCAAAACGGCACTAGGAAACAGACTGAGAAAGCAGAGAAAAGTGTCTCCTGCAACCCGTTCCCTTGGTGCTAGATGAACGAACGTCTCTGCACTTGCTAAGTTCTGAGAGATAAGTGTGTGTGAAAGCCGTCCTTCACCTAGGTTTTTGGGAACACAAAGTTCCTTTTCAGTTGCAAACACCATTCCATACATATATATGGGGAGGTACTAGCTCCAACTCGGTTTTACAGAGAAAACTGCATGAACATCAAACCGGCACTAGGAAAAAGACTGAGAAAGCAGAGAAAAAGTGTTTCCTGCAACCCGTTCCCTTGGTGCTAGATGAACGAACGTCTCTCCACTTGCTCTGTTCTGAGAGATAAGTGTGTGTGAAAGCCGTCCTTCACCTAGCTTGTTGGGAACACAAAGTTTCTTTTCAGTTGCGAACTCCATTCCATACATATATATGGGGAGGTACAAGCTCCAACTCGGTTTTACAGTGAAAACTGCAGGAACTTCACCCCGGCACTAGGAAACAGACTGAGGAAGCAGAGAAAAAGTGTCTCCTGCAACCCGTTCCCTTGGTGCTAGATGAACGAACGTCTCTCCACTTGCTCAGTTCTGAGAGATAAGTGTGTGTGAAAGCCGTCCTTCACCTAGCTTGTTGGGAACAGAAAGTTTCTTTTCAGTTGCATACTCCATTCCATACTTATATATGGGGAGGTACTAGCTCCAACTCGGGTTTACATTGTAAACTGCAGGAACTTCAAACCGGCACTAAGAAACAGACTGAGAAAGCAGAGAAAAAGTGTCTACTGCAACCCGTTCCCTTGGTGCTAGATGAACGAACGTCTCTCCACTTGCTCAGTTCTGAGAGATAAGTGTGTGTGAAAGCCGTCCTTCACCTAGCTTGTTGGGAACACAAAGATTCTTTTCAGTTGCGAACTCCATTCCATACATATATATGGGGAGGTACAAGCTCCAACTCGGTTTTACAGTGAAAACTGCAGGAACTTCAAACCGGCACTAGGAAACAGACTGAGGAAGCAGAGAAAAAGTGTCTCCTGCAACCCGTTCCCTTGGTGCTAGATGAACGAACGTCTCTCCTCTTGCTCTGTTCTGAGAGATAAGTGTGTGTGAAAGCCGTCCTTCACCTAGCTTGTTGGGAACACAAAGTTTCTTTTCAGTTGCGAACTCCATTCCATACATATATATGGGGAGGTACAAGCTCCAACTCGGTTTTACAGTGAAAACTGCAGGAACTTCAAACCGGCACTAGGAAACAGACTGAGGAAGCAGAGAAAAAGTGTCTTCTGCAACCCGTTCCATTGGTGCTAGATGAACGAACGTCTCTCCACTTGCTCAGTTCTGAGAGATAAGTGTGTGTGAAAGCCGCCCTTCACCTAGCTTGTTGGGAACACATAGTTTCTTTTCAGTTGCAAACTCCATTCCTTACATATATATGGGGAGGAACATGCTCCAACTCGGTTTTACAGTGAAAACTGCAGGAACTTCAAACCGGCACTAGGAAACAGACAGAGAAAGCAGAGAAAAAGTGTCTCCTGCAACCCGTTCCCTTGGTGCTAGATGAACGAACGTCTCTCCACTTGCTCAGTTCTGAGAGATAAGTGTGTGTGAAAGCCGTCCTTCACATAGCTTGTTGGGATCAGAAAGTTTCTTTTCAGTTGCATACTCCATTCCATACATATATATGGGGAGGTACTAGCTCCAACTCGGGTTTACATTGAAAATTGCAGGAACTTCAAACCGGCACTAAGAAACAGACTGAGAAAGCAGAGAAAAAGTGTCTCCTGCAACCCGTTCCCTTGGTGCTAGATGTACGAACGTCTCTCCACTTGCTCAGTTCTGAGAGATAAGTGTGTGTGAAAGCCGCCCTTCACCTAGCTTGTTGGGAACACAAAGTTTCTTTTCAGTTGCAAACTCCATTCCTTACATATATATGGGGAGGAACATGCTCCAACTCGGTTTTACAGTGCAAACTGCAGGAACTTCAAAACGGCACTAGGAAACAGACTGAGAAAGCAGAGAAAAGTGTCTCCTGCAACCCGTTCCCTTGGTGCTAGATGAACGAACGTCTCTCCACTTGCTCAGTTCTGAGAGATAAGTGTGTGTGAAAGCCGTCCTTCACCTAGCTTGTTGGGAACACAAAGTTTCTTTTCAGTTGCATACTCCATTCCATACATATATATGGGGAGGTACTAGCTCCAACTCGGGTTTTCATTGAAAACTGCAGGAACTTCAAACCGGCACTAGGAAACAGACTGAGGAAGCAGAGAAAAAGTGTCTCCTGCAACCCGTTCCCTTGGTGCTAGATGAACGAACGTCTCTCCACTTGCTCAGTTCTGAGAGATAAGTGTGTGTGAAAGCCGTATTTCACCTAGCTTGTTGGGAACACAAAGTTTCTTTTCAGTTGCAAACTCCATTCCATACATATATATGGGGAGGAACTAGCTCCAACTCGGTTTTACAGTGAAAACTGCAGGAACTTCAAACCGGCACTAGGAAACAGACTGAGTAATCAGAGAAAAAGTGTCCCCTGCAACCCGTTCCCTTGGTGCTAGATGAACGAACGTCTCTCCACTTGCTCAGTTCTGAGAGATAAGTGTGTGTGAAAGCCGCCCTTCACCTAGCTTGTTGGGAACACAAAGTTTCTTTTCAGTTGCAAACTCCATTCCTTACATATATATGGGGAGGAACATGCTCCAACTCGGTTTTACAGTGAAAACTGCAGGAACTTCAAAACGGCACTAGGAAACAGTCTGAGAAAGCAGAGAAAAGTGTCTCCTGCAACCCGTTCCCTTGGTGCTAGATGAACGGACGTCTCTCCACTTGCTCAGTTCTGAGAGATAAGTGTGTGTGAAAGCCGCCCTTCACCTAGCTTGTTGGGAACACAAAGTTTCTTTTCAGTTGCAAACTCCATTCCTTACATATATATGGGGAAGAACATGCTCCAACTTGATTTTACAGTGAAAACTGCAGGAACTTCAAAACGGCACTAGGAAACAGACTGAGAAAGCAGAGAAAAGTGTCTCCTGCAACCCGTTCCTTTGGTGCTAGATGAACGAACGTCTCTGCACTTGCTCAGTTCTGAGAGATAAGTGTGTGTGAAAGCCGTCCTTCACCTAGGTTTTTGGGAACACAAAGTTCCTTTTAGTTGCAAACACCATTCCATACATATATATGGGGAGGTACTAGCTCCAACTCGGTTTTACAGAGAAAACTGCATGAACATCAAACCGGCACTAGGAAAAAGACTGAGAAAGCAGAGAAAAAGTGTTTCCTGCAACCCGTTCCCTTGGTGCTAGATGAACGAACGTCTCTCCACTTGCTCAGTTCTGAGAGATAAGTGTGTGTGAAAGCCGTCCTTCACCTAGCTTGTTGGGAACAGAAAGTTTCTTTTCAGTTGCATACTCCATTCCATACATATATATGGGCAGGTACTAGCTCCAACTCGGGTTTACATTGAAAACTGCAGGAACTTCAAACCGGCACTAAGAAACAGACTGAGAAAGCAGAGAAAAAGTGTCTCCTGCAACCCGTTCCTTGGTGCTAGATGAACGAACGTCTCTCCACTTGCTCAGTTCTGAGAGATAAGTGTGTGTGAAAGCCGCCCTTCACCTAGCTTGTTGGGAACACAAAGTTTCTTTTCAGTTGCAAACTCCATTCCTTACATATATATGGGGAGGAACATGCTCCAACTCGGTTTTACAGTGAAAACTGCAGGAACTTCAAAACGGCACTAGGAAACAGACTGAGAAAGCAGGGAAAAGTGTCTCCTGCAACCCGTTCCCTTGGTGCTAGATGAACGAACGTCTCTGCACTTGCTCAGTTCTGAGAGATAAGTGTGTGTGAAAGCCGTCCTTCACCTAGGTTTTTGGGAACACAAAGTTCCTTTTCAGTTGCAAACACCATTCCATACATATATATGGGGAGGTACTAGCTCCAACTCGGTTTTACAGAGAAAACTGCATGAACATCAAACCGGCACTAGGAAAAAGACTGAGAAAGCAGAGAAAAAGTGTTTCCTGCAACCCGTTCCCTTGGTGCTAGATGAACGAACGTCTCTCCACTTGCTCTGTTCTGAGAGATAAGTGTGTGTGAAAGCCGTCCTTCACCTAGCTTGTTGGGAACACAAAGTTTCTTTTCAGTTGCGAACTCCATTCCATACATATATATGGGGAGGTACAAGCTCCAACTCGGTTTTACAGTGAAAACTGCAGGAACTTCAAACCGGCACTAGGAAACAGAATGAGGAAGCAGAGAAAAAGTGTCTCCTGCAACCCGTTCCCTTGGTGCTAGATGAACGAACGTCTCTCCACTTGCTCAGTTCTGAGAGATAAGTGTGTGTGAAAGCCGCCCTTCACCTAGCTTGTTGGGAACACAAAGTTTCTTTTCAGTTGCAAACTCCATCCTTACATATATATGGGGAGGAACATGCTCCAACTCGGTTTTACAGTGAAAACTGCAGGAACTTCAAAACGGCACTAGGAAACAGACTGAGAAAGCAGAGAAAAGTGTCTCCTGCAACCCGTTCCCTTGGTGCTAGATGAACGGACGTCTCTCCACTTGCTCAGTTCTGAGAGATAAGTGTGTGTGAAAGCCGCACTTCACCTAGCTTTTTGGGAACACAAAGTTTCTTTTCAGTTGCAAACTCCATTCCTTACATATATATGGGGAGGAACATGCTCCAACTCGGTTTTACAGTGAAAACTGCAGGAACTTCAAAACGGCACTAGGAAACAGACTGAGAAAGCAGAGAAAAGTGTCTCCTGCAACCCGTTCCCTTGGTGCTAGATGAACGAACGTCTCTGCACTTGCTCAGTTCTGAGAGATAAGTGTGTGTGAAAGCCGTCCTTCACCTAGGTTTTTGGGAACACAAAGTTCCTTTTCAGTTGCAAACACAATTCCATACATATATATGGGGAGGTACTAGCTCCAACTCGGTTTTACAGAGAAAACTGCATGAACATCAAACCGGCACTAGGAAAAAGACTGAGAAAGCAGAGAAAAGTGTTTCCTGCAACCCGTTCCCTTGGTGCTAGATGAACGAACGTCTCTCCACTTGCTCTGTTCTGAGAGATAAGTGTGTGTGAAAGCCGTCCTTCACCTAGCTTGTTGGGAACACAAAGTTTCTTTTCAGTTGCGAACTCCATTCCATACATATATATGGGGAGGTACAAGCTCCAACTCGGTTTTACAGTGAAAACTGCAGTAACTTCAAACCGGCACTAGGAAACAGACTGAGGAAGCAGAGAAAAAGTGTCTCCTGCAACCCGTTCCCTTGGTGCTAGATGAACGAACGTCTCTCCACTTGCTCAGTTCTGAGAGATAAGTGTGTGTGAAAGCCGTCTTTCACCTAACTTGTTGGGAACACAAAGTTTCTTTTCAGTTGCAAACTCCATTCCATACATATATATGGGGAGGAACAAGCTCCAACTCGGTTTTACAGTGAAAACTGCAGGAACGTCTAACCGGCACTAGGAAACAGACTGAGTAATCAGAGAAAAAGTGTCTCCTGCAACCCGTTCCCTTGGTGCTAGATGAACGATCGTCTCTCCACTTGCTCAGTTCTGAGAGATAAGTGTGTGTGAAAGCCGCCCTTCACCTAGCTTGTTGGGAACACAAAGTTTCTTTTCAGTTGCAAACTCCATTCCTTACATATATATGGGGAGGAACATGCTCCAACTCGGTTTTACAGTGAAAACTGCAGGAACTTCAAAACGGCACTAGGAAACAGACTGAGAAAGAAGAGAAAAGTGTCTCCTGCAACCCGTTCCCTTGGTGCTAGATGAACGAACGTCTCTGCACTTGCTCAGTTCTGAGAGAAAAGTGTGTGTGAAAGCCGTCCTTCACCTAGGTTTTTGGGAACACAAAGTTCCTTTTCAGTTGCAAACACCATTCCATACATATATATGGGGAGGTACTAGCTCCAACTCGGTTTTACAGAGAAAACTGCATGAACATCAAACCGGCACTAGGAGAAAGACTGAGAAAACAGAGAAAAAGTGTCTCCCGCAACCCGTTCCCTTGGTGCTAGATGAACGAACGTCTCTCCACTTGCTCAGTTCTGAGAGATAAGTGTGTGTGAAAGCCGTCCTTCACCTAGCTTGTTGGGAACACAAAGTTTCTTTTCAGTTGCGAACTCCATTCCATACATATATATGGGGAGGTACAAGCTCCAACTCGGTTTTACAGTGAAAACTGCAGGAACTTCAAACCGGCACTAGGAAACAGACTGAGGAAGCAGAGAAAAAGTGGCTCCTGCAACCCGTTCCCTTGGTGCTAGATGAACGAACGTCCCTCCACTTGCTCAGTTCTGAGAGATAAGTGTGTGTGAAAGCCGTCTTTCACCTAGCTTGTTGGGAACACAAAGTTTCTTTTCAGTTGCAAACTCCATTCCTTACATATATATGGGGAGGAACATGCTCCAACTCGGTTTTACAGTGAAAACTGCAGGAACTTCAATACGGCACTAGGAAAAAGACTGAGAAAGCAGAGAAAAAGTGATTCCTGCAACCCGTTCCCTTGGTGCTAGATGAACGAACGTCTCTCCACTTGCTCAGTTCTGAGAGATAAGTGTGTGTGAAAGCCGCCCTTCACCTAGCTTGTTGGGAACACAAAGTTTCTTTTCAGTTGCAAACTCCATTCCATACATATATATGGGGAGGAACTAGCTCCAACTCGGTTTTACAGTGAAAACTGCAGGAAATTCAAACCGGCACTAGGAAACAGACTGAGGAAGCAGAGAAAAAGTGTCTCCTGCAACCCGTTCCCTTGGTGCTAGATGAACGAACGTCTCTCCACTTGCTCAGTTCTGAGAGATAAGTGTGTGTGAAAGCCGCCCTTCACCTAGCTTGTTGGGAACACAAAGTTTCTTTTCAGTTGCAAACTCCATTCCTTACATATATATGGGGAGGAACATGCTCCAACTCGGTTTTACAGTGAAAACTGCAGGAACTTCAAAACGGCACTAGGAAACAGACTGAGAAAGCAGAGAAAAGTGTCCCTGCAACCCGTTCCCTTGGTGCTAGATGAACGAACGTCTCTGCACTTGCTCAGTTCTGAGAGATAAGTGTGTGTGAAAGCCGTCCTTCACCTAGGTTTTTGGGAACACAAAGTTCCTTTTCAGTTGCAAACACCATTCCATACATATATATGGGGAGGTACAAGCTCCAACTCGGTTTTACAGAGAAAACTGCATGAACATCAAACCGGCACTAGGAAAAAGACTGAGAAAGCAGAGAAAAAGTGTTTCCTGCAACCCGTTCCCTTGGTGCTAGATGAACGAACGTCTCTGCATTGGCTCAGTTCTGAGAGATAAGTGTGTGTGAAAGCCGTCCTTCACCTAGCTTGTTGGGAACACAAAGTTTCTTTTCAGTTGCGAACTCCATTCCATACATATATATGGGGAGGTACAAGCTCCAACTCGGTTTTACAGTGAAAACTGCAGGAACTTCAAACCGGCACTAGGAAACAGACTGAGGAAGCAGAGAAAAAGTGGCTCCTGCAACCCGTTCCCTTGGTGCTAGATGAACGAACGTCTCTCCACTTGCTCAGTTCTGAGAGATAAGTGTGTGTGAAAGCCGTCCTTCACCTAGATTGTTGGGAACAGAAAGTTTCTTTTCAGTTGCATACTCCATTCCATACATATATATGGGGAGGTACTAGCTCCAACTCGGGTTTACATTGAAAACTGCAGGAACTTCAAACCGGCACTAAGAAACAGACTGAGAAAGCAGAGAAAAAGTGTCTCCTGCAACCCGTTCCCTTGGTGCTAGATGAACGAACGTCTCTCCACTTGCTCAGTTCTGAGAGATAAGTGTGTGTGAAAGCCGTCCTTCACCTAGCTTGTTGGGAACAGAAAGTTTCTTTTAAGTTGCATAATCCATTCCATACATATATATGGGGAGGTACTAGCTCCAACTCGGGTTTACATTGAAAACTGCAGGAACTTCAAACCGGCACTAAGAAACAGACTGAGAAAGCAGAGAAAAAGTGTCTCCTGCAACCCGTTCCCTTTGTGCTAGATGAACGAACGTCTCTCCACTTGCTCAGTTCTGAGAGATAAGTGTGTGTGAAAGCCGTCCTTCACCTAGCTTGTTGGGAACACAAAGTTTCTTTTCAGTTGCGAACTCCATTCCATACCTATATATGGGGAGGTACAAGCTCCAACTCGGTTTTACAGTGAAAACTGCAGGAACTTCAAACCGGCACTAGGAAACAGACTGAGGAAGCAGAGAAAAAGTGTCTCCTGCAACCCGTTCCCTTGGTGCTAGATGAACGAACGTCTCTCCACTTGCTCTGTTCTGAGAGATAAATATGTGTGAAAGCCGTCCTTCACCTAGCTTGTTGGGAACACAAAGTTTCTTTTCAGTTGCGAACTCCATTCCATACATATATATGGGGAGGTACAAGCTCCAACTCTGTTTTACAGTGAAAAATGCAGGAACTTCAAACCGGCACTAGGAAACAGACTGAGGAAGCAGAGAAAAAGTGTCTCCTGCAACCCGTTCCCTTGGTACTAGATGAACGAACGTCTCTCCACTTGCTCAGTTCTGAGAGATAAGTGTGTGTGAAAGCCGCCCTTCACCTAGCTTGTTGGGAACACAAAGTTTCTTTTCAGTTGCAAACTCCATTCCTTACATATATATGGGGAGGAACATGCTCCAACTCGGTTTTACAGTGAAAACTGCAGGAACTTCAAAACGGCACTAGGAAACAGACTGAGAAAGCAGAGAAAAGTGTCTCCTGCAACCCGTTCCCTTGGTGCTAGATGAACGAACGTCTCTCCACTTGCTCAGTTCTGAGAGATAAGTGTGTGTGAAAGCCGTCCTTCACCTAGCTTGTTGGGAACACAAAGTTTCTTTTCAGTTGCGAACTCCATTCCATACATATATATGGGGAGGTAGAAGCTCCAACTCGGTTTTACAGTGAAAACTGCAGGAACTTCAAACCGGCACTAGGAAACAGACTGAGGAAGCAGAGAAAAAGTGTCTCCTGCAACCCGTTCCTTTGGTGCTAGATGAACGAACGTCTCTCCACTTGCTCTGTTCTGAGAGATAAATGTGTGTGAAAGCCGTCCTTCACCTAGCTTGTTGGGAACACAAAGTTTCTTTTCAGTTGCGAACTCCATTCCATACATATATATGGGGAGGTACAAGCTCCAACTCTGTTTTACAGTGAAAACTGCAGGAACTTCAAACCGGCACTAGGAAACAGACTGAGGAAGCAGAGAAAAAGTGTCTCCTGCAACCCGTTCCCTTGGTGCTAGATGAACGAACGTCTCTCCACTTGCTCAGTTCTGAGAGAAAAGTGTGTTTGAAAGCCGCCCTTCACCTAGCTTGTTGGGAACACAAAGTTTCTTTTCAGTTGCAAACTCCATTCCTTACATATATATGGGGAGGAACATGCTCCAACTCGGTTTTACAGTGAAAACTGCAGGAACTTTAAAACGGCACTAGGAAACAGACTGAGAAAGCAGAGAAAAGTGTCTCCTGCAACCCGTTCCCTTGGTGCTAGATGAACGAACGTCTCTGCACTTGCTCAGTTCTGAGAGATAAGTGTGTGTGAAAGCCGTCCTTCACCTAGGTTTTTGGGAACACAAAGTTCCTTTTCAGTTGCAAACACCATTCCATACATATATATGGGGAGGTACAAGCTCCAACTCGGTTTTACAGAGAAAACTGCATGAACATCAAACCGGCACTAGGAAAAAGACTGAGAAAGCAGAGAAAAAGTGTTTCCTGCAACCCGTTCCCTTGGTGCTAGATGAACGAACGTCTCTCCACTTGCTCTGTTCTGAGAGATAAGTGTGTGTGAAAGCCGTCCTTCACATAGCTTGTTGGGAACACAAAGTTTCTTTTCAGTTGCGAACTCCATTCCATACATATATATGGGGAGGTACAAGCTCCAACTCGGTTTTACAGTGAAAACTGCAGGAACTTCAAACCGGCACTAGGAAACAGACTGAGGAAGCAGAGAAAAAGTGTCTCCTGCAACCCGTTCCCTTGGTGCTAGATGAACGAACGTCTCTCCACTTGCTCAGTTCTGAGAGATAAGTGTGTGTGAAAGCCGCCCTTCATCTAGCTTGTTGGGAACACAAAGTTTCTTTTCAGTTGCAAACTCTATTCCTTACATATATATGGGGAGGAACATGCTCCAACTCGGTTTTACAGTGAAAACTGCAGGAACTTCAAAACGGCACTAGGAAACAGACTGAGAAAGCAGAGAAAAGTGTCTCCTGCAACCCGTTCCCTTGGTGCTAGATGAACGAACGTCTCTGCACTTGCTCAGTTCTGAGAGATAAGTGTGTGTGAAAGCCGTCCTTCACCTAGGTTTTTGGGAACACAAAGTTCCTTTTCAGTTGCAAACACCATTCCATACATATATATGGGGAGGTACTAGCTCCAACTCGGTTTTACAGAGAAAACTGCATGAACATCAAACCGGCACTAGGAAAAAGACTGAGAAAGCAGAGAAAAAGTGTTTCCTGCAACCCGTTCCCTTGGTGCTAGATGAACGAACGTCTCTCCACTTGCTCTGTTCTGAGAGATAAGTGTGTGTGAAAGCCGTCCTTCACCTAGCTTGTTGGGAACACAAAGTTTCTTTTCAGTTGCGAACTCCATTCCATACATATATATGGGGAGGTACAAGCTCCAACTCGGTTTTACAGTGAAAACTGCAGGAACTTCAAACCGGCACTAGGAAACAGACTGAGGAAGCAGAGAAAAAGTGTCTCCTGCAACCCTTTCCCTTGGTGCTAGATGAACGAACGTCTCTCCACTTGCTCAGTTCTGAGAGATAAGTGTGTGTGAAAGCCGCCCTTCACCTAGCTTGTTGGGAACACAAAGATTCTTTTCAGTTGCAAACTCCATTCCTTACATATATATGGGGAGGAACATGCTCCAACTCGGTTTTACAGTGAAAACTGCAGGAACTTCAAAACGGCACTAGGAAACAGACTGAGAAAACAGAGAAAAGTGTCTCCTGCAACCCGTTCCCTTGGTGCTAGATGAACGAACGTCTCTGCACTTGCTCAGTTCTGAGAGATAAGTGTGTGTGAAAGCCGTCCTTCACCTAGGTTTTTGGGAACACAAAGTTCCTTTTCAGTTGCAAACACCATTCCATACATATATATGGGGAGATACTAGCTCCAACTCGGTTTTACAGAGAAAACTGCATGAACATCAAACCGGCACTAGGAAAAAGAATGAGAAAGCAGAGAAAAAGTGATTCCTGCAACCCGTTCCCTTGGTGCTAGATGAACGAACGTCTCTCCACTTGCTCAGTTCTGAGAGATAAGTGTGTGTGAAAGCCGCCCTTCACATAGCTTGTTGGGAACACAAAGTTTCTTTTCAGTTGCAAACTCCATTCCATACATATATATGGGGAGGAACTAGCTCCAACTCGGTTTTACAGTGAAAACTGCAGGAACTTCACACCGGCACTAGGAAACAGACTGAGAAAGCAGAGAAAAGTGTCCCTGCAACCCGTTCCCTTGGTGCTAGATGAACGAACGTCTCTGCACTTGCTCAGTTCTGAGAGATAAGTGTGTGTGAAAGCCGTCCTTCACCTAGGTTTTTGGGAACACAAAGTTCCTTTTCAGTTGCAAACACCATTCCATACATATATATGGGGAGGTACTAGCTCCAACTCGGTTTTACAGAGAAAACTGCATGAACATCAAACCGGCACTAGGAGAAAGACTGAGAAAACAGAGAAAAAGTGTCTCCCGCAACCCGTTCCCTTGGTGCTAGATGAACGAACGTCTCTCCACTTGCTCAGTTCTGAGAGATAAGTGTGTGTGAAAGCCGTCCTTCACCTAGCTTGTTGGGAACACAAAGTTTCTTTTCAGTTGCGAACTCCATTCCATACATATATATGGGGAGGTACAAGCTCCAACTCGGTTTTACAGTGAAAACTGCAGGAACTTCAAACCGGCACTAGGAAACAGACTGAGGAAGCAGAGAAAAAGTGGCTCCTGCAACCCGTTCCCTTGGTGCTAGATGAACGAACGTCCCTCCACTTGCTCAGTTCTGAGAGATAAGTGTGTGTGAAAGCCGTCTTTCACCTAGCTTGTTGGGAACACAAAGTTTCTTTTCAGTTGCAAACTCCATTCCTTACATATATATGGGGAGGAACATGCTCCAACTCGGTTTTACAGTGAAAACTGCAGGAACTTCAATACGGCACTAGGAAACAGACTGAGAAAGCAGAGAAAAGTGTCTCCTGCAACCCGTTCCCTTGGTGCTAGATGAACGAACGTCTCTGCACTTGCTCAGTTCTGAGAGATAAGTGTGTGTGAAAGCCGTCCTTCACCTAGGTTTTTGGGAACACAAAGTTCCTTTTCAGTTGCAAACACCATTCCATACATATATATGGGGAGGTACTAGCTCCAACTCGGTGTTACAGAGAAAACTGCATGAACATCAAACCGGCACTAGGAAAAAGACTGAGAAAGCAGAGAAAAAGTGATTCCTGCAACCCGTTCCCTTGGTGCTAGATGAACGAACGTCTCTCCACTTGCTCAGTTCTGAGAGATAAGTGTGTGTGAAAGCCGCCCTTCACCTAGCTTGTTGGGAACACAAAGTTTCTTTTCAGTTGCAAACTCCATTCCATACATATATATGGGGAGGAACTAGCTCCAACTCGGTTTTACAGTGAAAACTGCAGGAACTTCAAACCGGCACTAGGAAACAGACTGAGGAAGCAGAGAAAAAGTGTCTCCTGCAACCCGTTCCCTTGGTGCTAGATGAACGAACGTCTCTCCACTTGCTCAGTTCTGAGAGATAAGTGTGTGTGAAAGCCGCCCTTCACCTAGCTTGTTGGGAACACAAAGTTTCTTTTCAGTTGCAAACTCCATTCCTTACATATATATGGGGAGGAACATGCTGCAACTCGGTTTTACAGTGAAAACTGCAGGAACTTCAAAACGGCACTAGGAAACAGACTGAGAAAGCAGAGAAAAGTGTCCCTGCAACCCGTTCCCTTGGTGCTAGATGAACGAACGTCTCTGCACTTGCTCAGTTCTGAGAGATAAGTGTGTGTGAAAGCCGTCCTTCACCTAGGTTTTTGGGAACACAAAGTTCCTTTTCAGTTGCAAACACCATTCCATACATATATATGGGGAGGTACAAGCTCCAACTCGGTTTTACAGAGAAAACTGCATGAACATCAAACCGGCACTAGGAAAAAGACTGAGAAAGCAGAGAAAAAGTGTTTCCTGCAACCCGTTCCCTTGGTGCTAGATGAACGAACGTCTCTGCATTGGCTCAGTTCTGAGAGATAAGTGTGTGTGAAAGCCGTCCTTCACCTAGCTTGTTGGGAACACAAAGTTTCTTTTCAGTTGCGAACTCCATTCCATACATATATATGGGGAGGTACAAGCTCCAACTCGGTTTTACAGTGAAAACTGCAGGAACTTCAAACCGGCACTAGGAAACAGACTGAGGAAGCAGAGAAAAAGTGGCTCCTGCAACCCGTTCCCTTGGTGCTAGATGAACGAACGTCTCTCCACTTGCTCAGTTCTGAGAGATAAGTGTGTGTGAAAGCCGTCCTTCACCTAGCTTGTTGGGAACAGAAAATTTCTTTTCAGTTGCATACTCCATTCCATACATATATATGGGGAGGTACTAGCTCCAACTCGGGTTTA
This sequence comes from Camelus dromedarius, assembly GCF_036321535.1. Taxonomy (NCBI): domain Eukaryota; kingdom Metazoa; phylum Chordata; class Mammalia; order Artiodactyla; family Camelidae; genus Camelus; species Camelus dromedarius. Next base: position 1,119,462 of record NW_026989811.1, on the reverse strand, counting down.
CAGTGAAAACTGCAGGAACTTCAAACCGGCACTAGGAAACAGACTGAGGAAGCAGAGAAAAAGTGTCTCCTGCAACCCGTTCCCTTGGTGCTAGATGAACGAACGTCTCTCCACTTGCTCTGTTCTGAGAGATAAATATGTGTGAAAGCCGTCCTTCACCTAGCTTGTTGGGAACACAAAGTTTCTTTTCAGTTGCGAACTCCATTCCATACATATATATGGGGAGGTACAAGCTCCAACTCTGTTTTACAGTGAAAAATGCAGGAACTTCAAACCGGCACTAGGAAACAGACTGAGGAAGCAGAGAAAAAGTGTCTCCTGCAACCCGTTCCCTTGGTACTAGATGAACGAACGTCTCTCCACTTGCTCAGTTCTGAGAGATAAGTGTGTGTGAAAGCCGCCCTTCACCTAGCTTGTTGGGAACACAAAGTTTCTTTTCAGTTGCAAACTCCATTCCTTACATATATATGGGGAGGAACATGCTCCAACTCGGTTTTACAGTGAAAACTGCAGGAACTTCAAAACGGCACTAGGAAACAGACTGAAAAAGCAGAGAAAAGTGTCTCCTGCAAACCGTTCCCTTGGTGCTAGATGAACGAACGTCTCTCCACTTGCTCAGTTCTGAGAGATAAGTGTGTGTGAAAGCCGTCCTTCACCTAGCTTGTTGGGAACACAAAGTTTCTTTTCAGTTGCGAACTCCATTCCATACATATATATGGGGAGGTAGAAGCTCCAACTCGGTTTTACAGTGAAAAATGCAGGAACTTCAAACCGGCACTAGGAAACAGACTGAGGAAGCAGAGAAAAAGTGTCTCCTGCAACCCGTTCCCTTGGTGCTAGATGAACGAACGTCTCTCCACTTGCTCTGTTCTGAGAGATAAATGTGTGTGAAAGCCGTCTTTCAACTAGCTTGTTGGGAACACAAAGTTTCTTTTCAGTTGCGAACTCCATTCCATACATATATATGGGGAGGTACAAGCTCCAACTCTGTTTTACAGTGAAAACTGCAGGAACTTCAAACCGGCACTAGGAAACAGACTGAGGAAGCAGAGAAAAAGTGTCTCCTGCAACCCGTTCCCTTGGTGCTAGATGAACGAACGTCTCTCCACTTGCTCAGTTCTGAGAGAAAAGTGTGTTTGAAAGCCGCCCTTCACCTAGCTTGTTGGGAACACAAAGTTTCTTTTCAGTTGCAAACTCCATTCCTTACATATATATGGGGAGGAACATGCTCCAACTCGGTTTTACAGTGAAAACTGCAGGAACTTCAAAACGGCACTAGGAAACAGACTGAGAAAGCAGAGAAAAGTGTCTCCTGCAACCCGTTCCCTTGGTGCTAGATGAACGAACGTCTCTGCACTTGCTCAGTTCTGAGAGATAAGTGTGTGTGAAAGCCGTCCTTCACCTAGGTTTTTGGGAACACAAAGTTCCTTTTCAGTTGCAAACACCATTCCATACATATATATGGGGAGGTACTAGCTCCAACTCGGTTTTACAGAGAAAACTGCATGAACATCAAACCGGCACTAGGAAAAAGACTGAGAAAGCAGAGAAAAAGTGTTTCCTGCAACCCGTTCCCTTGGTGCTAGATGAACGAACGTCTCTCCACTTGCTCTGTTCTGAGAGATAAGTGTGTGTGAAAGCCGTCCTTCACATAGCTTGTTGGGAACACAAAGTTTCTTTTCAGTTGCGAACTCCATTCCATACATATATATGGGGAGGTACAAGCTCCAACTCGGTTTTACAGTGAAAACTGCAGGAACTTCAAACCGGCACTAGGAAACAGACTGAGGAAGCAGAGAAAAAGTGTCTCCTGCAACCCGTTCCCTTGGTGCTAGATGAACGAACGTCTCTCCACTTGCTCAGTTCTGAGAGATAAGTGTGTGTGAAAGCCGCCCTTCATCTAGCTTGTTGGGAACACAAAGTTTCTTTTCAGTTGCAAACTCTATTCCTTACATATATATGGGGAGGAACATGCTCCAACTCGGTTTTACAGTGAAAACTGCAGGAACTTCAAAACGGCACTAGGAAACAGACTGAGAAAGCAGAGAAAAGTGTCTCCTGCAACCCGTTCCCTTGGTGCTAGATGAACGAACGTCTCTGCACTTGCTCAGTTCTGAGAGATAAGTGTGTGTGAAAGCCGTCCTTCACCTAGGTTTTTGGGAACACAAAGTTCCTTTTCAGTTGCAAACACCATTCCATACATATATATGGGGAGGTACTAGCTCCAACTCGGTTTTACAGAGAAAACTGCATGAACATCAAACCGGCACTAGGAAAAAGACTGAGAAAGCAGAGAAAAAGTGTTTCCTGCAACCCGTTCCCTTGTTGCTAGATGAACGAACGTCTCTCCACTTGCTCTGTTCTGAGAGATAAGTGTGTGTGAAAGCCGTCCTTCACCTAGCTTGTTGGGAACACAAAGTTTCTTTTCAGTTGCGAACTCCATTCCATACATATATATGGGGAGGTACAAGCTCCAACTCGGTTTTACAGTGAAAACTGCAGGAACTTCAAACCGGCACTGGGAAACAGACTGAGGAAGCAGAGAAAAAGTGTCTCCTGCAACCCTTTCCCTTGGTGCTAGATGAACGAACGTCTCTCCACTTGCTCAGTTCTGAGAGATAAGTGTGTGTGAAAGCCGCCCTTCAACTAGCTTGTTGGGAACACAAAGATTCTTTTCAGTTGCAAACTCCATTCCTTACATATATATGGGGAGGAACATGCTCCAACTCGGTTTTACAGTGAAAACTGCAGGAACTTCAAAACGGCACTAGGAAACAGACTGAGAAAACAGAGAAAAGTGTCTCCTGCAACCCGTTCCCTTGGTGCTAGATGAACGAACGTCTCTGCACTTGCTCAGTTCTGAGAGATAAGTGTGTTTGAAAGCCGTCCTTCACCTAGGTTTTTGGGAACACAAAGTTCCTTTTCAGTTGCAAACACCATTCCATACATATATATGGGGAGGTACTAGCTCCAACTCGGTTTTACAGAGAAAACTGCATGAACATCAAACCGGCACTAGGAAAAAGACTGAGAAAGCAGAGAAAAAGTGATTCCTGCAACCCGTTCCCTTGGTGCTAGATGAACGAACGTCTCTCCACTTGCTCAGTTCTGAGAGATAAGTGTGTGTGAAAGCCGCCCTTCACATAGCTTGTTGGGAACACAAAGTTTCTTTTCAGTTGCAAACTCCATTCCATACATATATATGGGGAGGAACTAGCTCCAACTCGGTTTTACAGTGAAAACTGCAGGAACTTCAAACCGGCACTAGGAAACAGACTGAGAAAGCAGAGAAAAGTGTCCCTGCAACCCGTTCCCTTGGTGCTAGATGAACGAACGTCTCTGCACTTGCTCAGTTCTGAGAGATAAGTGTGTGTGAAAGCCGTCCTTCACCTAGGTTTTTGGGAACACAAAGTTCCTTTTCAGTTGCAAACACCATTCCATACATATATATGGGGAGGTACTAGCTCCAACTCGGTTTTACAGAGAAAACTGCATGAACATCAAACCGGCACTAGGAAAAAGACTGAGAAACCAGAGAAAAAGTGTTTCCTGCAACCCGTTCCCTTGGTGCTAGATGAACGAACGTCTCTCCACTTGCTCTGTTCTGAGAGATAAGTGTGTGTGAAAGTCGTCCTTCACCTAAATTGTTGGGAACACAAAGTTTCTTTTCAGTTGCGAACTCCATTCCATACATATATATGGGGAGGTACAAGCTCCAACTCGGTTTTACAGTGAAAACTGCAGGAACTTCAAACCGGCACTAGGAAACAGACTGAGGAAGCAGAGAAAAAGTGTCTCCTGCAACCCGTTCCCTTGGTGCTAGATGAACGAACGTCTCTCCACTTGCTCAGTTCTGAGAGATAAGTGTGTGTGAAAGCCGTCCTTCACCTAGCTTGTGGGGAACAGAAAGTTTCTTTTAAGTTGCATACTCCATTAAATACATATATATGGGGAGGTACTAGCTCCAACTCGGGTTTACATTGAAAACTGCAGGAACTTCAAACCGGCACTAAGAAACAGACTGAGAAAGCAGAGAAAAAGTGTCTCCTGCAACCCGTTCCCTTGGTGCTAGATGAACGAACGTCTCTCCACTTGCTCAGTTCTGAGAGATAAGTGTGTGTGAAAGCCGTCCTTCACCTAGATTGTTGGGAACACAAAGTTTCTTTTCAGTTGCGAACTCCATTCCATACATATATATGGGGAGGTACAAGCTCCAACTCTGTTTTACAGTGAAAACTGCAGGAACATCAAACCGGCACTAGGAAACAGACTGAGGAAGCAGAGAAAAAGTGTCTCCTGCAACCCGTTCCCTTGGTGCTAGATGAACGAACGTCTCTCCACTTGCTCTGCTCTGAGAGAAAAATGTGTGTAAAAGCCGTCCTTCACATAGCTTGTTGGGAACACAAAGTTTCTTTTCAGTTGCTAACTCCATTCCATACATATATATGGGGAGGTACAAGCTCCAACTCGGTTTTACAGTGAAAACTGCAGGAACTTCAAACCGGCACTAGGAAACAGACTGAGGAAGCATAGAAAAAGTGTCTCCTGCAACCCGTTCCCTTGGTGCTAGATGAACGAACGTCTCTCCACTTGCTCAGTTCTGAGAGATAAGTGTGTGTGAAAGCCGCCCTTCACCTAGCTTGTTGGGAACACAAAGTTTCTTTTCAGTTGCAAACTCCATTCCTTACATATATATGGGGAGGAACATGCTCCAACTCGGTTTTACAGTGAAAACTGCAGGAACTTCAAAACGGCACTAGGAAACAGACTGAGAAAGCAGAGAAAAGTGTCTCCTGCAACCCGTTCCCTTGGTGCTAGATGAACGAACGTCTCTGCTCTTGCTCAGTTCTGAGAGATAAGTGTGTGTGAAAGCCGTCCTTCACCTAGGTTTTTGGGAACACAAAGTTCCTTTTCAGTTGCAAACACCATTCCATACATATATATGGGGAGGTACTAGCTCCAACTCGGTTTTACAGAGAAAACTGCATGAACATCAAACCGGCACTAGGAAAAAGACTGAGAAAGCAGAGAAAAAGTGTTTCCTGCAACCCGTTCCCTTGGTGCTAGATGAACGTACGTCTCTCCACTTGCTCTGTTCTGAGAGATAAGTGTGTGTGAAAGCCGTCCTTCACCTAGCTTGTTGGGAACACAAAGTTTCTTTTCAGTTGCGAACTCCATTCCATACATATATATGGGGAGGTACAAGCTCCAACTCGGTTTTACAGTGAAAACTGCAGGAACTTCAAACCGGCACTAGGAAACAGACTGAGGAAGCAGAGAAAAAGTGTCTCCTGCAACCCTTTCCCTTGGTGCTAGATGAACGAACGTCTCTCCACTTGCTCAGTTCTGAGAGATAAGTGTGTGTGAAAGCCGCCCTTCACCTAGCTTGTTGGGAACACAAAGTTTCTTTTCAGTTGCAAACTCCATTCCTTACATATATATGGGGAGGAACATGCTCAAACTCGGTTTTACAGTGAAAACTGCAGGAACTTCAAAACGGCACTAGGAAACAGACTGAGAAAGCAGAGAAAAGTGTCTCCTGCAACCCGTTCCCTTGGTGCTAGATGAACGAACGTCTCTGCACTTGCTCAGTTCTGAGAGATAAGTGTGTGTGAAAGCCGTCCTTCACCTAGGTTTTTGGGAACACAAAGTTCCTTTTCAGTTGCAAACACCATTCCATACATATATATGGGGAGGTACTAGCTCCAACTCGGTTTTACAGAGAAAACTGCATGAACATCAAACCGGCACTAGGAAAAAGACTGAGAAAGCAGAGAAAAAGTGTTTCCTGCAACCCGTTCCCTTGGTGCTAGATGAACGAACGTCTCTCCACTTGCTCTGTTCTGAGAGATAATTGTGTGTGAAAGCCGTCCTTCACCTAGCTTGTTGGGAACACAAATTTTCTTTTCAGTTGCGAACTCCATTCCATACATATATATGGGGAGGTACAAGCTCCAACTCGGTTTTACAGTGAAAACTGCAGGAACTTCAAACCGGCACTAGGAAACAGACTGAGGAAGCAGAGAAAAAGTGTCTCCTGCAACCCGTTCCCTTGGTGCTAGATGAACGAACGTCTCTCCACTTGCTCAGTTCTGAGAGATAAGTGTGTGTGAAAGCCGCCCTTCACCTAGCTTGTTGGGAACACAAAGTTTCTTTTCAGTTGCAAACTCCATTCCTTACATATATATGGGGAGGAACATGCTCAAACTCGGTTTTACAGTGAAAACTGCAGGAACTTCAAAACGGCACTAGGAAACAGACTGAGAAAGCAGAGAAAAGTGTCTCCTGCAACCCGTTCCCTTGGTGCTAGATGAACGAACGTCTCTGCACTTGCTCAGTTCTGAGAGATAAGTGTGTGTGAAAGCCGTCCTTCACCTAGGTTTTTGGGAACACAAAGTTCCTTTTCAGTTGCAAACACCATTCCATACATATATATGGGGAGGTACTAGCTCCAACTCGGTTTTACAGAGAAAACTGCATGAACATCAAACCGGCACTAGGAAAAAGACTGAGAAAGCAGAGAAAAAGTGTTTCCTGCAACCCGTTCCCTTGGTGCTAGATGAACGAACGTCTCTCCACTTGCTCTGTTCTGAGAGATAATTGTGTGTGAAAGCCGTCCTTCACCTAGCTTGTTGGGAACACAAATTTTCTTTTCAGTTGCGAACTCCATTCCATACATATATATGGGGAGGTACAAGCTCCAACTCGGTTTTACAGTGAAAACTGCAGGAACTTCAAACCGGCACTAGGAAACAGACTGAGGAAGCAGAGAAAAAGTGTCTCCTGCAACCCGTTCCCTTGGTGCTAGATGAACGAACGTCTCTCCACTTGCTCAGTTCTGAGAGATAAGTGTGTGTGAAAGCCGTCCTTCACCTAGCTTGTTGGGAACAGAAAGTTTCTTTTCAGTTGCATACTCCATTCCATACATATATATGGGGAGGTACTAGCTCCAACTCGGGTTTACATTGAAAACTGCAGGAACTTCAAACCGGCACTAAGAAACAGACTGAGAAAGCAGAGAAAAAGTGTCTCCTGCAACCCGTTCCCTTGGTGCTAGATGAACGAACGTCTCTGCACTTGCTCAGTTCTGAGAGATAAGTGTGTGTGAAAGCCGTCTTTCACCTAGGTTTTTGGGAACACAAAGTTCCTTTTCAGTTGCAAACACCATTCCATACATATATATGGGGAGGTACTAGCTCCAACTCGGTTTTACAGAGAAAACTGTATGAACATCAAACCGGCACTAGGAAAAAGACTGAGAAAGCAGAGAAAAGTGTTTCCTGCAACCCGTTCCCTTGGTGCTAGATGAACGAACGTCTCTCCACTTGCTCTGTTCTGAGAGATAAGTGTGTGTGAAAGCCGTCCTTCACCTAGCTTGTTGGGAACACAAAGTTTCTTTTCAGTTGCGAACTCCATTCCATACATATATATGGGTAGGTACAAGCTCCAACTCGGTTTTACAGTGAAAACTGCAGGAACTTCAAACCGGCACTAGGAAACAGACTGAGGAAGCAGAGAAAAAGTGTCTCCTGCAACCCGTTCCCTTGGTGCTAGATGAACGAACGTCTCTCCACTTGCTCAGTTCTGAAAGATAAGTGTGTGTGAAAGCCGCCCTTCACCTAGCTTGTTGGGAACACAAAGTTTCTTTTCAGTTGCAAACTCCATTCCGTACATATATATGGGGAGGAACATGCTCCAACTCGGTTTTACAGTGAAAACTGCAGGAACTTCAAAACGGCACTAGGAAACAGACTGAGAAAGCAGAGAAAAGTGTCTCCTGCAACCCGTTCCCTTGGTGCTAGATGAACGAACGTCTCTGCTCTTGCTCAGTTCTGAGAGATAAGTGTGTGTGAAAGCCGTCCTTCACCTAGGTTTTTGGGAACACAAAGTTCCTTTTCAGTTGCAAACACCATTCCATACATATATATGGGGAGGTACTAGCTCCAACTCGGTTTTACAGAGAAAACTGCATGAACATCAAACCGGCACTAGGAAAAAGACTGAGAAAGCAGAGAAAAAGTGTTTCCTGCAACCCGTTCCCTTGGTGCTAGATGAACGAACGTCTCTCCACTTGCTCTGTTCTGAGAGATAAGTGTGTGTGAAAGCCGTCCTTCACCTAGCTTGTTGGGAACACAAAGTTTCTTTTCAGTTGCGAACTCCATTCCATACATATATATGGGGAGGTACAAGCTCCAACTCGGTTTTACAGTGAAAACTGCAGGAACTTCAAACCGGCACTAGGAAACAGACTGAGGAAGCAGAGAAAAAGTGTCTCCTGCAACCCTTTCCCTTGGTGCTAGATGAACGAACGTCTCTCCACTTGCTCAGTTCTGAGAGATAAGTGTGTGTGAAAGCCGCCCTTCACCTAGCTTGTTGGGAACACAAAGTTTCTTTTCAGTTGCAAACTCCATTCCTTACATATATATGGGGAGGAACATGCTCAAACTCGGTTTTACAGTGAAAACTGCAGGAACTTCAAAACGGCACTAGGAAACAGACTGAGAAAGCAGAGAAAAGTGTCTCCTGCAACCCGTTCCCTTGGTGCTAGATGAACGAACGTCTCTGCACTTGCTCAGTTCTGAGAGATAAGTGTGTGTGAAAGCCGTCCTTCACCTAGGTTTTTGGGAACACAAAGTTCCTTTTCAGTTGCAAACACCATTCCATACATATATATGGGGAGGTACTAGCTCCAACTCGGTTTTACAGAGAAAACTGCATGAACATCAAACCGGCACTAGGAAAAAGACTGAGAAAGCAGAGAAAAAGTGTTTCCTGCAACCCGTTCCCTTGGTGCTAGATGAACGAACGTCTCTCCACTTGCTCTGTTCTGAGAGATAATTGTGTGTGAAAGCCGTCCTTCACCTAGCTTGTTGGGAACACAAATTTTCTTTTCAGTTGCGAACTCCATTCCATACATATATATGGGGAGGTACAAGCTCCAACTCGGTTTTACAGTGAGAACTGCAGGAACTTCAAACCGGCACTAGGAAACAGACTGAGGAAGCAGAGAAAAAGTGGCTCCTGCAACCCGTTCCCTTGGTGCTAGATGAACGAACGTCTCTCCACTTGCTCAGTTCTGAGAGATAAGTGTGTGTGAAAGCCGTCTTTCACCTAGCTTGTTGGGAACACAAAGTTTCTTTTCAGTTGCAAACTCCATTCCATACATATATATGGGGAGGAACTAGCTCCAACTCGGTTTTACAGTGAAAACTGCAGGAACTTCAAACCGGCACTAAGAAAAAGACTGAGAAAGCAGAGAAAAAGTGTTTCCTGCAACCCGTTCCCTTGGTGCTAGATGAACGAACGTCTCTCCACTTGCTCTGTTCTGAGAGATAAGTGTGTGTGAAAGCCGTCCTTCACCTAGCTTGTTGGGAACACAAAGTTTCTTTTCAGTTGCGAACTCCATTCCATACATATATATGGGGAGGTACAAGCTCCAACTCGGTTTTACAGTGAAAACTGCAGGAACTTCAAACCGGCACTAGGAAACAGACTGAGGAAGCAGAGAAAAAGTGTCTCCTGCAACCCGTTCCCTTGGTGCTAGATGAACGAACGTCTCTCCACTTGCTCAGTTCTGAGAGATAAGTGTGTGTGAAAGCCGTCCTTCACCTAGCTTGTTGGGAACAGAAAGTTTCTTTTCAGTTGCATACTCCATTCCATACATATATATGGGGAGGTACTAGCTCCAACTCGGGTTTACATTGAAAACTGCAGGAACTTCAAACCGGCACTAAGAAACAGACTGAGAAAGCAGAGAAAAAGTGTCTCCTGCAACCCGTTCCCTTGGTGCTAGAAGAACGAACGTCTCTGCACTTGCTCAGTTCTGAGAGATAAGTGTGTGTGAAAGCCGTCTTTCACCTAGGTTTTTGGGAACACAAAGTTCCTTTTCAGTTGCAAACACCATTCCATACATATATATGGGGAGGTACTAGCTCCAACTCGGTTTTACAGAGAAAACTGTATGAACATCAAACCGGCACTAGGAAAAAGACTGAGAAAGCAGAGAAAAAGTGTTTCCTGCAACCCGTTCCCTTGGTGCTAGATGAACGAACGTCTCTCCACTTGCTCTGTTCTGAGAGATAAGTGTGTGTGAAAGCCGTCCTTCACCTAGCTTGTTGGGAACACAAAGTTTCTTTTCAGTTGCGAACTCCATTCCATACATATATATGGGTAGGTACAAGCTCCAACTCGGTTTTACAGTGAAAACTGCAGGAACTTCAAACCGGCACTAGGAAACAGACTGAGGAAGCAGAGAAAAAGTGTCTCCTGCAACCCGTTCCCTTGGTGCTAGATGAACGAACGTCTCTCCACTTGCTCAGTTCTGAAAGATAAGTGTGTGTGAAAGCCGCCCTTCACCTAGCTTGTTGGGAACACAAAGTTTCTTGTCAGTTGCAAACTCCATTCCGTACATATATATGGGGAGGAACATGCTCCAACTGGGTTTTACAGTGAAAACTGCAGGAACTTCAAAACGGCACTAGGAAACAGAATGAGAAAGCAGAGAAAAGTGTCTCCTGCAACCCGTTCCCTTGGTGCTAGATGAACGAACGTCTCTGCACTTGCTCAGTTCTGAGAGATAAGTGTGTGTGAAAGCCGTCCTTCACCTAGGTTTTTGGGAACACAAAGTTCCTTTTCAGTTGCAAACACCATTCCATACATATATATGGGGAGGTACTAGCTCCAACTCGGTTTTACAGAGAAAACTGCATGAACATCAAACCGGCACTAGGAAAAAGACTGAGAAAGCAGAGAAAAAGTGTTTCCTGCAACCCGTTCCCTTGGTGCTAGATGAACGAACGTCTCTCCACTTGCTCTGTTCTGAGAGATAAGTGTGTGTGAAAGCCGTCCTTCACCTAGCTTGTTGGGAACACAAAGTTTCTTTTCAGTTGCGAACTCCATTCCATACATATATATGGGGAGGTACAAGCTCCAACTCGGTTTTACAGTGAAAACTGCAGGAACTTCAAACCGGCACTAGGAAACAGACTGAGGAAGCAGAGAAAAAGTGTCTCCTGCAACCCGTTCCCTTGGTGCTAGATGAACGAACGTCTCTCCACTTGCTCAGTTCTGAGAGATAAGTGTGTGTGAAAGCCGCCCTTCACCTAGCTTGTTGGGAACACAAAGTTTCTTTTCAGTTGCAAACTCCATTCCTTACATATATATGGGGAGGAACATGCTCAAACTCGGTTTTACAGTGAAAACTGCAGGAACTTCAAAACGGCACTAGGAAACAGACTGAGAAAGCAGAGAAAAGTGTCTCCTGCAACCCGTTCCCTTGGTGCTAGATGAACGAACGTCTCTGCACTTGCTCAGTTCTGAGAGATAAGTGTGTGTGAAAGCCGTCCTTCACCTAGGTTTTTGGGAACACAAAGTTCCTTTTCAGTTGCAAACACCATTCCATACATATATATGGGGAGGTACTAGCTCCAACTCGGTTTTACAGAGAAAACTGCATGAACATCAAACCGGCACTAGGAAAAAGACTGAGAAAGCAGAGAAAAAGTGTTTCCTGCAACCCGTTTCCTTGGTGCTAGATGAACGAACGTCTCTCCACTTGCTCTGTTCTGAGAGATAAGTGTGTGTGAAAGCCGTCCTTCACCTAGCTTGTTGGGAACACAAAGTTTCTTTTCAGTTGCGAACTCCATTCCATACATATATATGGGGAGGTACAAGCTCCAACTCGGATTTACAGTGAAAACTGCAGGAACTTCAAACCGGCACTAGGAAACAGACTGAGGAAGCAGAGAAAAAGTGGCTCCTGCAACCCGTTCCCTTGGTGCTAGATGAACGAACGTCTCTCCACTTGCTCAGTTCTGAGAGATAAGTGTGTGTGAAAGCCGTCTTTCACCTAGCTTGTTGGGAACACAAAGTTTCTTTTCAGTTGCAAACTCCATTCCGTACATATATATGGGGAGGAACATGCTCCAACTCGGTTTTACAGTGAAAACTGCAGGAACTTCAAAACGGCACTAGGAAACAGACTGAGAAAGCAGAGAAAAGTGTCTCCTGCAACCCGTTCCCTTGGTGCTAGATGAACGAACGTCTCTGCACTTGCTCAGTTCTGAGAGATAAGTGTGTGTGAAAGCCGTCCTTCACCTAGGTTTTTGGGAACACAAAGTTCCTTTTCAGTTGCAAACACCATTCCATACATATATATGGGGAGGTACTAGCTCCAACTCGGTTTTACAGAGAAAACTGCATGAACATCAAACCGGCACTAGGAAAAAGACTGAGAAAGCAGAGAAAAAGTGTTTCCTGCAACCCGTTCCCTTGGTGCTAGATGAACGAACGTCTCTCCACTTGCTCTGTTCTGAGAGATAAGTGTGTGTGAAAGCCGTCCTTCACCTAGCTTGTTGGGAACACAAAGTTTCTTTTCAGTTGCGAACTCCATTCCATACATATATATGGGGAGGTACAAGCTCCAACTCGGTTTTACAGTGAAAACTGCAGGAACTTCAAACCGGCACTAGGAAACAGACTGAGGAAGCAGAGAAAAAGTGTCTCCTGCAACCCGTTCCCTTGGTGCTAGATGAACGAACGTCTCTCCACTTGCTCAGTTCTGAGAGATAAGTGTGTGTGAAAGCCGCCCTTTACCTAGCTTGTTGGGAACACAAAGTTTCTTTTCAGTTGCAAACTCCATTCCTTACATATATATGGGGAGGAACATGCTCAAACTCGGTTTTACAGTGAAAACTGCAGGAACTTCAAAACGGCACTAGGAAACAGACTGAGAAAGCAGAGAAAAGTGTCTCCTGCAACCCGTTCCCTTGGTGCTAGATGAACGAACGTCTCTGCACTTGCTCAGTTCTGAGAGATAAGTGTGTGTGAAAGCCGTCCTTCACCTAGGTTTTTGGGAACACAAAGTTCCTTTTCAGTTGCAAACACCATTCCATACATATATATGGGGAGGTACTAGCTCCAACTCGGTTTTACAGAGAAAACTGCATGAACATCAAACCGGCACTAGGAAAAAGACTGAGAAAGCAGAGAAAAAGTGTTTTCTGCAACCCGTTCCCTTGGTGCTAGATGAACGAACGTCTCTCCACTTGCTCTGTTCTGAGAGATAAGTGTGTGTGAAAGCCGTCCTTCACCTAGCTTGTTGGGAACACAAAGTTTCTTTTCAGTTGCGAACTCCATTCCATACATATATATGGGGAGGTACAAGCTCCAACTCGGATTTACAGTGAAAACTGCAGGAACTTCAAACCGGCACTAGGAAACAGACTGAGGAAGCAGAGAAAAAGTGGCTCCTGCAACCCGTTCCCTTGGTGCTAGATGAACGAACGTCTCTCCACTTGCTCAGTTCTGAGAGATAAGTGTGTGTGAAAGCCGTCTTTCACCTAGCTTGTTGGGAACACAAAGTTTCTTTTCAGTTGCAAACTCCATTCCATACATATATATGGGGAGGAACTAGCTCCAACTCGGTTTTACAGTGAAAACTGCAGGAACTTCAAACCGGCACTAGGAAACAGACTGAGTAATCAGAGAAAAAGTGTCTCCTGCAACCCGTTCCCTTGGTGCTAGATGAACGAACGTCTCTCCACTTGCTCAGTTCTGAGAGATAAGTGTGTGTGAAAGCCGTCCTTCACCTAGGTTTTTGGGAACACAAAGTTCCTTTTCAGTTGCAAACACCATTCCATAAATATATATGGGGAGGTACTAGCTCCAACTCGGTTTTACAGAGAAAACTGCATGAACATCAAACCGGCACTAAAAAAAAGACTGAGAAAGCAGAGAAAAAGTGTTTCCTGCAACCCGTTCCCTTGGTGCTAGATGAACGAACGTCTCTCCACTTGCTCTGTTCTGAGAGATAAGTGTGTGTGAAAGCCGTCCTTCACCTAGCTTGTTGGGAACACAAAGTTTCTTTTCAGTTGCAAACTCCATTCCATACATATATATGGGGAGGTACAATCTCCAACTCGGATTTACAGTGAAAACTGCAGGAACTTCAAACCGGCACTAGGAAACAGACTGAGGAAGCAGAGAAAAAGTGGCTCCTGCAACCCGTTCCCTTGGTGCTAGATGAAAGAACGTCTCTCCACTTGCTCAGTTCTGAGAGATAAGTGTGTGTGAAAGCCGCCCTTCACCTAGCTTGTTGGGAACACAAAGTTTCTTTTCAGTTGCAAACTCCATTCCTTACATATATATGGGGAGGAACATGCTCCAACTCGGTTTTACAGTGAAAACTGCAGGAACTTCAAAACGGCACTAGGAAACAGACTGAGAAAGCAGAGAAAAGTTTCTCCTGCAACCCGTTCCCTTTGTGCTAGATGAACGAACGTCTCTGCACTTGCTCAGTTCTGAGAGATAAGTGTGTGTGAAAGCCGTCCTTCACCTAGGTTTTTGGGAACACAAAGTTCCTTTTCAGTTGCAAACACCATTCCATACATATATATGGGGAGGTACTAGCTCCAACTCGGTTTTACAGAGAAAACTGCATGAACATCAAACCGGCACTAGGAAAAAGACTGAGAAAGCAGAGAAAAAGTGTTTCCTGCAACCCGTTCCCTTGGTGCTAGATGAACGAACGTCTCTCCACTTGCTCTGTTCTGAGAGATAAGTGTGTGTGAAAGCCGTCCTTCACCTAGCTTGTTGGGAACACAAAGTTTCTTTTCAGTTGCGAACTCCATTCCATACATATATATGGGGAGGTACAAGCTCCAACTCGGTTTTACAGTGAAAACTGCAGGAACTTCAAACCGGCACTAGGAAACAGACTGAGGAAGCAGAGAAAAAGTGGCTCCTGCAACCCGTTCCCTTGGTGCTAGATGAACGAACGTCTCTCCACTTGCTCAGTTCTGAGAGATAAGTGTGTGTGAAAGCTGACATTCACCAAGCTTGTTGGGAACACAAAGTTTCTTTTCAGTTGCAAACTCCATTCCTTACATATATATGGGGAGGAACATGCTCCAACTCGGTTTTACAGTGAAAACTGCAGGAACTTCAAACCGGCACTAGGAAAGAGACTGAGAAAGCAGAGAAAAGTGTCTCCTGCAACCCGTTCCCTTGGTGCTAGGTGAACGAACGTCTCTGCACTTGCTCAGTTCTGAGAGATAAGTGTGTGTGAAAGCCGTCCTTCACCTAGCTTGTTGGGAACACAAAGTTCCTTTTCAGTTGCAAACACCATTCCATACATATATATGGGGAGGTACTAGCTCCAACTCGGTTTTACAGAGAAAACTGCATGAACTTCAAACCGGCACTAGGAAACAGTCTGAAAAAGCAGACAAAAAGTGTCTCCTGCAACCCGTTCCCTTGGTGCTAGATGAACGAAAGTCTCTCCACTTGCTCAGTTCTGAGAGATAAGTGTGTGTGAAAGCCGTCCTTCACCTACATTGTTGGGAACACAAAGTTCGTTTTCAGTTGCAAACACCGTTCCACTCATATATATGGGGAGGTACTAGCTCCAACTCGGTTTTACAGAGAAAACTGCAGGAACTTCAAACCGGCACTAGGAAACAGACTGAGAAAGCAGAGAAAAAGTGACTCCTGCAACCCGTTCCCTTGGTGCTAGATGAACGAAAGTCTCTCCACTTGCTCAGTTCCGAGAGATAAGTTTGTGTGCAAGCCGTCCTTCACCTAGCTTGTTGGGAACACAAAGTTTCTTTTCAGTTGCAAACTCCATTCCATACATATATATGGGGAGGTACTATCTCCAACTCGGTTTTACAGTGAAAACTGCAAGAACTTCAAACCAGCACTAGGAAACAGACTAAGAAAGCAGAGAAAAAGTTTCTCCTGCAACACGTTCCCTTGGTGATAGATGAACGAACGTCTCTCCACTTGCTCATTTCCGAGAGATAAGTGTGTGTGAAAGCCGTCATTCACAAAGCTTGTTGGGAACACAAAGATTCTTTTCTGTTGCAAACTCCATTCCATACATATATATGGGGAGTTACTAGCTAAAACTCGATTTTACAGTGAAAAATGTAGGAACTTCAAAACGGCACTAGGAAACAGACTGAGAATGCAGAGAAAAAGTGTCTGCTGCAACCAGTTCCCTTGGTGCTAGATGAACGAACATCTCTCCACTTTCTCAGTTCTGAGAGATAAGTGTGTGTGAAAGCCGACTTTCACCTAGCTTGTTGGGAACACAAAGTTTCTTTTCAGTTTCAAACTCCATTCCATACATATATATGGGGAGGAACTAGCTCCAACTCGGTTTTACAGTGAAAACTGCAGGAACTTCAAACCGGCACTAGGAAACAGACTGAGAGATCAGAGAAAAAGTGTCTCCTGCAACCCGTTCCCTTGGTGCTAGATGAACGAACTTCTCTCCACTTGCTCAGTTCTGAGAGATAAGTGTGTGTGAAAGCCGCCCTTCACCTAGCTTGTTGGGAACACAAAGTTTCTTTTCAGTTGCAAACTCCATTCCATACAAATATATGGGGAGGAACTAGCTCCAACTCGGTTTTACAGTGAAAACTGCAGGAACTTCAAAACGGCACTAGGAAACAGACTGAGAAAGCAGAGAAAAGTGTCACCTGCAACCCGTTCCCTTGGTGCTAGATGAACGAATGTCTCTGCACTAGCTCAGTTCTGAGAGATAAGTGTGTGTGAAAGCCGTCCTTCACCTAGGTTTTTGGGAACACAAAGTTCCTTTTCAGTTGCAAACACCATTCCATACATATATATGGGGAGATACTAGCTCCAACTCGGTTTTACAGAGAAAACTGCATGAACTTCAAACCGGCAATAGGAAAAAGACTGAGAAAGCAGAGAAAAAGTGTCTCCTACAACCCGTTCGCTTGATGCTAGATGAACGAACGTCTCTCCACTTGCTCAGTTCTGAGAGATAAGTGTGTGTGAAAGCCGTCCTTCACCTAGCTTGTTGGGAACCCAAAGTTCCTTTTCAGTTGCAAACTCCATTCCATACATATATATGGGGAGGTTCTAGCTCCAACTCGGTTTTACAGAGAAAACTGCATGATCTTCAAACCGGCACTAGGAAAAAGACTGAGAAAGCAGAGAAATAGTGACTCCTGCAACACGTTCCCCTGGGTCTAGATGAACGAACGTCTCTCCACTTGCTCATTTCCGAGAGATAAGTGTGTGTGAAAGCCGTTATTCACAAAGCTTGTTGGGAACACAAAGTTTCTTTTCTGTTGCAAACTCCATTCCTTACATATATATGGGGAGTTACTAGCTAAAACTCGATTTTACAGTGAAAAATGTAGGAACTTCAAAACGGCACTAGGAAACAGACTGAGAATGCAGAGAAAATGTGTCTGCTGCAACCAGTTCCCTTGGTGCTAGATGAACGAACATCTCTCCACTTTCTCAGTTCTGAGGGATAAGTGTGTGTGAAAGCCGTCTTTCACCTAGCTTGTTGGGAACACAAAGTTTCTTTTCAGTTGCAAACTCCATTCCATACATATATATGGGGAGGAACTAGCTCCAACTCGGTTTTACAGTGAAAACTGCAGGAAATTCAAACCGGCACTAGGAAACAGACTGAGAAATCAGAGAAAATGTGTCTCCTGCAACCCGTTCCCTTGGTGCTAGATGAACGAACGTCTCTAAACTTGCTCAGTTCTGAGAGATAAGTGTGTGTGAAAGCCGTCCTTCACCTAGCTTGTTGGGAGCACAAAGTTTCTTTTCAGTTGCTAACTCCAATCCATACATATAATGGGGAGGTACCATCTCCAACTCGTTTTTACAGTGAAAACTGCAGGAACTTCAAACCGGCACTAGGAAACAGACTGAGAAAGCAGAGAAAAAGTATCTCCAGCAACACGTTCCCTTGGAGATAGATGAACGAACGTCTCTGCACTTGCTCATTTCCGAGAGATAAGTGTGTGTGAAAGCCGTCATTCAGAAAGTTTGTTGGGAACACAAAGTTTCTTTTCTGTTGCAAACTCCATTCCATACATATATATGGGGAGTTACTAGCTAAAACTCAATTTTACAGTGAAAAATGTAGGAACTTCAAAACGGCACTAGGAAACAGACTGAGAATGCAGAGAAAAAGTGTCTGCTGCAACCAGTTCCCTTGGTGCTAGATGAACGAACATCTCTCCACTTTCTCAGTTCTGAGATATAAGTGTCTGTGACAGCCGTCTTTCACCTAGCTTGTTGGGAACACAAAGTTTCTTTTCAGTTGCAAACTCCATTCCATACATATATATGGGGAGGAACTAGCTCCAACTCGGTTTTACAATGAAAACTGCAGGAACTTCAAACCGGCACTAGGAAACAGACTGAGAAATCAGAGAAAAAGTGTCTCATGCAACCCGTTCCCTTGGTGCTAGATGAAAGTATGTCTCTGCACTAGCTCAGTTCTGAGAGATAAGTGTGTGTGAAAGCCGTCCTTCACCTAGGTTTTTGGGAACACAAAGTTCCTTTTCAGTTGCAAACACCATTCCATACATATATATGGGGAGGTACTAGCTCCAACTCGGTTTTACAGAGAAAACTGCATGAACTTCAAACCGGCAATAGGAAAAAGACTGAGAAAGCAGAGAAAAAGTGTCTCCTGCAACCCGTTCCCTTGATGCTAGATGAACGAACGTCTCTCCACTTGCTCAGTTCTGAGATATAAGTGTGTGTGAAAGCCGTCCTTCACCTAGCTTGTTGGGAACACAAAGTTCCTTTTCAGTTGCAAACTCCATTCCATACATATATATGGGGAGGTTCTAGCTCCAACTCGGTTTTACAGAGAAAACTGCATGATCTTCAAACCGGCACTAGGAAAAAGACTGAGAAAGCAGAGAAATAGTGACTCCTGCAACACGTTCCCTTGGGTCTAGATGAACGAACGTCTCTCCACTTGCTCATTTCCGAGAGATAAGTGTGTGTGAAAGCCGTCCTTCACCTAGCTTGTTGGGAGCACAAAGTTTCTTTTCTGTTGCAAACTCCATTCCATACATATATATGGGGAGTTACTAGCTAAAACTCGATTTTACAGTGAAAAATGTAGGAACTTCAAAACGGCACTAGGAAACAGACTGAGAATGCAGAGAAAATGTGTCTGCTGCAACCAGTTCCCTTGGTGCTAGATGAACGAACATCTCTCCACTTTCTCAGTTCTGAGGGATAAGTGTGTGTGAAAGCCGTCTTTCACCTAGCTTGTTGGGAACACAAAGTTTCTTTTCAGTTGCAAACTCCATTCCATACATATATATGGGAAGGAACTAGCTCCAACTCGGTTTTACAGTGAAAACTGCAGGAACTTCAAACCGGCACTAGGAAACAGACTGAGAAATCAGAGAAAAAGTGTCTCCTGCAACCCGTTTCCTTGGTGCTAGATGAACGAACGTCTCTAAACTTGCTCAGTTCTGAGAGATAAGTGTGTGTGAAAGCCGTCCTTCACCTAGCTTGTTGGGAGCACAAAGTTTCTTTTCAGTTGCTAACTCCAATCCATACATATAATGGGGAGGTACCATCTCCAACTCGTTTTTACAGTGAAAACTGCAGGAAATTCAAACCGGCACTAGGAAACAGTCTGAGAAAGCAGAGAAAAAGTGTCTCCAGCAACACGTTCCCTTGGAGATAGATGAACGAACGTCTCTGCACTTGCTCATTTCCGAGAGATAAGTGTGTGTCAAAGCCGTCATTCACAAAGTTTGTTGGGAACACAAAGTTTCTTTTCTGTTGCAAACTCCATTCCATACATATATATGGGGAGTTACTAGCTAAAACTCAATTTTACAGTGAAAAATGTAGGAACTTCAAAACGGCACTAGGAAACAGACTGAGAATGCAGAGAAAAAGTGTCTGCTGCAACCAGTTCCCTTGGTGCTAGATGAACGAACATCTCTCCACTTTCTCAGTTCTGAGATATAAGTGTTTGTGAAAGCCGTCTTTCACCTAGCTTGTTGGGAACACAAAGTTTCTTTTCAGTTGCAAACTCCATTCCATACATGTATATGGGGAGGAACTAGCTCCAACTCGGTTTTACAGTGAAAACTGCAGGAACTTCAAACCGGCACTAGGAAACAGACTGAGAAATCAGAGAAAAAGTTTCTCCTGCAAAACGTTCCCTTGGTGCTAGATGAACGAACGTCTCTCCACTTGCTCAGTTCTGAGAGATAAGTGTGTGTGAAAGCCGTCCTTCACCCAGCTTGTTGAGAACACAAAGTTTCTTTTCAGTTGCAAACTCCATTCCATACATATATATGTGGAGGAACAAGCTCCAACTCGGTTTTACAGTGAAAACTGCAGGAACTTCAAACCGGCACTAGGAAACAGTCTGAGAAAGCAGAGAAAAGTGTCTCCTGCAACCCGTTCCCTTGGTGCTAGATGAACGAACGTCTCTGCACTTGCTCAGTTCTGAGATATAAGTGTGTGTGAAAGCCGTCCTTCACCTAGCTTGTTGGGAACACAAAGTTCCTTTTCAGTTGCAAACACCATTCCATACATATATATGGGGAGGTACTAGCTCCAACTCGGTTTTACAGAGAAAACTGCATGAACTTCAAACTGGCACTAGGAAACAGTCTGAAAAAGCAGAGAAAAAGTGTCTCCTGCAACCCGTTCCCTTGGTGCTAGATGAACGAACTTCTCTCCACTTGCTCAGTTCTGAGAGATAAGTGTGTGTGAAAGCCGTCTTTCACCTAGCTTGTTGGGAACACAAAGTTTCTTTTCAGTTGCAAACTCCATTCCATACATATATATGGGGAGGAACTAGCTCCAACTCGGTTTTACAGTGAAAACTGCAGGAACTTCAAACCGGCACTAGGAAACAGACTGAGAAATCAGAGAAAAAGTGTCTCCTGCAACCCGTTTCCTTGGTGCTAGATGAACGAACGTCTCTAAACTTGCTCAGTTCTGAGAGATATGTGTGTGTGAAAGCCGTCCTTCACCTAGCTTGTTGGGAGCACAAAGTTTCTTTTCAGTTGCTAACTCCAATCCATACATATAATGGGGAGGTACCATCTCCAACTCGTTTTTACAGTGAAAACTGCAGGAAATTCAAACCGGCACTAGGAAACAGTCTGAGAAAGCAGAGAAAAAGTGTCTCCAGCAACACGTTCCCTTGGAGATAGATGAACGAACGTCTCTGCACTTGCTCATTTCCGAGAGATAAGTGTGTGTCAAAGCCGTCATTCACAAAGTTTGTTGGGAACACAAAGTTTCTTTTCTGTTGCAAACTCCATTCCATACATATATATGGGGAGTTACTAGCTAAAACTCAATTTTACAGTGAAAAATGTAGGAACTTCAAAACGGCACTAGGAAACAGACTGAGAATGCAGAGAAAAAGTGTCTGCTGCAACCAGTTCCCTTGGTGCTAGATGAACGAACATCTCTCCACTTTCTCAGTTCTGAGATATAAGTGTTTGTGAAAGCCGTCTTTCACCTAGCTTGTTGGGAACACAAAGTTTCTTTTCAGTTGCAAACTCCATTCCATACATGTATATGGGGAGGAACTAGCTCCAACTCGGTTTTACAGTGAAAACTGCAGGAACTTCAAACCGGCACTAGGAAACAGACTGAGAAATCAGAGAAAAAGTTTCTCCTGCAAAACGTTCCCTTGGTGCTAGATGAACGAACGTCTCTCCACTTGCTCAGTTCTGAGAGATATGTGTGTGTGAAAGCCGTCCTTCACCCAGCTTGTTGAGAACACAAAGTTTCTTTTCAGTTGCAAACTCCATTCCATACATATATATGTGGAGGAACAAGCTCCAACTCGGTTTTACAGTGAAAACTGCAGGAACTTCAAACCGGCACTAGGAAACAGTCTGAGAAAGCAGAGAAAAGTGTCTCCTGCAACCCGTTCCCTTGGTGCTAGATGAACGAACGTCTCTGCACTTGCTCAGTTCTGAGATATAAGTGTGTGTGAAAGCCGTCCTTCACCTAGCTTGTTGGGAACACAAAGTTCCTTTTCAGTTGCAAACACCATTCCATACATATATATGGGGAGGTACTAGCTCCAACTCGGTTTTACAGAGAAAACTGCATGAACTTCAAACTGGCACTAGGAAACAGACTGAGAAAGCAGAGAAATAGTGTCTCCTGCAACCCGTTCCCTTGGGGCTAGATGAACGAACGTCTCTCCACTTGCTCAGTTCTGATAGATAGTTGTGTGTTGAAGCCGTCCTTCACCTAACATGTTGAGAACACAAAGTTTCTTTTCAGTTGCAAACTCCATTCCATACACATATATGTGGAGGAACAAGCTCCAACTCGGTTTTACACTGAAAACTGCAGGAACTTCAAACCGGCACTAGGAAACAGTCTGAGAAAGCAGAGAATAGTGTCTCCTGCAACCCGTTCCCTTGGTGCTAGATGAACGAACGTCTCTGCACTTGCTCAGTTCTGAGATATAAGTGTGTGTGAAAGCCGTCCTTCACCTAGCTTGTTGGGAACACAAAGTTCCTTTTCAGTTGCAAACACCATTCCATAAATATATATGGGGAGGTACTAGCTCCAACACGGTTTTACAGAGAAAACTGCATGAACTTCAAACTGGCACTAGGAAACAGTCTGAAAATGCAGAGAAAAAGTGTCTCCTGCAACCCGTTCCCTTGGTGCTAGATGAACGAACTTCTCTCCACTTGCTCAGTTCTGAGAGATAAGTGTGTGTGAAAGCCGTCCTTCAACTACATTGTTGGGAACACAAAGTTCCTTTTCAGTTGCAAACACCATTCCATTCATATATATGGGGAGGTACTAGCTCCAACTCGGTTTTACAGAGAAAACTGCAGGAACTTCAAACCGGCACTAGGAAACAGAATGAGAAAGCAGATAAAAAGTGACTCCTGCAACACGTTCCCTTGGTGATAGATGAACGAACGTCTCTCCACTTGCTCATTTCCGAGAGATATGTGTGTGTGAAAGCCGTCATTCACAAAGCTTGTTGGGAACACAAAGATTCTTTTCTGTTGCAAACTCCATTCCATACATATATATGGGGAGTTACTAGCTAAAACTCGATTTTACAGTGAAAAATGAAGGAACTTCAAAACGGCACTAGGAAACAGACTGAGAATGCAGAGAAAAAGTGTCTGCTGCAACCAGTTCCCTTGGTGCTAGATGAACGAACATCTCTCCACTTTCTCAGTTCTGAGAGATAAGTGTGTGTGAAAGCCGTCTTTCACCTAGCTTGTTGGGAACACAAAGTTTCTTTTCTGTATCAAACTCCATTCCATATATATATATGGGGAGGAACTAGCTCCAACTCGGTTTTACAGTGAAAACTGCAGGAACTTCAAACCGGCACTAGGAAACAGACTGAGAAATCAGAGAAAAAGTGTCTCCTGCAACACGTTCCCTTGGTGCTAGATGAACGAACGTCTCTCCACTTGCTCAGTTCTGAGAGATATGTGTGTGTGAAAGCCGCCCTTCACCTAGCTTGTTGGGAACACAAAGTTTCTTTTCAGTTGCAAACTCCATTCCTTACATATATATGGGGAGGAACATGCTCCAACTCGGTTTTACAGTGAAAACTGCAGGAACTTCAAAACGGCACTAGGAAACAGACTGAGAAAGCAGAGAAAAGTGTCTCCTGCAACCCGTTCCCTTGGTGCTAGATGAACGAACGTCTCTGCACTTGCTCAGTTCTGAGAGATAAGTGTGTGTGAAAGCCGTCCTTCACCTAGGTTTTTGGGAACACAAAGTTCCTTTTCAGTTGCAAACACCATTCCATACATATATATGGGGAGGTACTAGCTCCAACTCGGTTTTACAGAGAAAACTGCATGAACTTCAAAAAGGCACTAGGAAAAAGACTGAGAAAGCAGAGAAATAGTGTCTCCTGCAACCCGTTCCCTTGATGCTAGATGAACGAACGTCTCTCCACTTGCTCAGTTCTGAGAGATAAGTGTGTGTGAAAGCCGTCCTTCACCTAGTTTGTTGGGAACACAAAGTTTCTTTTCAGTTGCAAAATCCATTCCATACATATATATGGGGAGGAACAAGCTCCAACTCGGTTTTACAGTGAAAACTGCAGGAACTTCAAACCGGCACTAGGAAACAGACTGAGTAAGCAGAGAAAAGTGTCTCCTGCAACCCGTTCCCTTGGTGCTAGATGAACGAACGTCTCTGCACTTGCTCAGTTCTGAGAGATAAGTGTGTGTGAAAGCCGTCTTTCACCTAGCTTGTTGGGAAAACAAAGTTCCTTTTCAGTTGCAAACACCATTCCATACATATATATGGGGAGGTACTAGCTACAACTCTGTTTTACAGAGAAAACTGCATGAACTTCAAACTGGCACTAGGAAACAGTCTGAAAAAGCAGAGAAAAAGTGTCTCCTGCAACCCGTTCCCTTGGTGCTAGATGAACGAACTTCTCTCCACTTGCTCAGTTCTGAGAGATAATTGTGTGTGAAAGCCGTCCTTCAACTACATTGTTGGGAACACAAAGTTTCTTTTCAGTTGCAAACACCATTCCATTCATATATATGGGGAGGTACTAGCTCCAACCCGGTTTTACAGAGAAAACTGCAGGAACTTCAAACCGGCACTAGGAAATGACTGAGAAAGCAGAGAAAAAGTGACTCCTGCAACCCGTTCCCTTGGTGCTAGATGAACGAAAGTCTCTCCACTTGCTCAGTTCCGAGAGATAAGTGTGTGTGAAAGCCGTCCTTCACCTAGCTTGTTGGGAACACAAAGTTTCTTTTCAGTTGCAAACTCCATTCCATACATACATATGGGGAGGTACTATCACCAACTCGGTTTTACAGTGAAAACTGCAAGAACTTCAAACCAGCACTAGGAAACAGACTGAGAAAGCAGAGAAATAGTGTCTCCTGCAACCTGTTCCCTTGGGGCTAGATGAACGAACGTCTCTCCACTTGCTCAGTTCTGAGAGATAATTGTGTGTGAAAGCCGTACTTTACGTAACTTGTTGAGAACACAAAGTTTCTTTTCAGTTGCAAACTCCATTCCATACATATATATGGGGAGGTACTAGCTCCAACTCGGTTTTACAGTGAAAACTGCAGGAACTTCAAACCGGCACTAGGAAACAGACTGAGAAAGCAGAGAAAAAGTTTCTCCTGCAACACGTTCCCTTGGTGATAGATGAACGAACGTCTCTCCACTTGCTCATTTCCGAGAGATAAGTGTGTGTGAAAGCCGTCATTCACAAAGCTTGTTGGGAACACAAAGATTCTTTTCTGTTGCAAACTCCATTCCATACATATATATGGGGAGTTACTAGCTAAAACTCGATTTTACAGTGAAAAATGTAGGAACTTCAAAACGGCACTAGGAAACAGACTGAGAATGCAGAGAAAAAGTGTCTGCTGCAACCAGTTCCCTTGGTGCTAGATGAACGAACATCTCTCCACTTTCTCAGTTCTGAGAGATAAGTGTGTGTGAAAGCCGTCTTTCACCTACCTTGTTGGGAACACAAAGTTTCTTTTCAGTTGCAAACTCCATTCCATACAAATATATGGGGAGGAACTAGCTCCAACTCGGTTTTACAGTGAAAACTGCAGGAACTTCAAAACGGCACTAGGAAACAGACTGAGAAAGCAGAGAAAAGTGTCTCCTGCAACCCGTTCCCTTGGTGCTAGATGAACGAACGTCTCTGCACTTGCTCAGTTCTGAGAGATAAGTGTGTGTGAAAGCCGTCCTTCACCTAGGTTTTTGGGAACACAAAGTTCCTTTTCAGTTGCAAACACCATTCCATACATATATATGGGGTGGTACTAGCTCCAACTCGGTTTTACAGAGAAAACTGCATGAACTTCAAACCGGCAATAGGAAAAAGACTGAGAAAGCAGAGAAAAAGTGTCTCCTGCAACCCGTTCCCTTGATGCTAGATGAACGAACGTCTCTCCACTTGCTCAGTTCTGAGAGATAAGTGTGTGTGAAAGCCGTCCTTCACCTAGCTTGTAGGGAACACAAAGTTCCTTTTCAGTTGCAAACTCCATTCCATACATATATATGGGGAGGTTCTAGCTCCAACTCGGTTTTACAGAGAAAACTGCATGATCTTCAAACCGGCACTAGGAAAAAGACTGAGAAAGCAGAGAAATAGTGACTCCTGCAACCCGTTCCCTTGGGGCTAGATGAACGAACGTCTCTCCACTTGCTCAGTTCCGAGAGATAAGTGTGTGTGAAAGCTGTCCTTCACCTAGCTTGTTGGGAACACAAAGTTTCTTTTCAGTTGCAAACTCCATTCCATACATATATATGGGGAGGTACTATCTCCAACTCGGTTTTACAGTGAAAACTGCAAGAACTTCAAACCAGCACTAGGAAACAGACCGAGAAAGCAGAGAAATAGTGTCTCCTGCAACCCGTTCCCTTGGGGCTAGATGAACGAACGTCTCTCCACTTGCTCAGTTCTGAGAGATAATTGTGTGTGAAAGCCGTCCTTCAACTAACTTGTTGAGAACACAAAGTTTCTTTTCTGTTGCAAACTCCATTCCATACATATATATGGGGAGGTACTAGCTCCAACTCGGTTTTACAATGAAAACTGCAGGAACTTCAAACCGGCACTAGGAAACAGACTGAGAAAGCAGAGAAAAAGTGACTCCTGCAAACCGTTCCCTTGGTGCTAGATGAACGAAAGTCTCTCCACTTGCTCAGTTCCGAGAGATAAGTATGTGTGAAAGCCGTCCTTCACCTAGTTTGTTGGGAACACAAAGTTTCTTTTCAGTTTCAAACTCCATTCCATACATATATATGGGGAGGTACTATCTCCAACTCGGTTTTACAGTGAAAACTGCAGGAACTTCAAACGAGCACTAGGAAACAGACTGAGGAAGCAGAGAAATAGTGTCTCCTGCAACCCGTTCCCTTGGGGCTAGATGAACGAACGTCTCTCCACTTGCTCAGTTCTGAGAGATAATTGTGTGTGAAAGCCGTCCTTCACCTTACTTGTTGAGAACACAAAGTTTCTTTTCAGTTGCAAACTCCATTCCATACATATATATGGGGAGGTACTAGCTCCAACTCGGTTTTACAGTGAAAACTGCAGGAACTTCAAACCGGCACTAGGAAACAGACTGAGAAAGCAGAGAAAAAGTGTCTCCTGCAACCCGTTCCCTTGGTGCTAGATGAACGAACGTCTCTCCACTTGCTCAGTTCTGAGAGATAAGTGTGTGTGAAAGCCGTACTTCACCTATCTTGTTGGGAACACAAAGTTTCTTTTCAGTTGCAAACTCCATTCCATACATATATATGGGGAGGAACAAGCTCCAACTCGGTTTTACAGTGAAAACTGCAGGAACTTCAAACCGGCACTAGGAAACAGACTGAGAAAGCAGAGAAAAGTGTCTCCTGCAACCCGGTCCATTGGTGCTAGATGAACGAACGTCTCTGCACTTGCTCAGTTCTGAGAGATTAGTGTGTGTGAAAGCCGTCCTTCACCTAGCTTGTTGGGAACACAAAGTTCCTTTTCAGTTGCAAACACCATTCCATACATATATATGGGGAGGTACTAGCTCGAACTCGGTTTTACAGAGAAAACTGCATGAACTTCAAACCGGCACTAGGAAACAGTCTGAAAAAGCAGAGAAAAGTGTCTCCTGCAACCCGTTCCCTTGGTGCTAGATGAACGAACGTCTCTCCACTTGCTTAGTTCTGAGAGATAAGTGTGTGTGAAAGCCGTCCTTCACCTACATTGTTGGGAACACAAAGTTCGTTTTCAGTTGCAAACACCATTCCATTCATATATATGGGGAGGTACTAGCTCCAACTCGGTTTTACAGAGAAAACTGCAGGAACTTCAAACCGGCACTAGGAAACAGACTGAGAAAGCAGAGAAAAAGTGACTCCTGCAAACCGTTCCCTTGGTGCTAGATGAACGAAAGTCTCTCCACTTGCTCAGTTCCGAGAGATAAGTGTGTGTGAAAGCCGTCCTTCACTTATCTTGTTGGGAACACAAAGTTTCTTTTCAGTTGCAAACTCCATTCCATACATACATATGGGGAGGTACTATCTCCAACTCGGTTTTACAGTGAAAACTGCAAGAACTTCAAACCAGCACTAGGAAACAGACTGAGAAAGCAGAGAAATAGTGTCTCCTGCAACCCGTTTTTTTGGGGCTAGATGAACGAACGTCTCTCCACTTGCTCAGTTCTGAGAGATAATTGTGTGTGAAAGCCGTACTTCACGTAACTTGTTGAGAACACAAAGTTTCTTTTCAGTTGCAAACTCCATTCCATACATATATATGGGGAGGTACTAGCTCCAACTCGGTTTTACAGTGAAAACTGCAGGAACATCAAACCGGCACTAGGAAACAGACTGAGAAATCAGAGAAAAAGTGTCTCCTGCAACCCGTTCCCTTGGTGCTAGATGAACGAACTTCTCTCCACTTGCTCAGTTCTGAGAGATAATTGTGTGTGAAAGCCGCCCTTCACCTAGCTTGTTGGGAACACAAAGTTTCTTTTCAGTTGCAAACTCCATTCCATACAAATATATGGGGAGGAACTAGCTCCAACTCGGTTTTACAGTGAAAACTGCAGGAACATCAAAACGGCACTAGGAAACAGACTGAGAAAGCAGAGAAAAGTGTCTCCTGCAACCCGTTCCCTTGGTGCTAGATGAACGAACGTCTCTGCACTTGCTCAGTTCTGAGAGATAAGTGTGTGTGAAAGCCGTCCTTCACCTAGGTTTTTGGGAACACAAAGTTCCTTTTCAGTTGCAAACACCATTCCATACATATATATGGGGTGGTACTAGCTCCAACTCGGTTTTACACAGAAAACTGCATGAACTTCAAACCGGCAATAGGAAAAAGACTGAGAAAGCAGAGAAAATGTGACTCCTGCAAACCGTTCCCTTGGTGCTAGATGAACGAAAGTCTCTCCACTTGCTCAGTTCCGAGAGATAAGTGTGTGTGAAAGCCGTCCTTCACCTAGTTTGTTGGGAACACAAAGTTTCTTTTCAGTTGCAAACTCCATTCCATACATATATATGGGGAGGTACTATCTCCAACACTGTTTTACAGTGAAAACTGCAGGAACTTCAAACGAGCACTAGGAAACAGACTGAGAAAGCAGAGAAATAGTGTCTCCTGCAACCCGTTCCCTTGGGGCTAGATGAACGAACGTCTCTCCACTTGCTCAGTTCTGAAAGATAATTGTGTGTGAAAGCCGTCCTTCACCTTACTTGTTGAGAACACAAAGTTTCTTTTCAGTTGCAAACTCCATTCCATACATATATATGGGGAGGTACTAGCTCCAACTCGGTTTTACAGTGAAAACTGCAGGAACTTCAAACCGGCACTAGGAAACAGACTGAGAAAGCAGAGAAAAAGTGTCTCCTGCAACCCGTTCCCTTGGTGCTAGATGAACGAACGTCTCTCCACTTGCTCAGTTCTGAGAGATAAGTGTGTGTGAAAGCCGTCCTTCACCTATCTTGTTGGGAACACAAAGTTTCTTTTCAGTTGCAAACTCCATTCCATACATATATATGGGGAGGAACAAGCTCCAACTCGGTTTTACAGTGAAAACTGCAGGAACTTCAAACCGGCACTAGGAAACAGACTGAGAAAGCAGAGAAAAGTGTCTCCTGCAACCCGGTGCATTGGTGCTAGATGAACGAACGTCTCTGCACTTGCTCAGTTCTGAGAGATTAGTGTGTGTGAAAGCCGTCCTTCCCCTAGCTTGTTGGGAACACAAAGTTCCTTTTCAGTTGCAAACACCATTCCATACATATATATGGGGAGGTACTAGCTCGAACTCGGTTTTACAGAGAAAACTGCATGAACTTCAAACCGGCACTAGGAAACAGTCTGAAAAAGCAGAGAAAAGTGTCTCCTGCAACCCGTTCCCTTGGTGCTAGATGAACGAACGTCTCTCCACTTGCTCAGTTCTGAGAGATAAGTGTGTGTGAAAGCCGTCCTTCACCTACATTGTTGGGAACACAAAGTTCGTTTTCAGTTGCAAACACCATTCCATTCATATATATGGGGAGGTACTAGCTCCAAATCGGTTTTACAGAGAAAACTGCAGGAACTTCAAACCGGCACTAGGAAACAGACTGAGAAAGCAGAGAAAAATTGACTCCTGCAAACCGTTCCCTTGGTGCTAGATGAACGAAAGTCTCTCCACTTGCTCAGTTCCGAGAGATAAGTGTGTGTGAAAGCCGTCCTTCACCTAGCTTGTTGGGAACACAAAGTTTCTTTTCAGTTGCAAACTCCATTCCATACATACATATGGGGAGGTACTATCTCCAACTCGGTTTTACCGTGAAAACTGCAAGAACTTCAAACCAGCACTAGGAAACAGACTGAGAAAGCAGAGAAATAGTGTCTCCTGCAACCCGTTCCCTTGGGGCTAGATGAACGAACGTCTCTCCACTTGCTCAGTTCTGAGAGATAATTGTGTGTGAAAGCCTTACTTCACGTAACTTGTTGAGAACACAAAGTTTCTTTTCAGTTGCAAACTCCATTCCATACATATATATGGGGAGGTACTAGCTCCAACTCGGTTTTACAGTGAAAACTGCAGGAACTTCAAACCGGCACTAGGAAACAGACTGAGAAAGCAGAGAAAAAGTTTCTCCTGCAACACGTTCCCTTGGTGATAGATGAACGAACGTCTCTCCACTTGCTCATTTCCGAGAGATAATTGTGTGTGAAAGCCGTCATTCACAAAGCTTGTTGGGAACACAAAGATTCTTTTCTGTTGCAAACTCCATTCCATACATATATATGGGGTGTTACTAGCTAAAACTCGATTTTACAGTGAAAAATGTAGGAACTTCAAAACGGCACTAGGAAACAGACTGAGAATGCAGAGAAAAAGTGTCTGCTGCAACCAGTTCCCTTGGTGCTAGATGAACGAACATCTCTCCACTTTCTCAGTTCTGAGAGATAAGTGTGTGTGAAAGCCGTCTTTCACCTACCTTGTTGGGAACACAAAGTTTCTTTTCAGTTTCAAACTCCATTCCATACATATATATGGGGAGGAACTAGCTCCAAATCTGTTTTACAGTGAAAACTGCAGGAACTTCAAACCGGCACTAGGAAACAGACTGAGAAATCAGAGAAAAAGTGTCTCCTGCAACCCGTTCCCTTGGTGCTAGATGAACGAACTTCTCTCCACTTGCTCAGTTCTGAGAGATAAGTGTGTGTGAAAGCCGCCCTTCACCTAGCTTGTTGGGAACACAAAGTTTCTTTTCAGTTGCAAACTCCATTCCATACAAATATATGGGGAGGAACTAGCTCCAACTCGGTTTTACAGTGAAAACTGCAGGAACTTCAAAACGGCACTAGGAAACAGACTGAGAAAGCAGAGAAAATTGTCTCCTGCAACCCGTTCCCTTGGTGCTAGATGAACGAACGTCTCTGCACTTGCTCAGTTCTGAGAGATAAGTGTGTGTGAAAGCCGTCCTTCACCTAGGTTTTTGGGAACACAAAGTTCCTTTTCAGTTGCAAACACCATTCCATACATATATATGGGGTGGTAGTAGCTCCAACTCGGTTTTACAGAGAAAACTGCATGAACTTCAAACCGGCAATAGGAAAAAGACTGAGAAAGCAGAGAAAAAGTGTCTCCTGCAACCCGTTCCCTTGATTCTAGATGAACGAACGTCTCTCCACTTGCTCAGTTCTGAGAGATAAGTGTGTGTGAAAGCCGTCCTTCAACTAGCTTGTAGGGAACACAAAGTTCCTTTTCAGTTGCAAACTCCATTCCATACATATATATGGGGAGGTTCTAGCTCCAACTCGGTTTTACAGAGAAAACTGCATGATCTTCAAACCGGCACTAGGAAAAAGACTGAGAAAGCAGAGAAATAGTGACTCCTGCAACCCGTTCCCTTGGGGCTAGATGAACGAACGTCTCTCCACTTGCTCAGTTCCGAGAGATAAGTGTGTGTGAAAGCCGTCCTTCACCTAGCTTGTTGGGAACACAAAGTTTCTTTTCAGTTTCAAACTCCATTCCATACATATATATGGGGAGGAACTAGCTCCAAATCTGTTTTACAGTGAAAACTGCAGGAACTTCAAACCGGCACTAGGAAACAGACTGAGAAATCAGAGAAAAAGTGTCTCCTGCAACCCGTTCCCTTGGTGCTAGATGAACGAACTTCTCTCCACTTGCTCAGTTCCGAGAGATAAGTGTGTGTGAAAGCCGTCCTTCACCTAGTTTGTTGGGAACACAAAGTTTCTTTTCAGTTGCAAACTCCATTCCATACATATATATGGGGAGGTACTATCTCCAACACGGTTTTACAGTGAAAACTGCAGGAACTTCAAACGAGCACTAGGAAACAGACTGAGAAAGCAGAGAAATAGTGTCTCCTGCAACCCGTTCCCTTGGGGCTAGATGAACGAACGTCTCTCCACTTGCTCAGTTCTGAAAGATAATTGTGTGTGAAAGCCGTCCTTCACCTTACTTGTTGAGAACACAAAGTTTCTTTTCAGTTGCAAACTCCATTCCATACATATATATGGGGAGGTACTAGCTCCAACTCGGTTTTACAGTGAAAACTGCAGGAACTTCAAACCGGCACTAGGAAACAGACTGAGAAAGCAGAGAAAAAGTGTCTCCTGCAACCCGTTCCCTTGGTGCTAGATGAACGAACGTCTCTCCACTTGCTCAGTTCTGAGAGATAAGTGTGTGTGAAAGCCGTCCTTCACCTATCTTGTTGGGAACACAAAGTTTCTTTTCAGTTGCAAACTCCATTCCATACATATATATGGGGAGGAACAAGCTCCAACTCGGTTTTACAGTGAAAACTGCAGGAACTTCAAACCGGCACTAGGAAACAGACTGAGAAAGCAGAGAAAAGTGTCTCCTGCAACCCGGTGCATTGGTGCTAGATGAACGAACGTCTCTGCACTTGCTCAGTTCTGAGAGATTAGTGTGTGTGAAAGCCGTCCTTCACCTAGCTTGTTGGGAACACAAAGTTCCTTTTCAGTTGCAAACACCATTCCATACATATATATGGGGAGGTACTAGCTCGAACTCGGTTTTACAGAGAAAACTGCATGAACTTCAAACCGGCACTAGGAAACAGTCTGAAAAAGCAGAGAAAAGTGTCTCCTGCAACCCGTTCCCTTGGTGCTAGATGAACGAACGTCTCTCCACTTGCTCAGTTCTGAGAGATAAGTGTGTGTGAAAGCCGTCCTTCACCTACATTGTTGGGAACACAAAGTTCGTTTTCAGTTGCAAACACCATTCCATTCATATATATGGGGAGGTACTAGCTCCAAATCGGTTTTACAGAGAAAACTGCAGGAACTTCAAACCGGCACTAGGAAACAGACTGAGAAAGCAGAGAAAAATTGACTCCTGCAAACCGTTCCCTTGGTGCTAGATGAACGAAAGTCTCTCCACTTGCTCAGTTCCGAGAGATAAGTGTGTGTGAAAGCCGTCCTTCACCTAGCTTGTTGGGAACACAAAGTTTCTTTTCAGTTGCAAACTCCATTCCATACATACATATGGGGAGGTACTATCTCCAACTCGGTTTTACCGTGAAAACTGCAAGAACTTCAAACCAGCACTAGGAAACAGACTGAGAAAGCAGAGAAATAGTGTCTCCTGCAACCCGTTCCCTTGGGGCTAGATGAACGAACGTCTCTCCACTTGCTCAGTTCTGAGAGATAATTGTGTGTGAAAGCCTTACTTCACGTAACTTGTTGAGAACACAAAGTTTCTTTTCAGTTGCAAACTCCATTCCATACATATATATGGGGAGGTACTAGCTCCAACTCGGTTTTACAGTGAAAACTGCAGGAACTTCAAACCGGCACTAGGAAACAGACTGAGAAAGCAGAGAAAAAGTTTCTCCTGCAACACGTTCCCTTGGTGATAGATGAACGAACGTCTCTCCACTTGCTCATTTCCGAGAGATAATTGTGTGTGAAAGCCGTCATTCACAAAGCTTGTTGGGAACACAAAGATTCTTTTCTGTTGCAAACTCCATTCCATACATATATATGGGGTGTTACTAGCTAAAACTCGATTTTACAGTGAAAAATGTAGGAACTTCAAAACGGCACTAGGAAACAGACTGAGAATGCAGAGAAAAAGTGTCTGCTGCAACCAGTTCCCTTGGTGCTAGATGAACGAACATCTCTCCACTTTCTCAGTTCTGAGAGATAAGTGTGTGTGAAAGCCGTCTTTCACCTACCTTGTTGGGAACACAAAGTTTCTTTTCAGTTTCAAACTCCATTCCATACATATATATGGGGAGGAACTAGCTCCAAATCTGTTTTACAGTGAAAACTGAAGGAACTTCAAACCGGCACTAGGAAACAGACTGAGAAATCAGAGAAAAAGTGTCTCCTGCAACCCGTTCCCTTGGTGCTAGATGAACGAACTTCTCTCCACTTGCTCAGTTCTGAGAGATAAGTGTGTGTGAAAGCCGCCCTTCACCTAGCTTGTTGGGAACACAAAGTTTCTTTTCAGTTGCAAACTCCATTCCATACAAATATATGGGGAGGAACTAGCTCCAACTCGGTTTTACAGTGAAAACTGCAGGAACTTCAAAACGGCACTAGGAAACAGACTGAGAAAGCAGAGAAAATTGTCTCCTGCAACCCGTTCCCTTGGTGCTAGATGAACGAACGTCTCTGCACTTGCTCAGTTCTGAGAGATAAGTGTGTGTGAAAGCCGTCCTTCACCTAGGTTTTTGGGAACACAAAGTTCCTTTTCAGTTGCAAACACCATTCCATACATATATATGGGGTGGTAGTAGCTCCAACTCGGTTTTACAGAGAAAACTGCATGAACTTCAAACCGGCAATAGGAAAAAGACTGAGAAAGCAGAGAAAAAGTGTCTCCTGCAACCCGTTCCCTTGATTCTAGATGAACGAACGTCTCTCCACTTGCTCAGTTCTGAGAGATAAGTGTGTGTGAAAGCCGTCCTTCAACTAGCTTGTAGGGAACACAAAGTTCCTTTTCAGTTGCAAACTCCATTCCATACATATATATGGGGAGGTTCTAGCTCCAACTCGGTTTTACAGAGAAAACTGCATGATCTTCAAACCGGCACTAGGAAAAAGACTGAGAAAGCAGAGAAATAGTGACTCCTGCAACCCGTTCCCTTGGGGCTAGATGAACGAACGTCTCTCCACTTGCTCAGTTCCGAGAGATAAGTGTGTGTGAAAGCCGTCCTTCACCTAGCTTGTTGGGAACACAAAGTTTCTTTTCAGTTTCAAACTCCATTCCATACATATATATGGGGAGGAACTAGCTCCAAATCTGTTTTACAGTGAAAACTGCAGGAACTTCAAACCGGCACTAGGAAACAGACTGAGAAATCAGAGAAAAAGTGTCTCCTGCAACCCGTTCCCTTGGTGCTAGATGAACGAACTTCTCTCCACTTGCTCAGTTCTGAGAGATAAGTGTGTGTGAAAGCCGCCCTTCACCTAGCTTGTTGGGAACACAAAGTTTCTTTTCAGTTGCAAACTCCATTCCATACAAATATATGGGGAGGAACTAGCTCCAACTCGGTTTTACAGTGAAAACTGCAGGAACTTCAAAACGGCACTAGGAAACAGACTGAGAAAGCAGAGAAAATTGTCTCCTGCAACCCGTTCCCTTGGTGCTAGATGAACGAACGTCTCTGCACTTGCTCAGTTCTGAGAGATAAGTGTGTGTGAAAGCCGTCCTTCACCTAGGTTTTTGGGAACACAAAGTTCCTTTTCAGTTGCAAACACCATTCCATACATATATATGGGGTGGTACTAGCTCCAACTCGGTTTTACAGAGAAAACTGCATGAACTTCAAACCGGCAATAGGAAAAAGACTGAGAAAGCAGAGAAAAAGTGTCTCCTGCAACCCGTTCCCTTGATGCTAGATGAACGAACGTCTCTCCACTTGCTCAGTTCTGAGAGATAAGTGTGTGTGAAAGCCGTCCTTCACCTAGCTTGTAGGGAACACAAAGTTCCTTTTCAGTTGCAAACTCCATTCCATACATATATATGGGGAGGTTCTAGCTCCAACTCGGTTTTACAGAGAAAACTGCATGATCTTCAAACCGGCACTAGGAAAAAGACTGAGAAAGCAGAGAAATAGTGACTCCTGCAACCCGTTCCCTTGGGGCTAGATGAACGAACGTCTCTCCACTTGCTGAGTTCCGAGAGATAAGTGTGTGTGAAAGCCGTCCTTCACCTAGCTTGTTGGGAACACAAAGTTTCTTTTCAGTTGCAAACTCCATTCCATACATATATATGGGGAGGTACTATCTCCAACTCGGTTTTACAGTGAAAACTGCAAGAACTTCAAACCAGCACTAGGAAACAGACTGAGAAAGCAGAGAAATATTGTCTCCTGCAACACGTTCCCTTGGGGCTAGATGAACGAACGTCTCTCCACTTGCTCAGTTCTGAGAGATAATTGTGTGTGAAAGCCGTCCTTCAACTAACTTGTTGAGAACACAAAGTTTCTTTTCAGTTGCAAACTCCATTCCATACATATATATGGGGAGGTACTAGCTCCAACTCGGTTTTACAATGAAAACTGCAGGAACTTCTAACCGGCACTAGGAAACAGACTGAGAAAGCAGAGAAAAAGTGTCTCCTGCAACCCGTTCCCTTGGTGCTAGATGAACGAACGTCTCTCCACTTGCTCATTTCCGAGAGATAAGTGTGTGTGAAAGCCGTTATTCACAAATCTTGTTTTTGAACACAAAGTTTCTTTTCTGTTGCAAACTCCATTCCATACATATATATGGGGAGTTACTAGCTAAAACTCGATTTTACAGTGAAAAATGTAGGAACTTCAAAACGGCACTAGGAAACAGACTGAGAATGCAGAGAATATGTGTCTGCTGCAACCAGTTCCCTTGGTGCTAGATGAACGAACATCTCTCCACTTTCTCAGTTCTGAGGGATAAGTGTGTGTGAAAGCCGTCCTTCACCTAGCTTGTTGGGAACACAAAGTTTCTTTTCAGTTGCAAACTCCATTCCATACATATATATGGGGAGGAACTAGCTCCAACTCGGTTTGACAGTGAAAACTGCAGGAACTTCAAACCGGCAGTAGGAAACAGACTGAGAAAGCAGAGAAAAGTGTCTCCTGCAACCCGTTCCCTTGGTGCTAGATGAACGAACGTCTCTCCACTTGCTCAGTTCTGAGAGATAATTGTGTGTGAAAGCCGTCCTTCAACTAACTTGTTGAGAACACAAAGTTTCTTTTCAGTTGCAAACTCCATTCCATACATATATATGGGGAGGTACTAGCTCCAACACGGTTTTACAGTGAAAACTGCAGGAACTTCAAACCGGCACTAGGAAACAGACTGAGAAAGCAGAGAAAAAGTGTCTCCTGCAACACGTTCCCTTGGTGATAGATGAACGAACGTCTCTCCACTTGCTCATTTCCGAGAGATAAGTGTGTGTGAAAGCCGTTATTCACAAAGCTTGTTGGGAACACAAAGTTTCTTTTCTGTTGCAAACTCCATTCCATACATATATATGGGGAGTTACTAGCTAAAACTCGATTTTACAGTGAAAAATGTAGGAACTTCAAAACGGCACTAGGAAACAGACTGAGAATGCAGAGAAAATGTGTCTGCTGCCACCAGTTCCCTTGGTGCTAGATGAACGAACATCTCTCCACTTTCTCAGTTCTGAGGGATAAGTGTGTGTGAAAGCCGCCTTTCACCTAGCTTGTTGGGAACACAAAGTTTCTTTTCAGTTGCAAACTCCATTCCATACATATATATGGGGAGGAACTAGCTCCAACTCGGTTTTAAAGTGAAAACTGCAGGAACTTCAAACCGGCACTAGGAAACAGTCTGAGAAATCAGAAAAAAAGTGTCTCCTGCAACCCGTTCCCTTGGTGCTAGATGAACGAACGTCTCTAAACTTGCTCAGTTCTGAGAGATAAGTGTGTGTGAAAGCCGTCCTTCACCTAGCTTGTTGGGAACACAAAGTTTCTTTTCAGTTGCAAACTCAATTCCATACATATATATGGGGAGGAACAAGCTCCAACTCGGTTTGACAGTGAAAACTGCAGGAACTTCAAACCGGCAGTAGGAAACAGACTGAGGAAGCAGAGAAAAGTGTCTCCTGCAACCCGTTCCCTTGGTGCTAGATGAACGAACGTCTCTCCACTTGCTCAGTTCTGAGAGATATGTGTGTGTGAAAGCCGTCCTTCACCTAACTTGTTGGGAACACAAAGTTCCTTTTCAGTTGCAAACACCATTCCATTCATATATATGGGGAGGTACTAGCTCCAACTCGGTTTTACAGAGAAAACTGCAGGAGCTTCAAACCGGCACTAGGAAACAGACTGAGAAAGCAGAGAAAAAGTGTCTCCTGCAACCCGTTCCCTTGGTGCTACATGAACGAACGTCTCTCCACTTGCTCAGTTCTGAGAGATAAGTGTGTGTGAATGCCGTCCTTCATCTAGCTTGTTGAGAACACAAAGTTTCTTTTCAGTTGCAAACTCCAATCCATACATATATATGGGGAGGTACTAGCTCCAACTCGGTTTTAAAGTGAAAACTGCAGGAACTTCAAACCGGCACTAGGAAACAGAGTGAGAAAGCAGAGAAATAGTGTCTCCTGCAACCAGTTTCCTTGGTGCTAGATGAACGAACGTCTCTCCACTTGCTCAGTTCGGAGAGATAAGTGTGTGTGAAAGCCGTCCTTCACCTAGCTTGTTGGGAACTCAAAGTTTCTTTTCAGTTGCAAAATCCATTCCATACATATATATGGATAGGTACTAGCTCCAACTCGGTTTTACAGTGAAAACTGCAGGAACTTCAAACCGGCACTAGGAAACAGACTGAGAATCCAGAGTAAAAGTGTCCCCTGCAAACCGTTCCCTTGGTGCTAGATGAACGATCGTCTCTTCACTAGCTCAGTTCTGAGAGATAAGTGTGTGTGAAAGCCGCCCTTCACCTAGCTTGTTGGGAAAACAAAGTTTCTTTTCAGTTGCAAATTCCAATCCATACATATATATTGGGAGGAACTAGCTCCAACTCGGTTTTACAGTGAAAACTGCAGGAACTTCAATCCGGCTCTAGGAAACCGATTGAGAAAGCAGAGAAAAAGTGTCTCCTGCAACCCGTTCCCTTTGTGCTAGATGAACGAACGTCTCTCCACTTGCTGAATTCTGAGAGATAAGTGTGTGTGAAAGCCGTCCTTCACCTAGCTTGTTATGAACACAAAGTTTCTTTTCAGTTGCAAACTCCATTCCATACATATATATGTGGAGGTAGAAGCTCCAACTCGGTTTTACATTGAAAACTGCAGGAACTTCAAACCGGCACTAGGAAACAGACTGGAAAGCAGAGAAAAAGTGTCTCCTGCAACCCGTTCCCTTGGTGCTAGATGAACGAACGTCTCTCCACTTGCTCAGTTTTGAGAGATAAGTGTATGTGAAAGCCGTCCTTCACCTAGCTTGTTGGGAACAGAAAGTTTCTTTTCAGTTGCAAACTCCACTGCATCCATATATATGGGGAGGTACTAGCTCCAACCCGGTTTGAAAGTGAAAACTGCAGGAACTTCAAACCGGCACTAGGAAACAGACTGAGAGAGCAGAGAAAAAGTGTCCCCTGCAACCCGTTCCCTTGGTGCTAGATGAACGAACGTCTCTCCACTTGCTCAGTTCTGAGAGATAAGTGTGTGTGAAAGCCGTCCTTCACCTAGCTTGTAGGGAACACAAAGTTCCTTTTCAGTTGCAAACTCCATTCCATACATATATATGGGGAGGTTCTAGCTCCAACTCGGTTTTACAGAGAAAACTGCATGATCTTCAAACCGGCACTAGGAAAAAGACTGAGAAATCAGAGAAAAAGTGTCTGCTGCAACCAGTTCCCTTGGTGCTAGATGAACGAACGTCTCTCCACTTTCTCAGTTCTGAGAGATAAGTGTGTGTGAAAGCCGTCTTTCACCTACCTTGTTGGGAACACAAAGTTTCTTTTCAGTTTCAAACTCCATTCCATACATATATATGGGGAGGAACTAGCTCCAAATCTGTTTTACAGTGAAAACTGCAGGAACTTCAAACCGGCACTAGGAAACAGACTGAGAAATCAGAGAAAAAGTGTCTCCTGCAACCCGTTCCCTTGGTGCTAGATGAACGAACTTCTCTCCACTTGCTCAGTTCTGAGAGATAAGTGTGTGTGAAAGCCGCCCTTCACCTAGCTTGTTGGGAACACAAAGTTTCTTTTCAGTTGCAAACTCCATTCCATACAAATATATGGGGAGGAACTAGCTCCAACTCGGTTTTACAGTGAAAACTGCAGGAACTTCAAAACGGCACTAGGAAACAGACTGAGAAAGCAGAGAAAATTTTCTCCTGCAACCCGTTCCCTTGGTGCTAGATGAACGAACGTCTCTGCACTTGCTCAGTTCTGAGAGATAAGTGTGTGTGAAAGCCGTCCTTCACCTAGGTTTTTGGGAACACAAAGTTCCTTTTCAGTTGCAAACACCATTCCATACATATATATGGGGTGGTAGTAGCTCCAACTCGGTTTTACAGAGAAAACTGCATGAACTTCAAACCGGCAATAGGAAAAAGACTGAGAAAGCAGAGAAAAAGTGTCTCCTGCAACCCGTTCCCTTGATTCTAGATGAACGAACGTCTCTCCACTTGCTCAGTTCTGAGAGATAAGTGTGTGTGAAAGCCGTCCTTCACCTAGCTTGTAGGGAACACAAAGTTACTTTTCAGTTGCAAACTCCATTCCATACATATATATGGGGAGGTTCTAGCTCCAACTCGGTTTTACAGAGAAAACTGCATGATCTTCAAACCGGCACTAGGAAAAAGACTGAGAAAGCAGAGAAATAGTGACTCCTGCAACCCGTTCCCTTGGGGCTAGATGAACGAACGTCTCTCCACTTGCTCAGTTCCGAGAGATAAGTGTGTGTGAAAGCCGTCCTTCACCTAGCTTGTTGGGAACACAAAGTTTCTTTTCAGTTTCAAACTCCATTCCATACATATATATGGGGAGGATCTAGCTCCAAATCTGTTTTACAGTGAAAACTGCAGGAACTTCAAACCGGCACTAGGAAACAGACTGAGAAATCAGAGAAAAAGTGTCTCCTGCAACCCGTTCCCTTGGTGCTAGATGAACGAACTTCTCTCCACTTGCTCAGTTCTGAGAGATAAGTGTGTGTGAAAGCCGCCCTTCACCTAGCTTGTTGGGAACACAAAGTTTCTTTTCAGTTGCAAACTCCATTCCATACAAATATATGGGGAGGAACTAGCTCCAACTCGGTTTTACAGTGAAAACTGCAGGAACTTCAAAACGGCACTAGGAAACAGACTGAGAAAGCAGAGAAAATTGTCTCCTGCAACCCGTTCCCTTGGTGCTAGATGAACGAACGTCTCTGCACTTGCTCAGTTCTGAGAGATAAGTGTGTGTGAAAGCCGTCCTTCACCTAGGTTTTTGGGAACACAAAGTTCCTTTTCAGTTGCAAACACCATTCCATACATATATATGGGGTGGTACTAGCTCCAACTCGGTTTTACAGAGAAAACTGCATGAACTTCAAACCGGCAATAGGAAAAAGACTGAGAAAGCAGAGAAAAAGTGTCTCCTGCAACCCGTTCCCTTGATGCTAGATGAACGAACGTCTCTCCACTTGCTCAGTTCTGAGAGATAAGTGTGTGTGAAAGCCGTCCTTCACCTAGCTTGTAGGGAACACAAAGTTCCTTTCCAGTTGCAAACTCCATTCCATACATATATATGGGGAGGTTCTAGCTCCAACTCGGTTTTACAGAGAAAACTGCATGATCTTCAAACCGGCACTAGGAAAAAGACTGAGAAAGCAGAGAAATAGTGACTCCTGCAACCCGTTCCCTTGGGGCTAGATGAACGAACGTCTCTCCACTTGCTCAGTTCCGAGAGATAAGTGTGTGTGAAAGCCGTCCTTCACCTAGCTTGTTGGGAACACAAAGTTTCTTTTCAGTTGCAAACTCCATTCCATACATATATATGGGGAGGTACTATCTCCAACTCGGTTTTACAGTGAAAACTGCAAGAACTTCAAACCAGCACTAGGAAACAGACTGAGAAAGCAGAGAAATATTGTCTCCTGCAACACGTTCCCTTGGGGCTAGATGAACGAACGTCTCTCCACTTGCTCAGTTCTGAGAGATAATTGTGTGTGAAAGCCGTCCTTCAACTAACTTGTTGAGAACACAAAGTTTCTTTTCAGTTGCAAACTCCATTCCATACATATATATGGGGAGGTACTAGCTCCAACTCGGTTTTACAATGAAAACTGCAGGAACTTCTAACCGGCACTAGGAAACAGACTGAGAAAGCAGAGAAAAAGTGTCTCCTGCAACCCGTTCCCTTGGTGCTAGATGAACGAACGTCTCTCCACTTGCTCATTTCCGAGAGATAAGTGTGTGTGAAAGCCGTTATTCACAAATCTTGTTTTTGAACACAAAGTTTCTTTTCTGTTGCAAACTCCATTCCATACATATATATGGGGAGTTACTAGCTAAAACTCGATTTTACAGTGAAAAATGTAGGAACTTCAAAACGGCACTAGGAAACAGACTGAGAATGCAGAGAATATGTGTCTGCTGCAACCAGTTCCCTTGGTGCTAGATGAACGAACATCTCTCCACTTTCTCAGTTCTGAGGGATAAGTGTGTGTGAAAGCCGTCCTTCACCTAGCTTGTTGGGAACACAAAGTTTCTTTTCAGTTGCAAACTCCATTCCATACATATATATGGGGAGGAACTAGCTCCAACTCGGTTTGACAGTGAAAACTGCAGGAACTTCAAACCGGCAGTAGGAAACAGACTGAGAAAGCAGAGAAAATTTTCTCCTGCAACCCGTTCCCTTGGTGCTAGATGAACGAACGTCTCTGCACTTGCTCAGTTCTGAGAGATAAGTGTGTGTGAAAGCCGTCCTTCACCTAGGTTTTTGGGAACACAAAGTTCCTTTTCAGTTGCAAACACCATTCCATACATATATATGGGGTGGTAGTAGCTCCAACTCGGTTTTACAGAGAAAACTGCATGAACTTCAAACCGGCAATAGGAAAAAGACTGAGAAAGCAGAGAAAAAGTGTCTCCTGCAACCCGTTCCCTTGATTCTAGATGAACGAACGTCTCTCCACTTGCTCAGTTCTGAGAGATAAGTGTGTGTGAAAGCCGTCCTTCACCTAGCTTGTAGGGAACACAAAGTTCCTTTTCAGTTGCAAACTCCATTCCATACATATATATGGGGAGGTTCTAGCTCCAACTCGGTTTTACAGAGAAAACTGCATGATCTTCAAACCGGCACTAGGAAAAAGACTGAGAAAGCAGAGAAATAGTGACTCCTGCAACCCGTTCCCTTGGGGCTAGATGAACGAACGTCTCTCCACTTGCTCAGTTCCGAGAGATAAGTGTGTGTGAAAGCCGTCCTTCACCTAGCTTGTTGGGAACACAAAGTTTCTTTTCAGTTTCAAACTCCATTCCATACATATATATGGGGAGGAACTAGCTCCAAATCTGTTTTACAGTGAAAACTGCAGGAACTTCAAACCGGCACTAGGAAACAGACTGAGAAATCAGAGAAAAAGTGTCTCCTGCAACCCGTTCCCTTGGTGCTAGATGAACGAACTTCTCTCCACTTGCTCAGTTCTGAGAGATAAGTGTGTGTGAAAGCCGCCCTTCACCTAGCTTGTTGGGAACACAAAGTTTCTTTTCAGTTGCAAACTCCATTCCATACAAATATATGGGGAGGAACTAGCTCCAACTCGGTTTTACAGTGAAAACTGCAGGAACTTCAAAACGGCACTAGGAAACAGACTGAGAAAGCAGAGAAAATTGTCTCCTGCAACCCGTTCCCTTGGTGCTAGATGAACGAACGTCTCTGCACTTGCTCAGTTCTGAGAGATAAGTGTGTGTGAAAGCCGTCCTTCACCTAGGTTTTTGGGAACACAAAGTTCCTTTTCAGTTGCAAACACCATTCCATACATATATATGGGGTGGTACTAGCTCCAACTCGGTTTTACAGAGAAAACTGCATGAACTTCAAACCGGCAATAGGAAAAAGACTGAGAAAGCAGAGAAAAAGTGTCTCCTGCAACCCGTTCCCTTGATGCTAGATGAACGAACGTCTCTCCACTTGCTCAGTTCTGAGAGATAAGTGTGTGTGAAAGCCGTCCTTCACCTAGCTTGTAGGGAACACAAAGTTCCTTTCCAGTTGCAAACTCCATTCCATACATATATATGGGGAGGTTCTAGCTCCAACTCGGTTTTACAGAGAAAACTGCATGATCTTCAAACCGGCACTAGGAAAAAGACTGAGAAAGCAGAGAAATAGTGACTCCTGCAACCCGTTCCCTTGGGGCTAGATGAACGAACGTCTCTCCACTTGCTCAGTTCCGAGAGATAAGTGTGTGTGAAAGCCGTCCTTCACCTAGCTTGTTGGGAACACAAAGTTTCTTTTCAGTTGCAAACTCCATT
This sequence comes from Camelus dromedarius, assembly GCF_036321535.1. Taxonomy (NCBI): domain Eukaryota; kingdom Metazoa; phylum Chordata; class Mammalia; order Artiodactyla; family Camelidae; genus Camelus; species Camelus dromedarius. The sequence goes on along the minus strand of NW_026989811.1, from coordinate 1,075,227 downwards.
CCATACATATATATGGGGAGGTACTATCTCCAACTCGGTTTTACAGTGAAAACTGCAAGAACTTCAAACCAGCACTAGGAAACAGACTGAGAAAGCAGAGAAATATTGTCTCCTGCAACACGTTCCCTTGGGGCTAGATGAACGAACGTCTCTCCACTTGCTCAGTTCTGAGAGATAATTGTGTGTGAAAGCCGTCCTTCAACTAACTTGTTGAGAACACAAAGTTTCTTTTCAGTTGCAAACTCCATTCCATACATATATATGGGGAGGTACTAGCTCCAACTCGGTTTTACAATGAAAACTGCAGGAACTTCTAACCGGCACTAGGAAACAGACTGAGAAAGCAGAGAAAAAGTGTCTCCTGCAACCCGTTCCCTTGGTGCTAGATGAACGAACGTCTCTCCACTTGCTCATTTCCGAGAGATAAGTGTGTGTGAAAGCCGTTATTCACAAATCTTGTTTTTGAACACAAAGTTTCTTTTCTGTTGCAAACTCCATTCCATACATATATATGGGGAGTTACTAGCTAAAACTCGATTTAACAGTGAAAAATGTAGGAACTTCAAAACGGCACTAGGAAACAGACTGAGAATGCAGAGAATATGTGTCTGCTGCAACCAGTTCCCTTGGTGCTAGATGAACGAACATCTCTCCACTTTCTCAGTTCTGAGGGATAAGTGTGTGTGAAAGCCGTCCTTCACCTAGCTTGTTGGGAACACAAAGTTTCTTTTCAGTTGCAAACTCCATTCCATACATATATATGGGGAGGAAGTAGCTCCAACTCGGTTTGACAGTGAAAACTGCAGGAACTTCAAACCGGCAGTAGGAAACAGACTGAGAAAGCAGAGAAAAGTGTCTCCTGCAACCCGTTCCCTTGGTGCTAGATGAACGAACGTCTCTCCACTTGCTCAGTTCTGAGAGATAATTGTGTGTGAAAGCCGTCCTTCAACTAACTTGTTGAGAACACAAAGTTTCTTTTCAGTTGCAAACTCCATTCCATACATATATATGGGGAGGTACTAGCTCCAACACGGTTTTACAGTGAAAACTGCAGGAACTTCAAACCGGCACTAGGAAACAGACTGAGAATGCAGAGAAAAAGTGTCTCCTGCAACACGTTCCCTTGGTGATAGATGAACGAACGTCTCTCCACTTGCTCATTTCCGAGAGATAAGTGTGTGTGAAAGCCGTTATTCACAAAGCTTGTTGGGAACACAAAGTTTCTTTTCTGTTGCAAACTCCATTCCATACATATATATGGGGAGTTACTAGCTAAAACTCGATTTTACAGTGAAAAATGTAGGAACTTCAAAACGGCACTAGGAAACAGACTGAGAATGCAGAGAAAATGTGTCTGCTGCAACCAGTTCCCTTGGTGCTAGATGAACGAACATCTCTCCACTTTCTCAGTTCTGAGGGATAAGTGTGTGTGAAAGCCGCCTTTCACCTAGCTTGTTGGGAACACAAAGTTTCTTTTCAGTTGCAAACTCCATTCCATACATATATATGGGGAGGAACTAGCTCCAACTCGGTTTTAAAGTGAAAACTGCAGGAACTTCAAACCGGCACTAGGAAACAGTCTGAGAAATCAGAAAAAAAGTGTCTCCTGCAACCCGATCCCTTGGTGCTAGATGAACGAACGTCTCTAAACTTGCTCAGTTCTGAGAGATAAGTGTGTGTGAAAGCCGTCCTTCACCTAGCTTGTTGGGAACACAAAGTTTCTTTTCAGTTGCAAACTCAATTCCATACATATATATGGGGAGGAACAAGCTCCAACTCGGTTTGACAGTGAAAACTGCAGGAACTTCAAACCGGCAGTAGGAAACAGACTGAGGAAGCAGAGAAAAGTGTCTCCTGCAACCCGTTCCCTTGGTGCTAGATGAACGAACGTCTCTCCACTTGCTCAGTTCTGAGAGATATGTGTGTGTGAAAGCCGTCCTTCACCTAACTTGTTGGGAACACAAAGTTCCTTTTCAGTTGCAAACACCATTCCATTCATATATATGGGGAGGTACTAGCTCCAACTCGGTTTTACAGAGAAAACTGCAGGAGCTTCAAACCGGCACTAGGAAACAGACTGAGAAAGCAGAGAAAAAGTGTCTCCTGCAACCCGTTCCCTTGGTGCTACATGAACGAACGTCTCTCCACTTGCTCAGTTCTGAGAGATAAGTGTGTGTGAATGCCGTCCTTCATCTAGCTTGTTGAGAACACAAACTTTCTTTTCAGTTGCAAACTCCAATCCATACATATATATGGGGAGGTACTAGCTCCAACTCGGTTTTAAAGTGAAAACTGCAGGAACTTCAAACCGGCACTAGGAAACAGAGTGAGAAAGCAGAGAAATAGTGTCTCCTGCAACCCGTTCCCTTGGTGCTAGATGAACGAACGTCTCTCCACTTGCTCAGTTCGGAGAGATAAGTGTGTGTGAAAGCCGACCTTCACCTAGCTTGTTGGGAACTCAAAGTTTCTTTTCAGTTGCAAAATCCATTCCATACATATATATGGATAGGTACTAGCTCCAACTCGGTTTTACAGTGAAAACTGCAGGAACTTCAAACCGGCACTAGGAAACAGACTGAGAATCCAGAGTAAAAGTGTCCCCTGCAAACCGTTCCCTTGGTGCTAGATGAACGATCGTCTCTCCACTAGCTCAGTTCTGAGAGATAAGTGTGTGTGAAAGCCGCCCTTCACCTAGCTTGTTGGGAAAACAAAGTTTCTTTTCAGTTGCAAATTCCAATCCATACATATATATTGGGAGGAACTAGCTCCAACTCGGTTTTACAGTGAAAACTGCAGGAACTTCAATCCGGCTCTAGGAAACCGATTGAGAAAGCAGAGAAAAAGTGTCTCCTGCAACCCGTTCCCTTTGTGCTAGATGAACGAACGTCTCTCCACTTGCTGAATTCTGAGAGATAAGTGTGTGTGAAAGCCGTCCTTCACCTAGGTTGTTATGAACACAAAGTTTCTTTTCAGTTGCAAACTCCATTCCATACATATATATGTGGAGGTAGAAGCTCCAACTCGGTTTTACACTGAAAACTGCAGGAACTTCAAACCGGCACTAGGAAACAGACTGGAAAGCAGAGAAAAAGTGTCTCCTGCAACCCGTTCCCTTGGTGCTAGATGAACGAACGTCTCTCCACTTGCTCAGTTTTGAAAGATAAGTGTATGTGAAAGCCGTCCTTCACCTAGCTTGTTGGGAACAGAAAGTTTCTTTTCAGTTGCAAACTCCACTGCATCCATATATATGGGGAGGTACTAGCTCCAACCCGGTTTGAAAGTGAAAACTGCAGGAACTTCAAACCGGCACTAGGAAACAGACTGAGAGAGCAGAGAAAAAGTGTCCCCTGCAACCCGTTCCCTTGGTGCTAGATGAACGAACGTCTCTCCACTTGCTCAGTTCTGAGAGATAAGTGTGTGTGAAAGCCGTCCTTCACCTAGCTTGTAGGGAACACAAAGTTCCTTTTCAGTTGCAAACTCCATTCCATACATATATATGGGGAGGTTCTAGCTCCAACTCGGTTTTACAGAGAAAACTGCATGATCTTCAAACCGGCACTAGGAAAAAGACTGAGAAAGCAGAGAAATAGTGACTCCTGCAACCCGTTCCCTTGGGGCTAGATGAACGAACGTCTCTCCACTTGCTCAGTTCCGAGAGATAAGTGTGTGTGAAAGCCGTCCTTCACCTAGCTTGTTGGGAACACAAAGTTTCTTTTCAGTTGCAAACTCCATTCCATACATATATATGGGGAGGTACTATCTCCAACTCGGTTTTACAGTGAAAACTGCAAGAACTTCAAACCAGCACTTGGAAACAGACTGAGAAAGCAGAGAAATAGTGTCTCCTGCAACCCGTTCCCTTGGGGCTAGATGAACGAACGTCTCTCCACTTGCTCAGTTCTGAGAGATAATTGTGTGTGAAAGCCGTCCTTCAACTAACTTGTTGAGAACACAAAGTTTCTTTTCAGTTGCAAACTCCATTCCATACATATATATGGGGAGGTACTAGCTCCAACACGGTTTTACAGTGAAAACTGCAGGAACTTCAAACCGGCACTAGGAAACAGACTGAGAATGCAGAGAAAAAGTGTCTCCTGCAACACGTTCCCTTGGTGATAGATGAACGAACGTCTCTCCACTTGCTCACTTCCGAGAGATAAGTGTGTGTGAAAGCCGTTATTCACAAAGCTTGTTGGGAACACAAAGTTTCTTTTCTTTTGCAAACTCCATTCCATACATATATATGGGGAGTTACTAGCTAAAACTCGATTTTACAGTGAAAAATGTAGGAACTTCAAAACGGCACTAGGAAACAGACTGAGAATGCAGAGAAAATGTGTCTGCTGCAACCAGTTCCCTTGGTGCTAGATGAACGAACATCTCTCCACTTTCTCAGTTCTGAGGGATAAGTGTGTGTGAAAGCCGCCTTTCACCTAGCTTGTTGGGAACACAAAGTTTCTTTTCAGTTGCAAACTCCATTCCATACATATATATGGGGAGGAACTAGCTCCAACTCGGTTTTAAAGTGAAAACTGCAGGAACTTCAAACCGGCACTAGGAAACAGTCTGAGAAATCAGAAAAAAAGTGTCTCCTGCAACCCGTTCCCTTGGTGCTAGATGAACGAACGTCTCTAAACTTGCTCAGTTCTGAGAGATAAGTGTGTGTGAAAGCCGTCCTTCACCTAGCTTGTTGGGAACACAAAGTTTCTTTTCAGTTGCAAACTCAATTCCATACATATATATGGGGAGGAACAAGCTCCAACTCGGTTTGACAGTGAAAACTGCAGGAACTTCAAACCGGCAGTAGGAAACAGACTGAGGAAGCAGAGAAAAGTGTCTCCTGCAACCCGTTCCCTTGGTGCTAGATGAACGAACGTCTCTCCACTTGCTCAGTTCTGAGAGATATGTGTGTGTGAAAGCCGTCCTTCACCTAACTTGTTGGGAACACAAAGTTCCTTTTCAGTTGCAAACACCATTCCATTCATATATATGGGGAGGTACTAGCTCCAACTCGGTTTTACAGAGAAAACTGCAGGAGCTTCAAACCGGCACTAGGAAACAGACTGAGAAAGCAGAGAAAAAGTGTCTCCTGCAACCCGTTCCCTTGGTGCTACATGAACGAACGTCTCTCCACTTGCTCAGTTCTGAGAGATAAGTGTGTGTGAATGCCGTCCTTCATCTAGCTTGTTGAGAACACAAAGTTTCTTTTCAGTTGCAAACTCCAATCCATACATATATATGGGGAGGTACTAGCTCCAACTCGGTTTTAAAGTGAAAACTGCAGGAACTTCAAACCGGCACTAGGAAACAGAGTGAGAAAGCAGAGAAATAGTGTCTCCTGCAACCCGTTTCCTTGGTGCTAGATGAACGAACGTCTCTCCACTTGCTCAGTTCGGAGAGATAAGTGTGTGTGAAAGCCGACCTTCACCTAGCTTGTTGGGAACTCAAAGTTTCTTTTCAGTTGCAAAATCCATTCCATACATATATATGGATAGGTACTAGCTCCAACTCGGTTTTACAGTGAAAACTGCAGGAACTTCAAACCGGCACTAGGAAACAGACTGAGAATCCAGAGTAAAAGTGTCCCCTGCAAACCGTTCCCTTGGTGCTAGATGAACGATCGTCTCTCCACTAGCTCAGTTCTGAGAGATAAGTGTGTGTGAAAGCCGCCCTTCACCTAGCTTGTTGGGAAAACAAAGTTTCTTTTCAGTTGCAAATTCCAATCCATACATATATATTGGGAGGAACTAGCTCCAACTCGGTTTTACAGTGAAAACTGCAGGAACTTCAATCCGGCTCTAGGAAACCGATTGAGAAAGCAGAGAAAAAGTGTCTCCTGCAACCCGTTCCCTTTGTGCTAGATGAACGAACGTCTCTCCACTTGCTGAATTCTGAGAGATAAGTGTGTGTGAAAGCCGTCCTTCACCTAGCTTGTTATGAACACAAAGTTTCTTTTCAGTTGCAAACTCCATTCCATACATATATATGTGGAGGTAGAAGCTCCAACTCGGTTTTACACTGAAAACTGCAGGAACTTCAAACCGGCACTAGGAAACAGACTGGAAAGCAGAGAAAAAGTGTCTCCTGCAACCCGTTCCCTTGGTGCTAGATGAACGAACGTCTCTCCACTTGCTCAGTTTTGAAAGATAAGTGTATGTGAAAGCCGTCCTTCACCTAGCTTGTTGGGAACAGAAAGTTTCTTTTCAGTTGCAAACTCCACTGCATCCATATATATGGGGAGGTACTAGCTCCAACCCGGTTTGAAAGTGAAAACTGCAGGAACTTCAAACCGGCACTAGGAAACAGACTGAGAGAGCAGAGAAAAAGTGTCCCCTGCAACCCGTTCCCTTGGTGCTAGATGAACGAACGTCTCTCCACTTGCTCAGTTCTGAGAGATAAGTGTGTGTGAAAGCCGTCCTTCACCTAGCTTGTAGGGAACACAAAGTTCCTTTTCAGTTGCAAACTCCATTCCATACATATATATGGGGAGGTTCTAGCTCCAACTCGGTTTTACAGAGAAAACTGCATGATCTTCAAACCGGCACTAGGAAAAAGACTGAGAAAGCAGAGAAATAGTGACTCCTGCAACCCGTTCCCTTGGGGCTAGATGAACGAACGTCTCTCCACTTGCTCAGTTCCGAGAGATAAGTGTGTGTGAAAGCCGTCCTTCACCTAGCTTGTTGGGAACACAAAGTTTCTTTTCAGTTGCAAACTCCATTCCATACATATATATGGGGAGGTACTATCTCCAACTCGGTTTTACAGTGAAAACTGCAAGAACTTCAAACCAGCACTTGGAAACAGACTGAGAAAGCAGAGAAATAGTGTCTCCTGCAACCCGTTCCCTTGGGGCTAGATGAACGAACGTCTCTCCACTTGCTCAGTTCTGAGAGATAATTGTGTGTGAAAGCCGTCCTTCAACTAACTTGTTGAGAACACAAAGTTTCTTTTCAGTTGCAAACTCCATTCCATACATATATATGGGGAGGTACTAGCTCCAACTCGGTTTTATAATGAAAACTGCAGGAACTTCAAACCGGCACTAGGAAACAGACTGAGAAAGCAGAGAAAAAGTGTCTCCTGCAACACGTTCCCTTGGTGATAGATGAACGAACGTCTCTCCACTTGCTCACTTCCGAGAGATAAGTGTGTGTGAAAGCCGTTATTCAAAAAGCTTGTTGGGAACACAAAGTTTCTTTTCTGTTTCAAACTCCATTCCATACATATATATGGGGAGTTACTATCTAAAACTCGATTTTACAGTGAAAAATGTAGGAACTTCAAAACGGCACTAGGAAACAGACTGAGAATGCAGAGAAAATGTGTCTGCTGCAACCAGTTCACTTGGTGCTAGATGAACGAACATCTCTCCACTTTCTCAGTTCTGAGGGATAAGTGTGTGTGAAATCCGCCTTTCACCTAGCTTGTTGGGAACACAAAGTTTCTTTTCAGTTGCAAACTCCATTCCATACATATATATGGGGAGGAACTAGCTCCAACTCGGTTTGACAGTGAAAACTGCAGGAACTTCAAACCGGCACTAGGAAACAGTCTGAGAAATCAGAGAAAAAGTGTCTCCTGCAACCCGTTCCCTTGGTGCTAGATGAACGAACGTCTCTCCACTTGCTCAGTTCTGAGAGATAAGTGTGTGTGAAAGCCGTCCTTCACCTAGCTTGTTGGGAACACAAAGTTTCTTTTCAGTTGCAAACTCCATTCCATACATACATATGGGGAGGAACAAGCTCCAACTCGGTTTGACAGTGAAAACTGCAGGAACTTCAAACCGGCACTAGGAAACAGACTGAGAAAGCAGAGAAAAAGTGTCTCCTGCAACCCGTTCCCTTGGTGCTACATGAACGAACGTCTCTCCACTTGCTCAGTTCTGAGAGATAAGTGTGTGTGAATGCCGTCCTTCAACTAGCTTGTTGAGAACACAAAGTTTCTTTTCAGTTGCAAACTCCAATCCATACATATATATGGGGAGGTACTAGCTCCAACTCGGTTTTAAAGTGAAAACTGCAGGAACTTCAAACCGGCACTAGGAAACAGAGTGAGAAAGCAGAGAAATAGTGTCTCCTGCAACCCGTTTCCTTGGTGCTAGATGAACGAACGTCTCTCCACTTGCTCAGTTCGGAGAGATAAGTGTGTGTGAAAGCCGTCCTTCACCTAGCTTGTTGGGAACTCAAAGTTTCTTTTCAGTTGCAAAATCCATTCCATACATATATATGGATAGGTACTAGCTCCAACTCGGTTTTACAGTGAAAACTGCAGGAACTTCAAACCGGCACTAGGAAACAGACTGAGAATCCAGAGTAAAAGTGTCCCCTGCAAACCGTTCCCTTGGTGCTAGATGAACGATCGTCTCTCCACTAGCTCAGTTCTGAGAGATAAGTGTGTGTGAAAGCCGCCCTTCACCTAGCTTGTTGGGAAAACAAAGTTTCTTTTCAGTTGCAAATTCCAATCCATACATATATATGGGGAGGAACTAGCTCCAACTCGGTTTTACAGTGAAAACTGCAGGAACTTCAATCCGGCTCTAGGAAACCGATTGAGAAAGCAGAGAAAAAGTGTCTCCTGCAACCCGTTCCCTTTGTGCTAGATGAACGAACGTCTCTCCACTTGCTGAATTCTGAGAGATAAGTGTGTGTGAAAGCCGTCCTTCACCTAGCTTGTTATGAACACAAAGTTTCTTTTCAGTTGCAAACTCCATTCCATACATATATATGTGGAGGTAGAAGCTCCAACTCGGTTTTACACTGAAAACTGCAGGAACTTCAAACCGGCACTAGGAAACAGACTGGAAAGCAGAGAAAAAGTGTCTCCTGCAACCCGTTCCCTTGGTGCTAGATGAACGAACGTCTCTCCACTTGCTCAGTTTTGAGAGATAAGTGTGTGTGAAAGCCGCCTTTCACCAGCTTGTTGGGAACACAAAGTTTCTTTTCAGTTGCAAACTCCATTCCATACATATATATGGGGAGGAACTAGCTCCAACTCGGTTTGACAGTGAAAACTGCAGGAACTTCAAACCGGCACTAGGAAACAGTCTGAGAAATCAGAGAAAAAGTGTCTCCTGCAACCCGTTCCCTTGGTGCTAGATGAACGAACGTCTCTCCACTTGCTCAGTTCTGAGAGATAAGTGTGTGTGAAAGCCGTCCTTCACCTAGCTTGTTGGGAACACAAAGTTTCTTTTCAGTTGCAAACTCCATTCCATACATACATATGGGGAGGAACAAGCTCCAACTCGGTTTGACAGTGAAAACTGCAGGAACTTCAAACCGGCACTAGGAAACAGACTGAGAAAGCAGAGAAAAAGTGTCTCCTGCAACCCGTTCCCTTGGTGCTACATGAACGAACGTCTCTCCACTTGCTCAGTTCTGAGAGATAAGTGTGTGTGAATGCCGTCCTTCAACTAGCTTGTTGAGAACACAAAGTTTCTTTTCAGTTGCAAACTCCAATCCATACATATATATGGGGAGGTACTAGCTCCAACTCGGTTTTAAAGTGAAAACTGCAGGAACTTCAAACCGGCACTAGGAAACAGAGTGAGAATGCAGAGAAATAGTGTCTCCTGCAACCCGTTTCCTTGGTGCTAGATGAACGATCGTCTCTCCACTTGCTCAGTTCGGAGAGATAAGTGTGTGTGAAAGCCGTCCTTCACCTAGCTTGTTGGGAACTCAAAGTTTCTTTTCAGTTGCAAAATCCATTCCATACATATATATGGATAGGTACTAGCTCCAACTCGGTTTTACAGTGAAAACTGCAGGAACTTCAAACCGGCACTAGGAAACAGACTGAGAATCCAGAGTAAAAGTGTCCCCTGCAAACCGTTCCCTTGGTGCTAGATGAACGATCGTCTCTCCACTAGCTCAGTTCTGAGAGATAAGTGTGTGTGAAAGCGCCTTTCACCTAGCTTGTTGGGAAAACAAAGTTTCTTTTCAGTTGCAAATTCCAATCCATACATATATATGGGGAGGAACTAGCTCCAACTCGGTTTTACAGTGAAAACTGCAGGAACTTCAATCCGGCTCTAGGAAACCGATTGAGAAAGCAGAGAAAAAGTGTCTCCTGCAACCCGTTCCCTTTGTGCTAGATGAACGAACGTCTCTTCACTTGCTGAATTCTGAGAGATAAGTGTGTGTGAAAGCCGTCCTTCACCTAGCTTGTTATGAACACAAAGTTTCTTTTCAGTTGCAAACTCCATTCCATACATATATATGTGGAGGTAGAAGCTCCAACTCGGTTTTACACTGAAAACTGCAGGAACTTCAAACCGGCACTAGGAAACAGACTGGAAAGCAGAGAAAAAGTGTCTCCTGCAACCCGTTCCCTTGGTGCTAGATGAACGAACGTCTCTCCACTTGCTCAGTTTTGAGAGATAATTGTATGTGAAAGCCGTCCTTCACCTAGCTTGTTGGGAACAGAAAGTTTCTTTTCAGTTGCAAACTCCATTCCATACATATATATGGGGAGGTACTAGCTCCAACTCGGTTTTACAGTGAAAACTGCAGGAACTTCAAACCGGCACTAGGAAACAGACTGAGAAAGCAGAGAAAAAGTGTCACCTGCAACCCGTTCCCTTGGTGCTAGATGAACGAACGTCTCTCCACTTGCTCATTTCTGAGTGTTAAGTGTGTGTGAATGCCGTCCTTCACATAGCTTGTTGGGAACACAAAGATTCTTTTCAGTTGCAAACTCCATTCCAGACATATATATGGGGAGGTACTAGCTCCAACTCGGTTTTACAGTGAAAACTGCAGGAACTTCAAACCGGCACTAGGAAACAGACTGAGAAAGCAGAGAAAAGTGTCTCCTGCAACCCGGTCCATTGGTGCTAGATGAACGAACGTCTCTGCACTTGCTCAGTTCTGAGAGATTAGTGTGTGTGAAAGCCGTCCTTCACCTAGCTTGTTGGGAACACAAAGTTCCTTTTCAGTTGCAAACACCATTCCATACATATATATGGGGAGGTACTAGCTCGAACTCGGTTTTACAGAGAAAACTGCATGAACTTCAAACCGGCACTAGGAAAAAGTCTGAAAATGCAGAGAAAAGTGTCTCCTGCAACCCGTTCCCTTGGTGCTAGATGAACGAACGTCTCTCCACTTGCTCAGTTCTGAGAGATATGTGTGTGTGAAAGCCGTCCTTCACCTACATTGTTGGGAACACAAAGTTCGTTTTCAGTTGCAAACACCATTCCATTCATATATATGGGTAGGTACTAGCTCCAAATCGGTTTTACAGAGAAAACTGCAGGAACTTCAAACCGGCACTAGGAAACAGACTGAGAAAGCAGAGAAAAATTGACTCCTGCAAACCGTTCCCTTGGTGCTAGATGAACGAAAGTCTCTCCACTTGCTCAGTTCCGAGAGATAAGTGTGTGTGAAAGCCTTCCTTCACCTAGCTTGTTGGGAACACAAAGTTTCTTTTCAGTTGCAAACTCCATTCCATTCATACATATGGGGAGGTTCTATCTCCAACTCGGTTTTACCGTGAAAACTGCAAGAACTTCAAACCAGCACTAGGAAACAGACTGAGAAAGCAGAGAAATAGTGTCTCCTGCAACCCGTTCCCTTGGGGCTAGATGAACGAACGTCTCTCCACTTGCTCAGTTCTGAGAGATAATTGTGTGTGAAAGCCGTACTTCACGTAACTTGTTGAGAACACAAAGTTTCTTTTCAGTTGCAAACTCCATTCCATACATATATATGGGGAGGTACTAGCTCCAACTCGGTTTTACAGTGAAAACTGCAGGAACTTCAAACCGGCACTAGGAAACAGACTGAGAAAGCAGAGAAAAAGTTTCTCCTGCAACACGTTCCCTTGGTGCTAGATGAACGAACGTCTCTCCACTTGCTCATTTCCGAGAGATAATTGTGTGTGAAAGCCGTCATTCACAAAGCTTGTTGGGAACACAAAGATTCTTTTCTGTTGCAAACTCCATTCCATACATATATATGGGGTGTTACTAGCTAAAATTCGATTTTACAGTGAAAAATGTAGGAACTTCAAAACGGCACTAGGAAACAGACTGAGAATGCAGAGAAAAAGTGTCTGCTGCAACCAGTTCCCTTGGTGCTAGATGAACGAACATCTCTCCACTTTCTCAGTTCTGAGAGATAAGTGTGTGTGAAAGCCGTCTTTCACCTACCTTGTTGGGAACACAAAGTTTCTTTTCAGTTTCAAACTCCATTCCATACATATATATGGGGAGGAACTAGCTCCAACTCTGTTTTACAGTGAAAACTGCAGGAACTTCAAACCGGCACTAGGAAACAGACTGAGAAATCAGAGAAAAAGTGTCTCCTGCAACCCGTTCCCTTGGTGCTAGATGAACGAACTTCTCTCCACTTGCTCAGTTCTGAGAGATAAGTGTGTGTGAAAGCCGCCCTTCACCTAGCTTGTTGGGAACACAAAGTTTCTTTTCAGTTGCAAACTCCATTCCATACAAATATATGGGGAGGAACTAGCTCCAACTCGGTTTTACAGTGAAAACTGCAGGAACTTCAAAACGGCACTAGGAAACAGACTGAGAAAGCAGAGAAAATTGTCTCCTGCAACCCGTTCCCTTGGTGCTAGATGAACGAACGTCTCTGCACTTGCTCAGTTCTGAGAGATAAGTGTGTGTGAAAGCCGTCCTTCACCTAGGTTTTTTTGAACACAAAGTTCCTTTTCAGTTGCAAACACCATTCCATACATATATATGGGGTGGTACTAGCTCCAACTCGGTTTTACAGAGAAAACTGCATGAACTTCAAACTGGCAATAGGAAAAAGACTGAGAAAGCAGAGAAAAAGTGTCTCCTGCAACCCGTTCCCTTGATGCTAGATGAACGAACGTCTCTCCACTTGCTCAGTTCTGAGAGATAAGTGTGTGTGAAAGCCGTCCTTCACCTAGCTTGTAGGGAACACAAAGTTCCTTTTCAGTTGCAAACTCCATTCCATACATATATATGGGGAGGTTCTAGCTCCAACTCGGTTTTACAGAGAAAACTGCATGATCTTCAAACCGGCACTAGGAAAAAGACTGAGAAAGCAGAGAAATAGTGACTCCTGCAACCCGTTCCCTTGGGGCTAGATGAACGAACGTCTCTCCACTTGCTCTGTTCTGAGAGATAAGTGTGTGTGAAAGCCGTCCTTCACCTAGCTTGTTGGGAACACAAAGTTTCTTTTCAGTTGCAAACTCCATTCCATACATATATATGGGGAGGTACTATCTCCAACTCGGTTTTACAGTGAAAACTGCAAGAACTTCAAACCAGCACTAGGAAACAGACTGAGAAAGCAGAGAAATATTGTCTCCTGCAACACGTTCCCTTGGGGCTAGATGAACGAACGTCTCTCCACTTGCTCAGTTCTGAGAGATAATTGTGTGTGATAGCCGTCCTTCAACTAACTTGTTGAGAACACAAAGTTTCTTTTCAATTGCAAACTCCATTCCATACATATATATGGGGAGGTACAAGCTCCAACTCGGTTTTACAATGAAAACTGCAGGAACTTCTAACCGGCACTAGGAAACAGACTGAGAAAGCAGAGAAAAAGTGTCTCCTGCAACCCGTTCCCTTGGTGCTAGATGAACGAACGTCTCTCCACTTGCTCATTTCCGAGAGATAAGTGTGTGTGAAAGCCGTTATTCACAAATCTTGTTTTTGAACACAAAGATTCTTTTCTGTTGCAAACTCCATTCCATACATATATATGGGGAGTTACTAGCTAAAACTCGATTTTACAGTGAAAAATGTAGGAACTTCAAAACGGCACTAGGAAACAGACTGAGAATGCAGAGAATATGTGTCTGCTGCAACCAGTTCCCTTGGTGCTAGATGAACGAACATCTCTCCACTTTCTCAGTTCTGAGGGATAAGTGTGTGTGAAAGCCGTCCTTCACCTAGCTTGTTGGGAACACAAAGTTTCTTTTCAGTTGCAAACTCCATTCCATACATATATATGGGGAGGAACTAGCTCCAACTCGGTTTGACAGTGAAAACTGCAGGAACTTCAAACCGGCACTAGGAAACAGTCTGAGAAATCAGAGAAAAAGTGTCTCCTGCAACCCGTTCCCTTGGTGCTAGATGAACGAACGTCTCTAAACTTGCTCAGTTCTGAGAGATAAGTGTGTGTGAAAGCCGTCCTTCACCTAGCTTGTTGGGAACACAAAGTTTCTTTTCAGTTGCAAACTCAATTCCATACATATATATGGGGAGGAACAAGCTCCAACTCGGTTTGACAGTGAAAACTGCAGGAACTTCAAACCGGCAGTAGGAAACAGACTGAGAAAGCAGAGAAAAGTGTCTCCTGCAACCCGTTCCCTTGGTGCTAGATGAACGAACGTCTCTCCACTTGCTCAGTTCTGAGAGATAATTGTGTGTGAAAGCCGTCCTTCAACTAACTTGTTGAGAACACAAAGATTCTTTTCAGTTGCAAACTCCATTCCATACATATATATGGGGAGGTACTAGCTCCAACTCGGTTTTACAGTGAAAACTGCAGGAACTTCAAACCGGCACTAGGAAACAGACTGAGAAAGCAGAGAAAAAGTGTCTCCTGCAACACGTTCCCTTGGTGATAGATGAACGAACGTCTCTCCACTTGCTCATTTCCGAGAGATAAGTGTGTGTGAAAGCCGTTATTCACAAAGCTTGTTGGGAACACAAAGTTTCTTTTCTGTTGCAAACACCATTCCATACATATATATGGGGAGTTACTAGCTAAAACTCGATTTTACAGTGAAAAATGTAGGAACTTCAAAACGGCACTAGGAAACAGACTGAGAATGCAGAGAAAATGTGTCTGCTGCAACCAGTTCCCTTGGTGCTAGATGAACGAACATCTCTCCACTTTCTCATTTCTGAGGGATAAGTGTGTGTGAAAGCCGCCTTTCACCTAGCTTGTTGGGAACACAAAGTTTCTTTTCACTTGCAAACTCCATTCCATACATATATATGGGGAGGAACTAGCTCCAACTCGGTTTGACAGTGAAAACTGCAGGAACTTCAAACCGGCACTAGGAAACAGTCTGAGAAATCAGAGAAAAAGTGTCTCCTGCAACCCGTTCCCTTGGTGCTAGATGAACGAACGTCTCTAAACTTGCTCAGTTCTGAGAGATAAGTGTGTGTGAAAGCCGTCCTTCAAATAACTTGTTGAGAACACAAAGTTTCTTTTCAGTTGCAAACTCCATTCCATACATATATATGGGGAGGTACTAGCTCCAACTCGGTTTTACAGTGAAAACTGCAGGAACTTCAAACCGGCACTAGGAAACAGACTGAGAAAGCAGAGAAAAAGTGTCTCCTGCAACCCGTTTCCTTGGTGATAGATGAACGAACGTCTCTCCACTTGCTCAGTTCGGAGAGATATGTGTGTGTGAAAGCCGTCCTTCACCTAGCTTGTTGGGAACTCAAAGTTTCTTTTCAGTTGCAAAATCCATTCCATACATATATATGGATAGGTACTAGCTCCAACTCGGTTTTACAGTGAAAACTGCAGGAACTTCAAACCGGCACTAGGAAACAGACTGAGAATCCAGAGTAAAAGTGTCCCCTGAAAACCGTTCCCTTGGTGCTAGATGAACGATCGTCTCTCCACTAGCTCAGTTCTGAGAGATAAGTGTGTGTGAAAGCCGCCCTTCACCTAGCTTGTTGGGAAAACAAAGTTTCTTTTCAGTTGCAAATTCCAATCCATACATATATATGGGGAGGAACTAGCTCCAACTCGGTTTTACAGTGAAAACTGCAGGAACTTCAATCCGGCTCTAGGAAACCGATTGAGAAAGCAGAGAAAAAGTGTCTCCTGCAACCCGTTCCCTTTGTGCTAGATGAACGAACGTCTCTCCACTTGCTGAATTCTGAGAGATAAGTGTGTGTGAAAGCCGTCCTTCACCTAGCTTGTTATGAACACAAAGTTTCTTTTCAGTTGCAAACTCCATTCCATACATATATATGTGGAGGTAGAAGCTCCAACTCGGTTTTACACTGAAAACTGCAGGAACTTCAAACCGGCACTAGGAAACAGACTGGAAAGCAGAGAAAAAGTGTCTCCTGCAACCCGTTCCCTTGGTGCTAGATGAACGAACGTCTCTCCACTTGCTCAGTTTTGAGAGATAAGTGTATGTGAAAGCCGTCCTTCACCTAGCTTGTTGGGAACAGAAAGTTTCTTTTCAGTTGCAAACTCCACTGCATCCATATATATGGGGAGGTACTAGCTCCAACCCGGTTTGAAAGTGAAAACTGCAGGAACTTCAAACCGGCACTAGGAAACAGACTGAGAGAGCAGAGAAAAGGTGTCCCCTGCAACCCGTTCCCTTGGTGCTAGATGAACGAACGTCTCTCCACTTGCTCAGTTCTGAGAGATAAGTGTGTGTGAAAGCCGTCCTTCACCTAGCTTGTAGGGAACACAAAGTTCCTTTTCAGTTGCAAACTCCATTCCATACATATATATGGGGAGGTTCTAGCTCCAACTCGGTTTTACAGAGAAAACTGCATGATCTTCAAACCGGCACTAGGAAAAAGACTGAGAAAGCAGAGAAGTAGTGACTCCTGCAACCCGTTCCCTTGGGGCTAGATGAACGAACGTCTCTCCACTTGCTCAGTTCCGAGAGATAAGTGTGTGTGAAAGCCGTCCTTCACCTAGCTTGTTGGGAACACAAAGTTTCTTTTCAGTTGCAAACTCCATTCCATACATATATATGGGGAGGTACTATCTCCAACTCGGTTTTACAGTGAAAACTGCAAGAACTTCAAACCAGCACTAGGAAACAGACTGAGAAAGCAGAGAAATAGTGTCTCCTGCAACCCGTTCCCTTGGGGCTAGATGAACGAACGTCTCTCCACTTGCTCAGTTCTGAGAGATAATTGTGTGTGAAAGCCGTCCTTCAACTAACTTGTTGAGAACACAAAGTTTCTTTTCAGTTGCAAAATCCATTCCATACATATATATGGGGAGGAACAAGCTCCAACTCGGTTTGACAGTGAAAACTGCAGGAACTTCAAACCGGCACTAGGAAACAGACTGAGAAAGCAGAGAAAAAGTGTCTCCTGCAACCCGTTCCCTTGGTGCTACATGAACGAACGTCTCTCCACTTGCTCAGTTCTGAGAGATAAGTGTGTGTGAATGCCGTCCTTCAACTAGCTTGTTGAGAACACAAAGTTTCTTTTCAGTTGCAAACTCCAATCCATACATATATATGGGGAGGTACTAGCTCCAACTCGGTTTTAAAGTGAAAACTGCAGGAACTTCAAACCGGCACTAGGAAACAGAGTGAGAAAGCAGAGAAATAGTGTCTCCTGCAACCCGTTTCCTTGGTGCTAGATGAACGAACGTCTCTCCACTTGCTCAGTTCGGAGAGATAAGTGTGTGTGAAAGCCGTCCTTCACCTAGCTTGTTGGGAACTCAAAGTTTCTTTTCAGTTGCAAAATCCATTCCATACATATATATGGATAGGTACTAGCTCCAACTCGGTTTTACAGTGAAAACTGCAGGAACTTCAAACCGGCACTAGGAAACAGACTGAGAATCCAGAGTAAAAGTGTCCCCTGCAAACCGTTCCCTTGGTGCTAGATGAACGATCGTCTCTCCACTAGCTCAGTTCTGAGAGATAAGTGTGTGTGAAAGCCGCCCTTCACCTAGCTTGTTGGGAAAACAAAGTTTCTTTTCAATTGCAAATTCCAATCCATACATATATATGGGGAGGAACTAGCTCCAACTCGGTTTTACAGTGAAAACTGCAGGAACTTCAATCCGGCTCTAGGAAACCGATTGAGAAAGCAGAGAAAAAGTGTCTCCTGCAACCCGTTCCCTTTGTGCTAGATGAACGAACGTCTCTCCACTTGCTGAATTCTGAGAGATAAGTGTGTGTGAAAGCCGTCCTTCACCTAGCTTGTTATGAACACAAAGTTTCTTTTCAGTTGCAAACTCCATTCCATACATATATATGTGGAGGTAGAAGCTCCAACTCGGTTTTACACTGAAAACTGCAGGAACTTCAAACCGGCACTAGGAAACAGACTGGAAAGCAGAGAAAAAGTGTCTCCTGCAACCCGTTCCCTTGGTGCTAGATGAACGAACGTCTCTCCACTTGCTCAGTTTTGAGAGATAAGTGTATGTGAAAGCCGTCCTTCACCTAGCTTGTTGGGAACAGAAAGTTTCTTTTCAGTTGCAAACTCCACTGCATCCATATATATGGGGAGGTACTAGCTCCAACCCGGTTTAAAAGTGAAAACTGCAGGAACTTCAAACCGGCACTAGGAAACAGACTGAGAGAGCAGAGAAAAAGTGTCCCCTGCAACCCGTTCCCTTGGTGCTAGATGAACGAACGTCTCTCCACTTGATCAGTTCTGAGAGATAAGTGTGTGTGAAAGCCGTCCTTCACCTAGCTTGTAGGGAACACAAAGTTCCTTTTCAGTTTCAAACTCCATTCCATACATATATATGGGGAGGTTCTAGCTCCAACTCGGTTTTACAGAGAAAACTGCATGATCTTCAAACCGGCACTAGGAAAAAGACTGAGAAAGCAGAGAAATAGTGACTCCTGCAACCCGTTCCCTTGGGGCTAGATGAACGAACGTCTCTCCACTTGCTCAGTTCCGAGAGATAAGTGTGTGTGAAAGCCGTCCTTCACCTAGCTTGTTGGGAACACAAAGTTTCTTTTCAGTTGCAAACTCCATTCCATACATATATATGGGGAGGTACTAACTCCAACTCGGTTTTACAGTGAAAACTGCAAGAACTTCAAACCAGCACTAGGAAACAGACTGAGAAATCAGAGAAAGAGTGTCTCCTGCAACCCGTTCCCTTGGGGCTAAATGAACGAACGTCTCTCCACTTGCTCAGTTCTGAGAGATTATTGTGTGTGAAAGCCGTCCTTCAACTAACTTGTTGAGAACACAAAGTTTCTTTTCAGTTGCAAACTCCATTCCATACATATATATGGGGAGGTACTAGCTCCAACTCGGTTTTACAATGAAAACTGCAGGAACTTCAAACCGGCACTAGGAAACAGACTGAGAAAGCAGAGAAAAAGTGTCTCCTGCAACACGTTCCCTTGGTGATAGATGAACGAACGTCTCTCCACTTGCTCATTTCCGAGAGATAAGTGTGTGTGAAAGCCGTTATTCAAAAAGCTTGTTGAGAACACAAAGTTTCTTTTCTGTTTCAAACTCCATTCCATACATATATATGGGGAGTTACTAGCTAAAACTCGATTTTACAGTGAAAAATGTAGGAACTTCAAAACGGCACTAGGAAACAGACTGAGAATGCAGAGAAAATGTGTCTGCTGCTACCAGTTCCCTTGGTGCTAGATGAACGAACATCTCTCCACTTTCTCAGTTCTGAGGGATAAGTGTGTGTGAAAGCCGCCTTTCACCTAGCTTGTTGGGAACACAAAGTTTCTTTTCAGTTGCAAACTCCATTCCATACATATATATGGGGAGGAACTAGCTCCAACTCGGTTTGACAGTGAAAACTGCAGGAACTTCAAACCGGCACTAGGAAACAGTCTGAGAAATCAGAGAAAAAGTGTCTCCTGCAACCCGTTCCCTTGGTGCTAGATGAACGAACGTCTCTAAACTTGCTCAGTTCTGAGAGATAAGTGTGTGTGAAAGCCGTCCTTCACCTAGCTTGTTGGGAACACAAAGTTTCTTTTCAGTTGCAAACTCCATTCCATACATACATATGGGGAGGAACAAGCTCCAACTCGGTTTGACAGTGAAAACTGCAGGAACTTCAAACCGGCAGTAGGAAACAGACTGAGAAAGCAGAGAAAAGTGTCTCCTGCATCCCGTTCCCTTGGTGCTAGATGAACGAACGTCTATCCACTTGCTCAGTTCTGAGAGATAATTGTGTGTGAAAGCCGTCCTTCAACTAACTTGTTGAGAACACAAAGTTTCCTTTCAGTTGCAAACTCCATTCCATACATATATATGGGGAGGTACTAGCTCCAACTCGGTTTTACAGTGAAAACTGCAGGAACTTCAAACCGGCACTAGGAAACAGACTGAGAAAGCAGAGGAAAAGTGTCTCCTGCAACACGTTCCCTTGGTGATAGATGAACGAACGTCTCTCCACTTGCTCATTTCCGAGAGATAAGTGTGTGTGAAAGCCGTTATTCACAAAGCTTGTTGGGAACACAAAGTTTCTTTTCTGTTGCAAACTCCTTTCCATACATATATATGGGGAGTTACTAGCTAAAACTCGATTTTACAGTGAAAAATGTAGGAACTTCAAAACGGCACTAGGAAACAGACTGAGAATGCAGAGAAAATGTGTCTGCTGCAACCAGTTCCCTTGGTGCTAGATGAACGAACATCTCTCCACTTTCTCAGTTCTGAGGGATAAGTGTGTGTGAAAGCCGCCTTTCACCTAGCTTGTTGGGAACACAAAGTTTCTTTTCAGTTGCAAACTCCATTCCATACATATATATGGGGAGGAACTAGCTCCAACTCGGTTTGACAGTGAAAACTGCAGGAACTTCAAACCGGCACTAGGAAACAGTCTGAGAAATCAGAGAAAAAGTGTCTCCTGCAACCCGTTCCCTTGGTGCTAGATGAACGAACGTCTCTCCACTTGCTCAGTTCTGAGAGATAAGTGTGTGTGAAAGCCGCCCTTCACCTAGCTTGTTGGGAACACAAAGTTTCTTTTCAGTTGCAAACTCCATTCCATACAAATATATGGGGAGGAACTAGCTCCAACTCGGTTTTACAGTGAAAACTGCAGGAACTTCAAACCGGCACTAGGAAACAGACTGAGAAAGCAGAGAAAAAGTGTCTCCTGCAACCCGTTTCCTTGGTGATAGATGAACGAACGTCTCTCCACTTGCTCAGTTCGGAGAGATATGTGTGTGTGAAAGCCGTCCTTCACCTAGCTTGTTGGGAACTCAAAGTTTCTTTTCAGTTGCAAAATCCATTCCATACATATATATGGATAGGTACTAGCTCCAACTCGGTTTTACAGTGAAAACTGCAGGAACTTCAAACCGGCACTAGGAAACAGACTGAGAATCCAGAGTAAAAGTGTCCCCTGCAAACCGTTCCCTTGGTGCTAGATGAACGATCGTCTCTCCACTAGCTCAGTTCTGAGAGATAAGTGTGTGTGAAAGCCGCCCTTCACCTAGCTTGTTGGGAAAACAAAGTTTCTTTTCAGTTGCAAATTCCAATCAATACATATATATGGGGAGGAACTAGCTCCAACTCGGTTTTACAGTGAAAACTGCAGGAACTTCAATCCGGCTCTAGGAAACCGATTGAGAAAGCAGAGAAAAAGTGTCTCCTGCAACCCGTTCCCTTTGTGCTAGATGAACGAACGTCTCTCCACTTGCTGAATTCTGAGAGATAAGTGTGTGTGAAAGCCGTCCTTCACCTAGCTTGTTATGAACACAAAGTTTCTTTTCAGTTGCAAACTCCATTCCATACATATATATGTGGAGGTAGAAGCTCCAACTCGGTTTTACACTGAAAACTGCAGGAACTTCAAACCGGCACTAGGAAACAGACTGGAAAGCAGAGAAAAAGTGTCTCCTGCAACCCGTTCCCTTGGTGCTAGATGAACGAACGTCTCTCCACTTGCTCAGTTTTGAGAGATAAGTGTATGTGAAAGCCGTCCTTCACCTAGCTTGTTGGGAACAGAAAGTTTCTTTTCAGTTGCAAACTCCACTGCATCCATATATATGGGGAGGTACTAGCTCCAACCCGGTTTGAAAGTGAAAACTGCAGGAACTTCAAACCGGCACTACGAAACAGACTGAGAGAGCAGAGAAAAGGTGTCCCCTGCAACCCGTTCCCTTGGTGCTAGATGAACGAACGTCTCTCCACTTGCTCAGTTCTGAGAGATAAGTGTGTGTGAAAGCCGTCCTTCACCTAGCTTGTAGGGAACACAAAGTTCCTTTTCAGTTGCAAACTCCATTCCATACATATATATGGGGAGGTTCTAGCTCCAACTCGGTTTTACAGAGAAAACTGCATGATCTTCAAACCGGCACTAGGAAAAAGACTGAGAAAGCAGAGAAATAGTGACTCCTGCAACCCGTTCCCTTGGGGCTAGATGAACGAACGTCTCTCCACTTGCTCAGTTCCGAGAGATAAGTGTGTGTGAAAGCCGTCCTTCACCTAGCTTGTTGGGAACACAAAGTTTCTTTTCAGTTGCAAACTCCATTCCATACATATATATGGGGAGGTACTATCTCCAACTCGGTTTTACAGTGAAAACTGCAAGAACTTCAAACCAGCACTAGGAAACAGACTGAGAAAGCAGAGAAATAGTGTCTCCTGCAACCCGTTCCCTTGGGGCTAGATGAACGAACGTCTCTCCACTTGCTCAGTTCTGAGAGATAATTGTGTGTGAAAGCCGTCCTTCAACTAACTTGTTGAGAACACAAAGTTTCTTTTCAGTTGCAAACTCCATTCCATACATATATATGGGGAGGTACTAGCTCCAACTCGGTTTTACAATGAAAACTGCAGGAACTTCAAACCGGCACTAGGAAACAGACTGAGAAAGCAGAGAAAAAGTGTCTCCTTCAACACGTTCCCTTGGTGATAGATGAACGAACGTCTCTCCACTTGCTCATTTCCGAGAGATAAGTGTGTGTGAAAGCCGTTATTCAAAAAGCTTGTTGGGAACACAAAGTTTCTTTTCTGTTTCAAACTCCATTCCATACATATATATGGGGAGTTACTAGCTAAAACTCGATTTTACAGTGAAAAATGTAGGAACTTCAAAACGGCACTAGGAAACAGACTGAGAATGCAGAGAAAATGTGTCTGCTGCAACCAGTTCACTTGGTGCTAGATGAACGAACATCTCTCCACTTTCTCAGTTCTGAGGGATAAGTGTGTGTGAAAGCCGCCTTTCACCTAGCTTGTTGGGAACACAAAGTTTCTTTTCAGTTGCAAACTCCATTCCATACATATATATGGGGAGGAACTAGCTCCAACTCGGTTTGACAGTGAAAACTGCAGGAACTTCAAACCGGCACTAGGAAACAGTCTGAGAAATCAGAGAAAAAGTGTCTCCTGCAACCCGTTCCCTTGGTGCTAGATGAACGAACGTCTCTAAACTTGCTCAGTTCTGAGAGATAAGTGTGGGTGAAAGCCGTCCTTCACCTAGCTTGTTGGGAAAACAAAGTTTCTTTTCAGTTGCAAATTCCAATCCATACATATATATGGGGAGGAACTAGCTCCAACTCGGTTTTACAGTGAAAACTGCAGGAACTTCAATCCGGCTCTAGGAAACCGATTGAGAAAGCAGAGAAAAAGTGTCTCCTGCAACCCGTTCCCTTTGTGCTAGATGAACGAACGTCTCTCCACTTGCTGAATTCTGAGAGATAAGTGTGTGTGAAAGCCGTCCTTCACCTAGCTTGTTATGAACACAAAGTTTCTTTTCAGTTGCAAA
Organism: Camelus dromedarius; assembly: GCF_036321535.1. NCBI lineage: Eukaryota > Metazoa > Chordata > Mammalia > Artiodactyla > Camelidae > Camelus > Camelus dromedarius. The sequence goes on along the minus strand of NW_026989811.1, from coordinate 1,051,843 downwards.
CTCCATTCCATACATATATATGTGGAGGTAGAAGCTCCAACTCGGTTTTACACTGAAAACTGCAGGAACTTCAAACCGGCACTAGGAAACAGACTGGAAAGCAGAGAAAAAGTGTCTCCTGCAACCCGTTCCCTTGGTGCTAGATGAACGAACGTCTCTCCACTTGCTCAGTTTTGAGAGATAAGTGTATGTGAAAGCCGTCCTTCACCTAGCTTGTTGGGAACAGAAAGTTTCTTTTCAGTTGCAAACTCCACTGCATCCATATATATGGGGAGGTACTAGCTCCAACCCGGTTTGAAAGTGAAAACTGCAGGAACTTCAAACCGGCACTAGGAAACAGACTGAGAGAACAGAGAAAAGGTGTCCCCTGCAACCCGTTCCCTTGGTGCTAGATGAACGAACGTCTCTCCACTTGCTCAGTTCTGAGAGAAAAGTGTGTGTGAAAGCCGTCCTTCACCTAGCTTGTAGGGAACACAAAGTTCCTTTTCAGTTGCAAACTCCATTCCATACATATATATGGGGAGGTTCTAGCTCCAACTCGGTTTTACAGAGAAAACTGCATGATCTTCAAACCGGCACTAGGAAAAAGACTGAGAAAGCAGAGAAATAGTGACTCCTGCAACCCGTTCCCTTGGGGCTAGATGAACGAACGTCTCTCCACTTGCTCAGTTCCGAGAGATAAGTGTGTGTGAAAGCCGTCCTTCACCTAGCTTGTTGGGAACACAAAGTTTCTTTTCAGTTGCAAACTCCATTCCATACATATATATGGGGAGGTACTATCTCCAACTCGGTTTTACAGTGAAAACTGCAAGAACTTCAAACCAGCACTAGGAAACAGACTGAGAAAGCAGAGAAATAGTGTCTCCTGCAACCCGTTCCCTTGGGGCTAGATGAACGAACGTCTCTCCACTTGCTCAGTTCTGAGAGATAATTGTGTGTGAAAGCCGTCCTTCAACTAACTTGTTGAGAACACAAAGTTTCTTTTCAGTTGCAAACTCCATTCCATACATATATATGGGGAGGTACTAGCTCCAACTCGGTTTTACAATGAAAACTGCAGGAACTTCAAACCGGCACTAGGAAACAGACTGAGAAAGCAGAGAAAAAGTGTCTCCTTCAACACGTTCCCTTGGTGATAGATGAACGAACGTCTCTCCACTTGCTCATTTCCGAGAGATAAGTGTGTGTGAAAGCCGTTATTCAAAAAGCTTGTTGGGAACACAAAGTTTCTTTTCTGTTTCAAACTCCATTCCATACATATATATGGGGAGTTACTAGCTAAACTCGATTTTACAGTGAAAAATGTAGGAACTTCAAAACGGCACTAGGAAACAGACTGAGAATGCAGAGAAAATGTGTCTGCTGCAACCAGTTCACTTGGTGCTAGATGAACGAACATCTCTCCACTTTCTCAGTTCTGAGGGATAAGTGTGTGTGAAAGCCGCCTTTCACCTAGCTTGTTGGGAACACAAAGTTTCTTTTCAGTTGCAAACTCCATTCCATACATATATATGGGGAGGAACTAGCTCCAACTCGGTTTGACAGTGAAAACTGCAGGAACTTCAAACCGGCACTAGGAAACAGTCTGAGAAATCAGAGAAAAAGTGTCTCCTGCAACCCGTTCCCTTGGTGCTAGATGAACGAACGTCTCTAAACTTGCTCAGTTCTGAGAGATAAGTGTGGGTGAAAGCCGTCCTTCACCTAGCTTGTTGGGAACACAAAGTTTCTTTTCAGTTGCAAACTCCATTCCATACATACATATGGGGAGGAACAAGCTCCAACTCGGTTTGACAGTGAAAACTGCAGGAACTTCAAACCGGCACTAGGAAACAGACTGAGAAAGCAGAGAAAAAGTGTCTCCTGCAACCCGTTCCCTTGGTGCTAGATAAACGAACGTCTCTCCACTTGCTCAGTTCTGAGAGATAAGTGTGTGTGAATGCCGTCCTTCAACTAGCTTGTTGAGAACACAAAGTTTCTTTTCAGTTGCAAACTCCAATCCATACATATATATGGGGAGGTACTAGCTCCAACTCGGTTTTAAAGTGAAAACTGCAGGAACTTCAAACCGGCACTAGGAAACAGAGTGAGAAAGCAGAGAAATAGTGTCTCCTGCAACCCGTTTCCTTGGTGCTAGATGAACGAACGTCTCTCCACTTGCTCAGTTCGGAGAGATATGTGTGTGTGAAAGCCGTCCTTCACCTAGCTTGTTGGGAACTCAAAGTTTCTTTTCAGTTGCAAAATCCATTCCATACATATATATGGATAGGTACTAGCTCCAACTCGGTTTTACAGTGAAAACTGCAGGAACTTCAAACCGGCACTAGGAAACAGACTGAGAATCCAGAGTAAAAGTGTCCCCTGCAAACCGTTCCCTTGGTGCTAGATGAACGATCGTCTCTCCACTAGCTCAGTTCTGAGAGATAAGTGTGTGTGAAAGCCGCCCTTCACCTAGCTTGTTGGGAAAACAAAGTTTCTTTTCAGTTGCAAATTCCAATCCATACATATATATGGGGAGGAACTAGCTCCAACTCGGTTTTACAGTGAAAACTGCAGGAACTTCAATCCGGCTCTAGGAAACCGATTGAGAAAGCAGAGAAAAAGTGTCTCCTGCAACCCGTTCCCTTTGTGCTAGATGAACGAACGTCTCTCCACTTGCTGAATTCTGAGAGATAAGTGTGTGTGAAAGCCGTCCTTCACCTAGCTTGTTATGAACACAAAGTTTCTTTTCAGTTGCAAACTCCATTCCATACATATATATGTGGAGGTAGAAGCTCCAACTCGGTTTTACACTGAAAACTGCAGGAACTTCAAACCGGCACTAGGAAACAGACTGGAAAGCAGAGAAAAAGTGTCTCCTGCAAACCGTTCCCTTGGTGCTAGATGAACGAACGTCTCTCCACTTGCTCAGTTTTGAGAGATAAGTGTATGTGAAAGCCGTCCTTCACCTAGCTTGTTGGGAACAGAAAGTTTCTTTTCAGTTGCAAACTCCACTGCATCCATATATATGGGGAGGTACTAGCTCCAACCCGGTTTTAAAGTGAAAACTGCAGGAACTTCAAACCGGCACTAGGAAACAGACTGAGAGAGCAGAGAAAAAGTGTCCCCTGCAACCCGTTCCCTTGGTGCTAGATGAACGAACGTCTCTCCACTTGCTCAGTTCTGAGAGATAAGTGTGTGTGAAAGCCGTCCTTCACCTAGCTTGTAGGGAACACAAAGTTCCTTTTCAGTTTCAAACTCCATTCCATACATATATATGGGGAGGTTCTAGCTCCAACTCGGTTTTACAGAGAAAACTGCATGATCTTCAAACCGGCACTAGGAAAAAGACTGAGAAAGCAGAGAAATAGTGACTCCAGCAACCCGTTCCCTTGGGGCTAGATGAACGAACGTCTCTCCACTTGCTCAGTTCCGAGAGATAAGTGTGTGTGAAAGCCGTCCTTCACCTAGCTTGTTGGGAACACAAAGTTTCTTTTCAGTTGCAAACTCCATTCCATACATATATATGGGGAGGTACTATCTCCAACTCGGTTTTACAGTGAAAACTGCAAGAACTTCAAACCAGCACTAGGAAACAGACTGAGAAAGCAGAGAAAGAGTGTCTCCTGCAACCCGTTCCCTTGGGGCTAGATGAACGAACGTCTCTCCACTTGCTCAGTTCTGAGAGGTAATTGTGTGTGAAAGCCGTCCTTCAACTAACTTGTTGAGAACACAAAGTTTCTTTTCAGTTGCAAAATCCATTCCATACATATATATGGGGAGGTACTAGCTCCAACTCGGTTTTACAATGAAAACTGCAGGAACTTCAAACCGGCACTAGGAAACAGACTGAGAAAGCAGAGAAAAAGTGTCTCCTGCAACACGTTCCCTTGGTGATAGATGAACGAACGTCTCTCCACTTGCTCATTTCCGAGAGATAAGTGTGTGTGAAAGCCGTTATTAAAAAAGCTTGTTGAGAACACTAAGTTTCTTTTCTGTTTCAAACTCCATTCCATACATATATATGGGGAGTTACTAGCTAAAACTCGATTTTACAGTGAAAAATGTAGGAACTTCAAAACGGCACTAGGAAACAGACTGAGAATGCAGAGAAAATGTGTCTGCTGCTACCAGTTCCCTTGGTGCTAGATGAACGAACATCTCTCCACTTTCTCAGTTCTGAGGGATAAGTGTGTGTGAAAGCCGCATTTCACCTAGCTTGTTGGGAACACAAAGTTTCTTTTCAGTTGCAAACTCCATTCGATACATATATAAGTGGAGGAACTAGCTCCAACTCGGTTTGACAGTGAAAACTGCAGGAACTTCAAACCGGCACTAGGAAACAGTCTGAGAAATCAGAGAAAAAGTGTCTCCTGCAACCCGTTCCCTTGGTGCTAGATGAACGAACGTCTCTAAACTTGCTCAGTTCTGAGAGATAAGTGTGTGTGAAAGCCGTCCTTCACCTAGCTTGTTGGGAACACAAAGTTTCTTTTCCGTTGCAAACTCCATTCCATACATACATATGGGGAGGAACAAGCTCCAACTCGGTTTGACAGTGAAAACTGCAGGAAATTCAAACCGGCAGTAGGAAACAGACTGAGAAAGCAGAGAAAAGTGTCTCCTGCATCCCGTTCCCTTGGTGCTAGATGAACGAACGTCTCTCCACTTGCTCAGTTCTGAGAGATAATTGTGTGTGAAAGCCGCCCTTCACCTAGCTTGTTGGGAAAACAAAGTTTCTTTTCAGTTGCAAATTCCAATCCATACATATATATGGGGAGGAACTAGCTCCAACTCGGTTTTACAGTGAAAACTGCAGGAACTTCAATCCGGCTCTAGGAAACCGATTGAGAAAGCAGAGAAAAAGTGTCTCCTGCAACCCGTTCCCTTTGTGCTAGATGAACGAACGTCTCTCCACTTGCTGAATTCTGAGAGATAAGTGTGTGTGAAAGCCGTCCTTCACCTAGCTTGTTATGAACACAAAGTTTCTTTTCAGTTGCAAACTCCATTCCATACATATATATGTGGAGGTAGAAGCTCCAACTCGGTTTTACACTGAAAACTGCAGGAACTTCAAACCGGCACTAGGAAACAGACTGGAAAGCAGAGAAAAAGTGTCTCCTGCAAACCGTTCCCTTGGTGCTAGATGAACGAACGTCTCTCCACTTGCTCAGTTTTGAGAGATAAGTGTATGTGAAAGCCGTCCTTCACCTAGCTTGTTGGGAACAGAAAGTTTCTTTTCAGTTGCAAACTCCACTGCATCCATATATATGGGGAGGTACTAGCTCCAACCCGGTTTTAAAGTGAAAACTGCAGGAACTTCAAACCGGCACTAGGAAACAGACTGAGAGAGCAGAGAAAAAGTGTCCCCTGCAACCCGTTCCCTTGGTGCTAGATGAACGAACGTCTCTCCACTTGCTCAGTTCTGAGAGATAAGTGTGTGTGAAAGCCGTCCTTCACCTAGCTTGTAGGGAACACAAAGTTCCTTTTCAGTTTCAAACTCCATTCCATACATATATATGGGGAGGTTCTAGCTCCAACTCGGTTTTACAGAGAAAACTGCATGATCTTCAAACCGGCACTAGGAAAAAGACTGAGAAAGCAGAGAAATAGTGACTCCAGCAACCCGTTCCCTTGGGGCTAGATGAACGAACGTCTCTCCACTTGCTCAGTTCCGAGAGATAAGTGTGTGTGAAAGCCGTCCTTCACCTAGCTTGTTGGGAACACAAAGTTTCTTTTCAGTTGCAAACTCCATTCCATACATATATATGGGGAGGTACTATCTCCAACTCGGTTTTACAGTGAAAACTGCAAGAACTTCAAACCAGCACTAGGAAACAGACTGAGAAAGCAGAGAAAGAGTGTCTCCTGCAACCCGTTCCCTTGGGGCTAGATGAACGAACGTCTCTCCACTTGCTCAGTTCTGAGAGATAATTGTGTGTGAAAGCCGTCCTTCAACTAACTTGTTGAGAACACAAAGTTTCTTTTCAGTTGCAAAATCCATTCCATACATATATATGGGGAGGTACTAGCTCCAACTCGGTTTTACAATGAAAACTGCAGGAACTTCAAACCGGCACTAGGAAACAGACTGAGAAAGCAGAGAAAAAGTGTCTCCTGCAACACGTTCCCTTGGTGATAGATGAACGAACGTCTCTCCACTTGCTCATTTCCGAGAGATAAGTGTGTGTGAAAGCCGTTATTAAAAAAGCTTGTTGAGAACACTAAGTTTCTTTTCTGTTTCAAACTCCATTCCATACATATATATGGGGAGTTACTAGCTAAAACTCGATTTTACAGTGAAAAATGTAGGAACTTCAAAACGGCACTAGGAAACAGACTGAGAATGCAGAGAAAATGTGTCTGCTGCTACCAGTTCCCTTGGTGCTAGATGAACGAACATCTCTCCACTTTCTCAGTTCTGAGGGATAAGTGTGTGTGAAAGCCGCCTTTCACCTAGCTTGTTGGGAACACAAAGTTTCTTTTCAGTTGCAAACTCCATTCCATACATATATATGGGGAGGAACTAGCTCCAACTCGGTTTGACAGTGAAAACTGCAGGAACTTCAAACCGGCACTAGGAAACAGTCTGAGAAATCAGAGAAAAAGTGTCTCCTGCAACCCGTTCCCTTGGTGCTAGATGAACGAACGTCTCTAAACTTGCTCAGTTCTGAGAGATAAGTGTGTGTGAAAGCCGTCCTTCACCTAGCTTGTTGGGAACACAAAGTTTCTTTTCAGTTGCAAACTCCATTCCATACATACATATGGGGAGGAACAAGCTCCAACTCGGTTTGACAGTGAAAACTGCAGGAACTTCAAACCGGCAGTAGGAAACAGACTGAGAAAGCAGAGAAAAGTGTCTCCTGCATCCCGTTCCCTTGGTGCTAGATGAACGAACGTCTATCCACTTGCTCAGTTCTGAGAGATAATTGTGTGTGAAAGCCGTCCTTCAACTAACTTGTTGAGAACACAAAGTTTCTTTTCAGTTGCAAACTCCATTCCATACATATATATGGGGAGGTACTAGCTCCAACTCGGTTTTACAGTGAAAACTGCAGGAACTTCAAACCGGCACTAGGAAACAGACTGAGAAAGCAGAGAAAAAGTGTCTCCTGCAACACGTTCCCTTGGTGATAGATGAACGAACGTCTCTCCACTTGCTCATTTCCGAGAGATAAGTGTGTGTGAAAGCCGTTATTCACAAAGCTTGTTGGGAACACAAAGTTTCTTTTCTGTTGCAAACTCCATTCCATACATATATATGGGGAGTTACTAGCTAAAACTCGATTTTACAGTGAAAAATGTAGGAACTTCAAAACGGCACTAGGAAACAGACTGAGAATGCAGAGAAAATGTGTCTGCTGCAACCAGTTCCCTTGGTGCTAGATGAACGAACATCTCTCCACTTTCTCAGTTCTGAGGGATAAGTGTGTGTGAAAGCCGCATTTCACCTAGCTTGTTGGGAACACAAAGTTTCTTTTCAGTTGCAAACTCCATTCGATACATATATAAGTGGAGGAACTAGCTCCAACTCGGTTTGACAGTGAAAACTGCAGGAACTTCAAACCGGCACTAGGAAACAGTCTGAGAAATCAGAGAAAAAGTGTCTCCTGCAACCCGTTCCCTTGGTGCTAGATGAACGAACGTCTCTAAACTTGCTCAGTTCTGAGAGATAAGTGTGTGTGAAAGCCGTCCTTCACCTAGCTTGTTGGGAACACAAAGTTTCTTTTCCGTTGCAAACTCCATTCCATACATACATATGGGGAGGAACAAGCTCCAACTCGGTTTGACAGTGAAAACTGCAGGAAATTCAAACCGGCAGTAGGAAACAGACTGAGAAAGCAGAGAAAAGTGTCTCCTGCATCCCGTTCCCTTGGTGCTAGATGAACGAACGTCTCTCCACTTGCTCAGTTCTGAGAGATAATTGTGTGTGAAAGCCGTCCTTCAACTAACTTGTTGAGAACACAAAGTTTCTTTTCAGTTGCAAACTCCATTCCATACATATATATGGGGAGGTACTAGCTCCAACTCGGTTTTACAGTGAAAACTGCAGGAACTTCAAACCGGCACTAGGAAACAGACTGAGAAAGCAGAGAAAAAGTGTCTCCTGCAACACGTTCCCTTGGTGATAGATGAACGAACGTCTCTCCACTTGCTCATTTCCGAGAGATAAGTGTGTGTGAAAGCCGTTATTCACAAAGCTTGTTGGGAACACAAAGTTTCTTTTCAGTTGCAAACTCCATTCCATACATATATATGGGGAGGTAGAAGCTCCAACTCGGTTTTACACTGAAAATTGCAGGAACTTCAAACCGGCACTAGGAAACAGACTGAGAAAGCAGAGAAAAAGTGTCCTGCAACCCGTTCCCTTGGTGCTAGATGAACGAACGTCTCTCCACTTGCTCAGTTCTGAGAGATATGTGTGTGTGAAAGCCGTCCTTCACCTAGCTTGTTGGGAACACAAAGTTTCTTTTCAGTTGCAAACTCCACTCCATCCATATATATGGGGAGGTACTAGCTCCAAATCTGTTTTAAACTGAAAACTGCAGGAACTTCAAACCGGCACTAGGAAACAGACTGAGAAAGCAGAGTAAAAGTGTCTCCTGCAACCCGATCCCTTGGTGCTAGATGAAAGAACGTCTCTCCACTTGCTCAGTTCTGAGAGATAAGTGTGTGTGAAAGCCGTCCTTCACATAGCTTGTTATGAACACAAATTTCTTTTCAGTTGCAAACTCCATTCCATACATATATATGGGGAGGTAGAATCTCCAACTCGGTTTTACACTGAAAACTGCAGGAACTTCAAACCGGCACTAGGAAACAGACTGAGAAAGCAGAGAAAAAGTGTCTCCTGCAACCCGTTCCCTTGGTGCTAGATGAACGAACGTCTCTCCACTTGCTCAGTTCTGAGAGATAAGTGTGTGTGAAAGCCGTCCTTCACCTAGCTTGTTATGAACACAAAGTTTCTTTTCAGTTGCAAACTCCATTCCATACATATATATGGGGAGGTAGAAGCTCCAACTCGGTTTTACAATGAAAACTGCAGGAACTTCAAACCGGCACTAGGAAACAGACTTAGAAAGCAGAGAAAAAGTGTCTCCTGCAACCCGTTCCCTTGGTGCTAGATGAACGAACGTCTCTCCACTTGCTCAGTTCTGAGAGATAAGTGTGTGTGAAAGCCGTCCTTCACCTAGCTTGTTATGAACAAAAAGTTCTTTTCAGTTGCAAACTCCATTCCATACATATATATGGTGAGGTAGAAGCTCCAACTCGGTTTCATGCTGAAAACTGCATGAACATCAAACCGGCACTAGGAAACAGACTGAGAAAGCAGAGAAAAAGTGTCTCCTGCAACCCGTTCCCTTGTTGCTAGAAGAACGAAAGTCTCTCCACTTGCTCATTTCCGAGAGTTAATTGTGTGTGAAAGCCGTCCTTCATCTAGCTTGTTGGGAACACAAAGTTTCTTTTCAGTTGCAAACTCCATTCCATACATATATATGGGGAGTTACTAGCTCCAACTCGGTTTTACAGTGAAAACTGCAGGAACTTCAAACCGGCACTTGGAAGCAGACTGAGAAAGCAGAGAAAAAGTGTCTCCTGCAACCCGTTCCCTTGGTGCTAGATGAACGAACGTCTCTCCACTTGCTCAGTTCTCAGAGATAAGTGTGTGTGAAAGCCGTCCTTCACCTAGCTTGTTGGGAACACAAAGTTCCTTTTCAGTTGCAAACTCCACTCCATCCATATATATGGGGAGGTTCTAGCTCCAAATCGGTTTTAAACTGAAAACTGCAGGAACTTAAAACCGGCACTAGGAAACAGACTGAGAAAGCAGAGAAAAACTGTCTCCTGCAACCCGATCCCTTGGTGCTAGATGAACGAACGTCTCTCCACTTGCTCAGTTCTGAGAGATAAGTGTGTGTGAAAGCCGTCCTTCACATAGCTTGTTATGAACACAAAGTTCCTTTTCAGTTGCAAACTCCATTCCATACATATATATGGGGAGGTAGAATCTCCAACTCGGTTTTACACTGAAAACTGCAGGAACTTCAAACCGGCACTAGGAAACAGACTGAGAAAGCAGAGAAAAAGTGTCTCCTGCAACCCGTTCCCTTGGTGCTAGATGAACGAACGTCTCTCCACTTGCTCAGTTCTGAGAGATAAGTGTATGTGAAAGCCGTCCTTCACCTAGCTTGTTGGGAACAGAAAGTTTCTTTTCAGTTGCAAATTCCACTGCATCCATATATATGGGGAGGTACTAGCTCCTACTCGGTTTGAAAGTGAAAACTGCAGGAACTTCAAACCGGCACTAGGAAACAGACTGAGAAAGCAGAGAAAAAGTGTCTCCTGCAACCCGTTCCCTTGGTGCTAGATGAACGAACGTCTCTCCACTTGCTCAGTTCTGAGAGATAAGTGTGTGTGAAAGCCGTCCTTCACCTAGCTTGTTATGAACACAAAGTTTCTTTTCAGTTGCAAACTCCATTCCATACATATATATGGGGAGGTAGAAGCTCCAACTCGGTTTTACTCTGAAAACTGCAGGAACTTCAAACCGGCACTAGGAAACAGACTGAGAAAGCAGAGAAAAAGTGACTCCTGCAACCCGATCCCTTGGTGCTAGATGAACGAACGTCTCTCCACTTGCTCAGTTCTGAGAGATAAGTGTGTGTGAAAGCCGTCCTTCACCTAGCTTGTTATGAACAAAAAGTTTCTTTTCAGTTGCAAACTCCATTCCATACATATATATGGGGAGGTAGAAGCTCCAACTCGGTTTTACTCTGAAAACTGCAGGAACTTCAAACCGGCACTAGGAAACAGACTGAGAAAGCAGAGAAAAAGTGACTCCTGCAACCCGATCCCTTGGTGCTAGATGAACGAACGTCTCTCCACTTGCTCAGTTCTGAGAGATAAGTGTGTGTGAAAGCCGTCCTTCACCTAGCTTGTTATGAACAAAAAGTTCTTTTCAGTTGCAAACTCCATTCCATACATATATATGGGGAGGTAGAAGCTCCAACTCGGTTTTACACTGAAAACTGCAGGAACTTCAAACCGGCACTAGGAAACAGACTTAGAAAGCAGAGAAAAAGTGTCTCCTTCAACCCGTTCCCTTGGTGCTAGATGAACGAACGTCTCTCCACTTGCTCAGTTCTGAGAGATAAGTGTGTGTGAAAGCCGTCCTTCACCTAGCTTGTTGGGAACACAAAGTTTCTTTTCAGTTGCAAGCTCCACTCCATCCATATATATGGGGAGGTACTAGCTCCAAAACTGTTTTAAACTGAAAACTGCAGGAACTTCAAACCGGCACTAGGAAATAGACTGAGAAAGCAGAGAAAAAGTGTCTCCTGCAACCCGATCCCTTGGTGCTAGATGAACGAACGTCTCTCCACTTGCTAAGTTCTGAGAGATAAGTGTGTGTGAAAGCCGTCCTTCACCTAGCTTGTTATGAACAAAAAGTTCTTTTCAGTTGCAAACTCCATTCCATACATATATATGGTGAGGTAGAAGCTCCAACTCGGTTTTACGCTGAAAACTGCATGAACATCAAACCGGCACTAGGAAACAGACTGAGAAAGCAGAGAAAAAGTGTCTCCTGCAACCCGTTCCCTTGGTGCTAGATGAACGAACGTCTCTCCACTTGCTCAGTTCTGAGAGATAAGTGTGTGTGAAAGCCGTCCTTCACTTAGCTTGTTGGAAACACAAAGTTTCTTTTCAGATGCAATCACCATTCCATACATATATATGGGAAGGTACTAGATCCAAATCGGTTTTACAGTGAAAAATGCAGGAACTTCAAACCGGCACTAGGAAACAGACTGAGAAAGCAGAGAAAAAGTGTCTCCTGCAAAACGTTCCCTTGGTGCTAGATGAACGATCGTCTCTCCAATTGCTCAGTTCTGAGAGATAAGTGTGTGTGAAAGCCGTCCTTCACCTAGCTTGTATGGAACACAAAGTTTCTTTTAGGTTGCAAACTCCATTCCATACATATATATGGGGAGGTACTAGCTCCAACTCGGTTTTACAGTGAAAACTGAAGGAACTTCCAACCGGCACTAGGAAACAGACAGAGAAAACAGAGAAAAAGTGTGTCCTGCAACCCGTTCACTTGGTGCTAGATAAACGAAAGTCTCTCCACTTGCTCAGTATCGAGAGATAATTGTGTGTGAAAGCAGTCCTTCAACTAGCTTGTAGGGAACACAAAGTTTCTTTTTAGTTGCAAACACCATTCCATAAATATATATGGGGAGGTACTAGCTTCAACTCGGTTTTACAGTGAAAATTGCAGGAACTTCAAACCGGCACTAGGAAACAGTCTGAGAAAGCAGAGAAATAGTGTCTCCTGCAACCCGTTCCCTTGGTGCTAGATGAACGAACGTCTCTCCACTTGCTCATTTCCGAGAGTTAATTGTGTGTGAAAGCCGTCCTTCATCTAGCTTGTTGGGAACACAAAGTTTCTTTTCAGTTGCAAACTCCATTCCATACATATATATGGGGAGTTACTAGCTCCAACTCGGTTTTACAGTGAAAACTGCAGGAACTTCAAACCGGCACTTGGAAGCAGACTGAGAAAGCAGAGAAAAAGTGTCTCCTGCAACCCGTTCCCTTGGTGCTAGATGAACGAACGTCTCTCCACTTGCTCAGTTCTCAGAGATAAGTGTGTGTGAAAGCCGTCCTTCACCTAGCTTGTTGGGAACACAAAGTTACTTTTCAGTTGCAAACTCCACTCCATCCATATATATGGGGAGGTACTAGCTCCAAATCGGTTTTAAACTGAAAACTGCAGGAACTTAAAACCGGCACTAGGAAACAGACTGAGAAAGCAGAGAAAAAGTGTCTCCTGCAACCCGATCCCTTGGTGCTAGATGAACGAACGTCTCTCCACTTGCTCAGTTCTGAGAGATAAGTGTGTGTGAAAGCCGTGCTTCACATAGCTTGTTATGAACACAAAGTTCCTTTTCAGTTGCAAACTCCATTCCATACATATATATGGGGAGGTAGAATCTCCAACTCGGTTTTACACTGAAAACTGCAGGAACTTCAAACCGGCACTAGGAAACAGACTGAGAAAGCAGAGAAAAAGTGTCTCCTGCAACCCGTTCCCTTGGTGCTAGATGAACGAACGTCTCTCCACTTGCTCAGTTCTGAGAGATAAGTGTATGTGAAAGCCGTCCTTCACCTAGCTTGTTGGGAACAGAAAGTTTCTTTTCAGTTGCAAATTCCACTGCATCCATATATATGGGGAGGTACTAGCTCCTACTCGGTTTGAAAGTGAAAACTGCAGGAACTTCAAACCGGCACTAGGAAACAGACTGAGAAAGCAGAGAAAAAGTGTCTCCTGCAACCCGTTCCCTTGGTGCTAGATGAACGAACGTCTCTCCACTTGCTCAGTTCTGAGAGATAAGTGTGTGTGAAAGCCGTCCTTCACCTAGCTTGTTATGAACACAAAGTTTCTTTTCAGTTGCAAACTCCATTCCATACATATATATGGGGAGGTAGAAGCTCCAACTCGGTTTTACTCTGAAAACTGCAGGAACTTCAAACCGGCACTAGGAAACAGACTGAGAAAGCAGAGAAAAAGTGACTCCTGCAACCCGATCCCTTGGTGCTAGATGAACGAACGTCTCTCCACTTGCTCAGTTCTGAGAGATAAGTGTGTGTGAAAGCCGTCCTTCACCTAGCTTGTTATGAACAAAAAGTTTCTTTTCAGTTGCAAACTCCATTCCATACATATATATGGGGAGGTAGAAGCTCCAACTCGGTTTTACTCTGAAAACTGCAGGAACTTCAAACCGGCACTAGGAAACAGACTGAGAAAGCAGAGAAAAAGTGACTCCTGCAACCCGATCCCTTGGTGCTAGATGAACGAACGTCTCTCCACTTGCTCAGTTCTGAGAGATAAGTGTGTGTGAAAGCCGTCCTTCACCTAGCTTGTTATGAACAAAAAGTTCTTTTCAGTTGCAAACTCCATTCCATACATATATATGGTGAGGTAGAAGCTCCAACTCGGTTTTACGCTGAAAACTGCATGAACATCAAACCGGCACTAGGAAACAGACTGAGAAAGCAGAGAAAAAGTGTCTCCTGCAACCCGTTCCCTTGGTGCTAGATGAACGAACGTCTCTCCACTTGCTCAGTTCTGAGATATAAGTGTGTGTGAAAGCCGTCCTTCACCTAGCTTGTTGGAAACACAAAGTTTCTTTTCAGATGCAATCACCATTCCATACATATATATGGGAAGGTACTAGATCCAAATCGATTTTACACTGAAAAATGCAGTAACTTCAAACCGGCACTAGGAAACAGACTGAGAAAGCAGAGAAAAAGTGTCTCCTGCAAACCGTTCCCTTGGTGCTAGATGAACGAACGTCTCTCCAATTGCTCAGTTCTGAGAGATAAGTGTGTGTGAAAGCCGTCCTTCACCTAGCTTGTTAGGAAAACAAAGTTTCTTTTAGGTTGCAAACTCCATTCCATACATATATATGGGGAGGTACTAGCTCCAACTCGGTTTTACAGTGAAAACTGAAGGAACTTCCAACCGGCACTAGGAAACAGACTGAGAAAGCAGAGAAAAAGTGTCTCCTGCAACCCGTTCACTTGGTGCTAGATAAACGAAAGTCTCTCCACTTGCTCAGTATCGAGAGATAAGTGTGTGTGAAAGCAGTCCTTCAACTATCTTGTTGGGAACACAAAGTTTCTTTTCAGATGCAAACTCCATTCCATACATATATATGGGGAGGTACAAGCTCCAACTCGGTTTGACAGTGAAAACTGCAGGAACTTCAAACCGGCACTAGGAAACAGACTGAGAAAGCAGAGAAAAGTGTCTCCTGCAACACGTTCCCTTTGTGATAGATGAACGCACGTCTCTCCACTTGCTCATTTCCGAGAGATAAGTTTTTGTGAAAGCCGTCATTCACCAAGCTTGTTGGGAACACAAAGTTTCTTTTCTGTTGCAAACTCCGTTCCATACATATATATGGGGAGTTACTAGCTCCAACTCGATTTTACAGTGAAAACTGTAGGAACTTCAAACCGGCACTAGGAAACAGACTGAGAAAGCAGAGAAAAAGTGTCTCCTGCAACACGTTCCCTTGGTGATAGATGAACGAATGTCTCTCCACTTGCTCATTTCCGAGAGATAAGTGTGTGTGAAAGCCGTCATTCATCAAGCTTGTTGGGAACACAAAGTTTCTTTTCTGTTGCAAACTCCATTCCATATATATATATGGGGAGTTACTAGCTCCAACTCAATTTTACAGTGAAAACTATAGGAACTTCAAACCGGCACTAGGAAACAGACTGAGAATGCAGAGAAAAAGTGTCTCCTGCAACCCGTTCCCTTGGTGCTAGATGAACGAACGTCTCTCCACTTGCTCAGTTCTGAGACATAAGTGAGTGTCAAAGCCGTATTTCACCTAGCTTGTTGGGAAAACAAAGTTTCTTTTCAGTTGCAAACACCATTCCATACATATATATGGGAAGGTACTATCTCCAACTCGGTTTTACAGTGAAAAATGCATTAACATCAAACCGGCACTAGGAAACAGACTGAGAAAGCAGAGAAAAAGTGTCTCCTGCCAACCGTTCCCTTGGTGCTAGATGATCGAACGTCTCTCCAATTGCTCAGTTCCGAGAGATAAGTGTGTTTGAAAGCCGTCCTACAACTAGCTTGTTGGGAACACAAAGTTTCCTTTCAGTTGCAAACTGCATTCCATACATATATATGGGGAGGTACTAGCTTCAACTCGGTTTTACAGTGAAAACTGCAGGAACTTCAAACCGGCACTAGGAAACAGACTGAGAAAGCAGAGAAAAAGTGTCTCCTGCAACCCGTTCCCTTGGTGCTAGATGAACGAACGTCTCTCCACTTGAACAGTTCTGAGAGTTAAGTGTGTGTGAAAGCCGTCCTACACCTAGCTTGTTGGGAACACAAAGTTTCTTTTCAGTTGCAAACTCCATTCCATACATATATATGGGGAGGTACTAGCTCCAACTCGGTTTTACAGTGAAAACTGCAGGAACTTCAAACCGGCACTAGGAAACAGACTGAGAAAGCAGAGAAAAAGTGTCTCCTGCAACCCGTTCCCTTGGTGCTAGATGAACGAACGTCTCTCCACTTGCTCAGTTCTGAGAGATAAGTGTGTGTGAAAGCCGTCCTTCACCTAGCTTGTTATGAACACAAAGTTCTTTTCAGTTGCAAACTCCATTCCATACGTATATATGGGGAGGTAGAAGCTCCAACACGGTTTTATACTGAAAACTGCAGGAACTTCAAACCGGCACTAGGAAACAGACTGAGAAAGCAGAGAAAAAGTGTCTCCTGCAAACCATTCCCTTGGTGCTAGATGAACGAACGTCTCTCCACTTGCTCAGTTCCGAGAGTTTAGTGTGTGTGAAAGCCGTTCTTCACCTAGCTTGTTGGGAACACAAAGTTTCTTTTAGGTTGCAAACTCCATTCCATACATATATATGGGGAGGTACTAGCTCCAAATCGGTTTTAAACTGAAAACTGCAGGAACTTAAACCGGCACTAGGAAACAGACTGAGAAAGCAGAGAAAAAGTGTCTCCTGCAACCCGATCCCTTGGTGCTAGATGAACGAACGTCTCTCCACTTGCTCAGTTCTGAGAGATAAGTGTGTGTGAAAGCCGTCCTTCACATAGCTTGTTATGAACACAAAGTTCCTTTTCAGTTGCAAACTCCATTCCATACATATAAATGGGGAGGTAGAATCTCCAACTCGGTTTTACACTGAAAACTGCAGGAACTTCAAACCGGCACTAGGAAACAGACTGAGAAAGCAGAGAAAAAGTGTCTCCTGCAACCCGTTCCCTTGGTGCTAGATGAACGAACGTCTCTCCACTTGCTCAGTTCTGAGAGATAAGTGTATGTGAAAGCCGTCTTTCACCTAGCTTGTTGGGAACAGAAAGTTTCTTTTCAGTTGCAAATTCCACTGCATCCATATATATGGGGAGGTACTAGCTCCTACTCGGTTTGAAAGTGAAAACTGCAGGAACTTCAAACCGGCACTAGGAAACAGACTGAGAAAGCAGAGAAAAAGTGTCTCCTGCAACCCGTTCCCTTGGTGCTAGATGAACGAACGTCTCTCCACTTGCTCAGTTCTGAGAGATAAGTGTGTGTGAAAGACGTCCTTCACCTAGCTTGTTATGAACACAAAGTTTCTTTTCAGTTGCAAACTCCATTCCATACATATATATGGGGAGGTAGAAGCTCCAACTCGGTTTTACTCTGAAAACTGCAGGAACTTCAAACCGGCACTAGGAAACAGACTGAGAAAGCAGAGAAAAAGTGACTCCTGCAACCCGATCACTTGGTGCTAGATGAACGAACGTCTCTCCACTTGCTCAGTTCTGAGAGATAAGTGTGTGTGAAAGCCGTCCTTCACCTAGCTTGTTATGAACAAAAAGTTTCTTTTCAGTTGCAAACTCCATTCCATACATATATATGGGGAGGTAGAAGCTCCAACTCGGTTTTACTCTGAAAACTGCAGGAACTTCAAACCGGCACTAGGAAACAGACTGAGAAAGCAGAGAAAAAGTGACTCCTGCAACCCGATCCCTTGGTGCTAGATGAACGAACGTCTCTCCACTTGCTCAGTTCTGAGAGATAAGTGTGTGTGAAAGCCGTCCTTCACCTAGGTTGTTATGAACAAAAAGTTCTTTTCAGTTGCAAACTCCATTCCATACATATATATGGTGAGGTAGAAGCTCCAACTCGGTTTTACGCTGAAAACTGCATGAACATCAAACCGGCACTAGGAAACAGACTGAGAAAGCAGAGAAAAAGTGTCTCCTGCAACCCGTTCCCTTGGTGCTAGATGAACGAACGTCTCTCCACTTGCTCAGTTCTGAGATATAAGTGTGTGTGAAAGCCGTCCTTCACCTAGCTTGTTGGAAACACAAAGTTTCTTTTCAGATGCAATCACCATTCCATACATATATATGGGAAGGTACTAGATCCAAATCGATTTTACACTGAAAAATGCAGTAACTTCAAACCGGCACTAGGAAACAGACTGAGAAAGCAGAGAAAAAGTGTCTCCTGCAAACCGTTCCCTTGGTGCTAGATGAACGAACGTCTCTCCAATTGCTCAGTTCTGAGAGATAAGTGTGTGTGAAAGCCGTCCTTCACCTAGCTTGTTTGGAACACAGAGTTTCTTTTAGGTTGCAAACTCCATTCCATACATATATATGGGGAGGTACTAGCTCCAACTCGGTTTTACAGTGAAAACTGAAGGAACTTCCAACCGGCACTAGGAAACAGACTGAGAAAGCAGAGAAAAAGTGTCTCCTGCAACCCGTTCACTTGGTGCTAGATAAACGAAAGTCTCTCCACTTGCTCAGTATCGAGAGGTAAGTGTGTGTGAAAGCAGTCCTTCAACTAGCTTGTTGGGAACACAAAGTTTCTTTTTAGTTGCAAACACCATTCCATAGTTATATATGGGGAGGTACTAGCTTCAACTCGGTTTTACAGTGAAAATTGCAGGAACTTCAAACCGGCACTAGGAAACAGACTGAGAAAGCAGAGAAAAAGTGTCTCCTTCAACCCGTTCACTTCGTGCTACATGAACGAACGTCTCTCCACTTGCTCAGTTCTGAGAGCTAAGAGTGTGTGAAAGCCGTCCTTCACCAAGCTTGTTGGGAACACAAAGTTTCTTTTCAGTTGCAAACTCCATTCCATACATATATGTGGGGAAGTATTTGCTCCAACTCGGTTATACAGTGAAAACTGCAGGAACTTCAAACCGGCACTAGGAAACAGACTGAGAAAGCAGAGAATAAGTTTCTCCTGCAACCCGTTCCATTGGTGCTAGATGAACGAAAGTCTCTCCACTTGCTCAGTTCTGAGAGATAAGTGTGTGTGAAAGCCGTCCTTCACCTAGCTTGTTAGGAACACAAAGTTTCTTTTCAGTTGCAAACTCCAATCCATACATATATATGGGGAGGTACAAGCTCCAACTCGGTTTTACAGTGAAAATTGCAGGAACTTCAAACCGGCACTAGGAAACAGACTGAGAATGCAGAGAAAAATTGTCTCCTGCAACCCGTTCCCTTGGTGCTAGATGAAAGAACGTCTCTCCCCTTGCTCAGTTCCGAGAGTTAAGTGTGTGTGAAAGCCGTCCTTCACCTAGCTTGTTGGGAACACAAAGTTTCTTTTCAGTTGCAAACTCCATTCCATACATATATATGGGGAGGTACTAGCTCCAACTCGGTTTTACAGTGAAAACTGCAGGAACTTCAAACCGGCACTAGGAAACAGACTGAGAAAGCAGAGAAAAATTTTCCCCTGCAACCCGTTCCCTTGGTGCTAGATGAACGAACGTCTCTCCACTTGCTCATTTCTGAGAGAAAAGTGTGTGTGAAAGCCGTCCTTCACCTAGCTTGTTGGGAACACAAAGTTTCTTTTCAGTTGCAAACTCCATTCCATACATATATATGGGGAGTTACTAGCTCCAACTCGGTTTTACAGTGAAAACTGCAGGAACTTCAAACCGACACTAGGAAACAGACTGAGAAAGCAGAGAAAAAGTGTCTCCTGCAACCCGTTCCCTTGGGGCTAGATGAACGAACGTCTCTCCACTTGCTCAGTTCTGAGAGATAAGTGTGTGTGAAAGCCGTCCTTCACCTAACTTGTTGAGAACACAAAGTTTCTTTTCAGTTGCAAACTCCATTCCATACATATATATGGGGAGGTACAAGCTCCAACTCGGTTTGACAGTGAAAACTGCAGGAACTTCAAACCGGCACTAGGAAACAGACTGAGAAAGCAGAGAAAAAGTGTCTCCTGCAACACGTTCCCTTGGTGATAGATGAACGCACGTCTCTCCACCTGCTCATTTCCGAGAGATAAGTGTGTGTGAAAGCCGTCATTCACCAAGCTTGTTGGGAACACAAAGTTTCTTTTCTGTTGCAAACTCCGTTCCATACATATATATGGGGAGTTACTAGCTCCAACTCGATTTTACAGTGAAAACTGTAGGAACTTCAAACCGGCACTAGGAAACATACTGAGAATGCAGAGAAAAAGTGTCTCCTGCAACCCGTTCCCTTGGTGCTAGATGAACGAACGTCTCTCCACTTGCTCAGTTCTGAGACATAAGTGTGTGTGAAAGCCGTCTTTCACCTAGCTTGTTGGGAACACAAAGCTTCTTTTCAGTTGCAAACTCCATTCCATACATATATATGGGGAGGTAATAGCTCCAACTCAGTTTTACCGTGAAAACTGCAGGAACTTCAAACCGGCACTAGGAAACAGACTGAGAAAGCAGAGAAAAAGTGTCTCCTGCAACCCGTTCCCTTGGTGCTAGATGAACGAAAGTCTCTCCACTTGCTCAGTTCCGAGAGATAAGTGTGTGTGAAAGCCGTCCTTCACCTACCTTGTTGGGAACACAAAGTTTCTTTTCAGTTGCAAAACCCATTCCATACATATATATGGGGAGGTACTAGCTCCAACTCGGTTTTACAGTTAAAACTGCAGAAACTTCAAACCGGCACTAGGAAACAGACTGAGAAAGCAGAGAAAAAGTGTCTCCTGCAACCCGTTCCCTTGGGGCTAGATGAACGAACCTCTCTCCACTTGCTCAGTTCTGAGATATAAGTGTGTGTGAAAGCCGTCCTTCACCTAACTTGTTGAGAACACAAAGTTTCTTTTCAGTTGCAAACACCATTCCATACATATATATGGGGAGGTACTACCTCCAACTCGGTTTTACAGTGAAAAATGCATTAACATCAAACCGGCACTAGGAAACATACTGAGAATGCAGAGAAAAAGTGTCTCCTGCCAACCGTTCCCTTGGTGCTAGATGAACGAACGTCTCTCCAATTGCTCAGTTCCGAGAGATAATTGTGTGTGAAAGCCGTCCTTCAACAAGCTTGTTGGGAACACAAAGTTTCCTTTCAGTTGCAAACTGCATTCCATACATTTATATGGGGAGGTACTAGCTTCAACTCGGTTTTACAGTGAAAACTGCAGGAACTTCAAACCGGCACTAGGAAACAGACTGAGAAAGCAGAGAAAAAGTGTCTCCTGCAACCCGTTCCCTTGGTGCTAGATGAACGAACGTCTCTCCACTTGAAAAGTTCTGAGAGTTAAGTGTGTGTGAAAGCCGTCCTACACCTAGCTTGTTGGGAACACAAAGTTTCTTTCAGTTGCAAACTGCATTCCATACATATATACGGGGAGGTACTAGCTCCAACACGGTTTTACAGTGAAAACTGCAGGAACTTCAAACAGGCACTAGGAAACAGACTGAGAATGCAGAGGATAAGTGTCTCCTGCAACCCGTTCCATTGGTGCTAGATGAACGAAAGTCTATCCACTTGCTCAATTCTGAGAGATAAGTGTGTGTGAAAGCCGTCCTTCACCTAGCTTGTTGGGAACACAAAATTTCTTTTCAGTTGCAAACTCCATTCCATATATATATATGGGGAGGTAATAGCTCCAACTCCGTTTTACAGTGAAAACTGCAGGTACTTCAAACCGGCACTAGGAAACAGACTGAGAAAGCAGAGAAAAAGTGTCTCCTGCAACCCGTTCCCTTGGTGCTAGATGAACGAAAGTCTCTCCACTTGCTCAGTTCCGAGAGATAAGTGTGTGTGAAAGCCGTCCTTCACCTACCTTGTTGGGAACACAAAGTTTCTTTTCAGTTGCAAAACCCATTCCATACATATATATGGGGAGGTACTAGCTCCAACTCGGTTTTACAGTTAAAACTGCAGAAACTTCAAACCGGCACTAGGAAACAGACTGAGAAAGCAGAGAAAAAGTGTCTCCTGCAACCCGTTCCCTTGGGGCTAGATGAACGAACGTCTATCCACTTGCTCAGTTCTGAGAGATAAGTGTGTGTGAAAGCCGTCCTTCACCTAACTTGTTGAGAACACAAAGTTTCTTTTCAGTTGCAAAATCCATTCCATACATATATATGGGGAGGTACTAGCTCCAACTCGGTTTGACAGTGAAAACTGCAGGAACTTCAAACCGGCACTAGGAAACAGACTGAGAAAGCAGAGAAAAAGTGTCTCCTGCAACACGTTCCCTTGGTGATAGATGAACGAACGTCTCTCCACTTGCTCATTTCCGAGAGATAAGTGTGTGTGAAAGCCGTCATTCACCAAGCTTGTTGGGAACACAAAGTTTCTTTTCTGTTGCAACTCCGTTCCATACATTTATATGGGGAGTTACTAGCTCCAAATCGATTATACTGTGAAAACTGTAGGAACTTCAAACCGGCACTAGGAAACAGACTGAGAATGCAGAAAAAAAGTGTCTCCTGCAAACCGTTCCCTTGGTGCTAGATGAACGAACGTCTCTCCACTTGCTCAGTTCTGAGACATAAGTGTGTGTGAAAGCCGTCTTTCACCTAGCTTGTTGGGAACACAAAGTTTCTTTTCAGTTGCAAACTCCATTCCATACATATATATGGGGAGGTACTAGCTCCAACTCGGTTTGACAGTGAAAACTGCAGGAACTTCAAACCGGCACTAGGAAACAGACTGAGAATGCAGAGAAAAAGTGTCTCCTGCAACCCGTTCCCTTGGTGCTAGATGAACGAAAGTCTCTCCACTTGCTCAGTTCCGAGAGATAAGTGTGTGTGAAAGCCGTCCTTCACCTACCTTGTTGGGAACACAAAGTTTCTTTTCAGTTGCAAAACCCATTCCATACATATATATGGGGAGGTACTAGCTCCAACTCGGTTTTACAGTTAAAACTGCAGAAACTTCAAACCGGCACTAGGAAACAGACTGAGAAAGCAGAGAAAAAGTGTCTCCTGCAACCCGTTCCCTTGGGGCTAGATGAACGAACGTCTCTACACTTGCTCAGTTCTGAGAGATAAGTGTGTGTGAAAGCCGTCCTTCACCTAACTTGTTGAGAACACAAAGTTTCTTTTCAGTTGCAAACACCATTCCATACATATATATGGGGAGGTACTACCTCCAACTCGGTTTTACAGTGAAAAATGCATTAACATCAAAACGGCACTAGGAAACATACTGAGAATGCAGAGAAAAAGTGTCTCCTGCCAACCGTTCCCTTGGTGCTAGATGAACGAACGTCTCTCCAATTGCTCAGTTCCGAGAGGTAATTGTGTGTGAAAGCCGTCCTTCAACAAGCTTGTTGGGAACACAAAGTTTCCTTTCAGTTGCAAACTGCATTCCATACATTTATATGGGGAGGTACTAGCTTCAACTCGGTTTTACAGTGAAAACTGCAGGAACTTCAAACCGGCACTAGGAAACAGACTGAGAAAGCAGAGAAAAAGTGTCTCCTGCAACCCGTTCCCTTGGTGCTAGATGAACGAACGTCTCTCCACTTGAACAGTTCTGAGAGTTAAGTGTGTGTGAAAGCCGTCCTACACCTAGCTTGTTGGGAACACAAAGTTTCTTTCAGTTGCAAACTGCATTCCATACATATATACGGGGAGGTACTAGCTCCAACACGGTTTTACATTGAAAACTGCAGGAACTTCAAACAGGCACTAGGAAACAGACTGAGAATGCAGAGGATAAGTGTCTCCTGCAACCCGTTCCATTGGTGCTAGATGAACGAACGTCTCTCCAATTGCTCAGTTCTGAGAGATAAGTGTGTGTGAAAGCCGTCCTTCACCTAGCTTGTTGGGAACACAAAATTTCTTTTCAGTTGCAAACTACATTCCATACATATATATGGGTAGGTAATAGCTCCAACTCCGTTTTACAGTGAAAACTGCAGGATCTTCAAACCGGCACTAGGAAACAGACTGAGAAAGCAGAGAAAAAGTGTCTCCTGCAACCCGTTTCCTTGGTGCTAGATGAACGAAAGTCTCTCCACTTGCTCAGTTCCGAGAGATAAGTGTGTGTGAAAGCCGTCCTTCCCCTACCTTGTTGGGAACACAAAGTTTCTTTTCAGTTGCAAAACCCATTCCATACATATATATGGGGAGGTACTAGCTCCAACTCGGTTTTACAGTTAAAACTGCAGAAACTTCATACCGGCACTAGGAAACAGACTGAGAAAGCAGAGAAAAAGTGTCTCCTGCAACCCGTTCCCTTGTGGCTAGATGAACGAACGTCTCTCCACTTGCTCAGTTCTGAGAGATAAGTGTGTGTGAAAGCCGTCCTTCACCTAACTTGTTGAGAACACAAAGTTTCTTTTCAGTTGCAAAATCCATTCCATACATATATATGGGGAGGTACTAGCTCCAACTCGGTTTGACAGTGAAAACTGCAGGAACTTCAAACCGGCACTAGGAAACAGACTGAGAAAGCAGAGAAAAAGTGTCTCCTGCAACACGTTCCCTTGTTGATAGATGAACGAACGTCTCTCCACTTGCTCATTTCCGAGAGATAAGTGTGTGTGAAAGCCGTCATTCACCAAGCTTGTTGGGAACACAAAGTTTCTTTTCTGTTGCAACTCCGTTCCATACATTTATATGGGGAGTTACTAGCTCCAAATCGATTATACTGTGAAAACTGTAGGAACTTCAAACCGGCACTAGGAAACAGACTGAGAATGCAGAAAAAAAGTGTCTCCTGCAAACCGTTCCCTTGGTGCTAGATGAACGAACGTCTCTCCAATTGCTCAGTTCTGAGACATAAGTGTGTGTGAAAGCCGTCTTTCACCTAGCTTGTTGGGAACACAAAGTTTCTTTTCAGTTGCAAACTCCATTCCATACATATATATGGGGAGGTACTAGCTCCAACTCGGTTTGACAGTGAAAACTGTAGGAACTTCAAACCGGCACTAGGAAACAGACTGAGAATGCAGAAAAAAAGTGTCTCCTGCAACCCGTTCCCTTGGTGCTAGATGAACGAACGTCTCTCCACTTGCTCAGTTCTGAGACATAAGTGTGTGTGAAAGCCGTCTTTCACCTAGCTTGTTGGGAACACAAAGTTTCTTTTCAGTTGCAAACTCCATTCCATACATATATATGGGGAGGTACTAGCTTCAACTCAGTTTTACAGTGAAAACTGCAGGAACTTCAAACCGGCACTAGGAAACAGACTGAGAAAGCAGAGAAAAAGTGTCTGCTGCAACCCGTTCCCTTGGTGCTAGGTGAAAGAACGTCTCTCCACTTGCTCAGTTCTGAGAGATAAGTGTGTGTGAAAGCCGTCCTTCACCTAGCTTGTTGGGAACACAAAGTTTCTTTTCAGTTGCAAGCTGCATTCCATACATATATATGGGGAGGTACTAGCTCCAACTCGGATTTACAGTGAAAAATGCAGGAATTTCAAACAGGCACTATTAAACAGACTGAGAATGCAGAGAAAAAGTGTCTCCTGCATCCCGTTCCATTGGTGCTAGATGAACGAAAATCTATCCACTTGCTCAATTCTGAGAGATAAGTGTGTGTGAAAGCCGTCCTTCACCTAGCTTGTTGGGAACACAAAGTTTCTTTTCAGTTGCAAACTCCATTCCATACATATATATGGGGAGGTACAAGCTCCAACTCGGTTTGACAGTGAAAACTGCAGGAACTTCAAACCGGCACTAGGAAATAGACTGAGAAAGCAGAGAAAAAGTGTCTCCTGCTACACGTTCCCTTGGTGATAGATGAACGAACGTCTCTCCACTTGCTCAGTTCTGAGATATAAGTGTGTGTGAAAGCCGTCATTCATCAAGCTTGTTGGGAACACAAAGTTTCTTTTCTGTTGCAAACTCCGTTCCATACATATATATGGGGAGTTACTAGCTCCAACTCAATTTTACAGTGAAAACTATAGGAACTTCAAACCGGCACTAGGAAACAGACTGAGAATGCAGAGAAAAAGTGTCTCCTGCAACCCGTTCCCTTGGTGCTAGGTGAACGAACGTCTATCCACTTGCTCAGTTCTGAGACATAAGTGTGTGTGAAAGCCGTCCTTCACCTAGCTTGTTGGGAACACAAAGTTTCTTTTCAGTTGCAAACTGCATTCCATACATATATACGGGGAGGTACTAGCTCCAACACGGTTTTACATTGAAAACTGCAGGAACTTCAAACAGGCACTAGGAAACAGACTGAGAATGCAGAGGATAAGTGTCTCCTGCAACCCGTTCCATTGGTGCTAGATGAACGAAAGTCTATCCACTTGCTCAGTTCTGAGAGATAAGTGTGTGTGAAAGCCGTCCTTCACCTAGCTTGTTGGGAACACAAAATTTCTTTTCAGTTGCAAACTACATTCCATACATATATATGGGTAGGTAATAGCTCCAACTCCGTTTTACAGTGAAAACTGCAGGAACTTCAAACCGGCACTAGGAAACAGACTGAGAAAGCAGAGAAAAAGTGTCTCCTGCAACCCGTTCCCTTGGTGCTAGATGAACGAAAGTCTCTCCACTTGCTCAGTTCCGAGAGATAAGTGTGTGTGAAAGCCGTCCTTCACCTACCTTGTTGGGAACACAAAGTTTCTTTTCAGTTGCAAAACCCATTCCATACATATATATGGGGAGGTACTAGCTCCAACTCGGTTTTACAGTTAAAACTGCAGAAACTTCAAACCGGCACTAGGAAACAGACTGAGAAAGCAGAGAAAAAGTGTCTCCTGCAACCCGTTCCCTTGTGGCTAGATGAACGAAAGTCTCTCAACTTGCTCAGTTCTGAGAGATAAGTGTGTGTGAAAGCCGTCCTTCACCTAACTTGTTGAGAACACAAAGTTTCTTTTCAGTTGCAAAATCCATTCCATACATATATATGGGGAGGTACTAGCTCCAACTCGGTTTGACAGTGAAAACTGCAGGAACTTCAAACCGGCACTAGGAAACAGACTGAGAAAGCAGAGAAAAAGTGTCTCCTGCAACACGTTCCCTTGTTGATAGATGAACGAACGTCTCTCCACTTGCTCATTTCCGAGAGATAAGTGTGTGTGAAAGCCGTCAATCACCAACCTTGTTGGGAACACAAAGTTTCTTTTCTGTTGCAACTCCGTTCCATACATTTATATGGGGAGTTACTAGCTCCAAATCGATTATACTGTGAAAACTGTAGGAACTTCAAACCGGCACTAGGAAACAGACTGAGAATGCAGAAAAAAAGTGTCTCCTGCAAACCGTTCCCTTGGTGCTAGATGAACGAACGTCTCTCCACTTGCTCAGTTCTGAGACATAAGTGTGTGTGAAAGCCGTCTTTCACCTAGCTTGTTGGGAACACAAAGTTTCTTTTCAGTTGCAAACTCCATTCCATACATATATATGGGGAGGTACTAGCTCCAACTCGGTTTGACAGTGAAAACTGTAGGAACTTCAAACCGGCACTAGGAAACAGACTGAGAATGCAGAAAAAAAGTGTCTCCTGCAACCCGTTCCCTTGGTGCTAGATAAACGAACGTCTCTCCACTTGCTCAGTTCTGAGAGATAAGTGTGTGTGAAAGCCGTCTTTCACCTAGCTTGTTGGGAACACAAAGTTTCTTTTCAGTTGCAAGCTGCATTCCATACATATATATGGGGAGGTACTAGCTCCAACTCGGATTTACAGTGAAAACTGTAGGAACTTCAAACAGGCACTATTAAACAGACTGAGAATGCAGAGAAAAAGTGTCTCCTGCATCCCGTTCCATTGGTGCTAGATGAACGAAAATCTATCCACTTGCTCAGTTCTGAGAGATAAGTGTGTGTGAAAGCCGTCCTTCACCTAGCTTGTTGGGAACACAAAGTTTCTTTTCAGTTGCAAACTCCATTCCATACATATATATGGGGAGGTACAAGCTCCAACTCGGTTTGACAGTGAAAACTGCAGGAACTTCAAACCGGCACTAGGAAACAGACTGAGAAAGCAGAGAAAAAGTGTCTCCTGCTACACGTTCCCTTGGTGATAGATGAACGAACGTCTCTCCACTTGCTCAGTTCTGAGACATAAGTGTGTGTGAAAGCCGTCTTTCACCTAGCTTGTTGGGAACACAAAGTTTCTTTTCAGTTGCAAACTCCATTCCATACATATATATGGGGAGGTACTAGCTCCAACTCGGTTTGACAGTGAAAACTGTAGGAACTTCAAACCGGCACTAGGAAACAGACTGAGAATGCAGAAAAAAAGTGTCTCCTGCAACCCGTTCCCTTGGTGCTAGATGAACGAACGTCTCTCCACTTGCTCAGTTCTGAGACATAAGTGTGTGTGAAAGCCGTCTTTCACCTAGCTTGTTGGGAACACAAAGTTTCTTTTCAGTTGCAAACTCCATTCCATACATATATATGGGGAGGTACTAGCTTCAACTCGGTTTTACAGTGAAAACTGCAGGAACTTCAAACCGGCACTAGGAAACAGACTGAGAAAGCAGAGAAAAAGTGTCTCCTGCAACCCGTTCCCTTGGTGCTATATGAAAGAACGTCTCTCCACTTGCTCGGTTCTGAGAGATAAGTGTGTGTGAAAGCCGTCCTTCACCTAGATTGTTGGGAACACAAAGTTTCTTTTCTGTTGCAAACTCCGTTCCATACATATATATGGGGAGTTACAAGCTCCAACTCAATTTTACAGTGAAAACTATAGGAACTTCAAACCGGCACTAGGAAACAGACTGAGAAAGCAGAGAAAAAGTGTCTCCTGCAACCCGTTCCCTTGGGGCTAGATGACTGAACGTCTCTCCACTTGCTCAGTTCTGAGAGATAAGTGTGTGTGAAAGCCGTCCTTCACCTAACTTGTTGAGAACACAAAGTTTCTTTTCAGTTGCAAACTCCATTCCATACATATATATGGGGAGGTACTAGCTCCAACTCGGTTTGACAGTGAAAACTGCAGGAACTTCCAACCGGCACTAGGAAACAGACTGAGAAAGCAGAGAAAAAGTGTCTCCTGCAACACGTTCCCTTGGTGATAGATGAATGAACGTCTCTCCACTTGCTCATTTCCGAGAGATAAGTGTGTGTGAAAGCCATCATTCACCAAGCTTGTTGGGAACACAAAGTTTCTTTTCTGTTGCAAACTCCGTTCCATACATTTATATGGGGAGTTACTAGCTCCAACTCGATTTTACTGTGAAAACTGTAGGAACTTCAAACCGGCACTAGGAAACAGAGTGAGAATGCAGAAAAAAGTGTCTCCTGCAACCCGTTCCCTTGGTGCTAGATGAACGAACGTCTCTCCACTTGCTCAGTTCTGAGTTATAAGTGTGTGTGAAAGCCGTATTTCACCTAGCTTGTTGGGAACACAAAGTTTCTTTTCAGTTGCAAACACCATTCCATACATATATATGGGGAGGTACTAGCTCCAACTCTGTTTCACAGTGAAAACTGCAGGAACATCAAACCGGCACTAGGAAACAGACTGAGAAAGCAGAGAAAAAGTGGCTCCTGCCACCCGTTTTCTTGTTGCTAGATGAACGAACGTCTCTCCACTTGCTCAGTTCCGAGAGATAAGTGTGTGTGAAAGCCGTCCTTCACCTACCTTGTTGGGAACACAAAGTTTCTTTTCAGTTGCAAACTCCATTCCATACATATATATGGGGAGGTACTAGCTTCAACTCGGTTTTACAGTGAAAACTGCAGGAACTTCAAACCGGCACTAGGAAACAGACTGAGAAAGCAGAGAAATAGTCTCTCCTGCAACCCGATCCCTTGGTGCTAGATGAAAGAACGTCTCTCCACTTGCTCAGTTCTGAGAGATTAGTGTGTGTGAAAGCCGTCCTTCACATAGCTTGTTGGGAACACAAAGTTTCTTTTCAGTTGCAAACTGCATTCCATACATATATATGGGGAGGTAGTAGCTCCAACTTGGATTTACAGTGAAAACTGCAGGAACTTCAAACAGGCACTATTAAACAGACTGAGAATGCAGATAAAAAGTGTCTCCTGCAACCCGTTCCATTGGTGCTAGATGAACGAAAATCTATCCACTTGCTCAGTTCTGAGAGATAAGTGTGTGTGAAAGCCGTACTTCACCTAGCTTGTTGGGAACACAAAGTTTCTATTCAGTTGCAAACTCCATTCCATACATATATTTGGGGAGGTACTAGCTCCAACTCCGTTTTACAGTGAAAACTGCAGGAACTTCAAACCGGCACTAGGAAACAGACTGAGAAAGCAGAGAAAAAGTGTCTCCTGCAACCCGTTCCCTTGGTGCTAAATGAACGAACGTCTCTCCACTTGCTCAGTTCCGGGAGATAAGTGTGTGTGAAAGCCGTCCTTCAACTAGCTTGTTGGGAACACAAAGTTTCTTTTCAGTAGCAAACTCCATTTCATACATATATATGGGGAGGTACTAGCTCCAACTCGGTTTCACAGTGAAAACTGCAGGAACATCAAACCGGCACTAGGAAACAGACTGAGAAAGCAGAGAAAAAGTGGCTCCTGCCACCCGTTCTCTTGTTGCTAGATGAACGAATGTCTCTCCACTTGCTCAGTTCCGAGAGATACGTGTGTGTGAAAGCCGTCCTTCAACTAGCTTGTTGGGAATACAAAGTTTCTTTTCAGTTGCAACCTCCATTCCATACATTTATATGGGGAGGTACTAGCTTCAACTCGGTTTTACAGTGAAAACTGCATGAACTTCAAACCGGCACTAGGAAACAGACTGAGAAAGCAGAGAAAAAGTGTCACCTGCAACCCGTTCCCTTGGTGCTAGATGAAAGAACGTCTCTCCACTTGCTCAGTTCTGAGAGATAAGTGTGTGTGAAAGCCGTCCTTCACCTAGCTTGTTGGGAACACAAAGTTTCTTTTCAGTTGCAAACTGCATTCCATACATATATATGGGGAGGTACTAGCTCCAACTCGGATTTACAGTGAAAACTGCAGGAACTTCAAACAGGCACTATTAAACAGACTGAGAATGCAGAGAAAAAGTGTCTCCTGCAACCCGTTCCATTGGTGCTAGATGAACGAAAATCTATCCACTTGCTCAGTTCTGAGAGATAAGTGTGTGTGAAAGCCGTCCTTCACCTAGCTTGTTGGGAACACAAAGTTTCTTTTCAGTGGCAAACTCCATTCCATACATATATTTGGGGAGGTACTAGCTCCAACTCCGTTTTACAGTGAAAACTGCAGGAACTTCAAACAGGCACTAGGAAACAGACTGAGAAAGCAGAGAAAAGTGTCTCCTGCAACCCGTTCCCTTGGTGCTAGATGAACGAACGTCTCTCCACTTGCTCAGTTCCGAGAGATAAGTGTGTGTGAAAGCCGTCCTTCAACTAGCTTGTTGGGAACACAAAGTTTCTTTTCAGTTGCAAACTCTATTTCATACATATATATGGGGAGGTACTAGCTCCAACCCGGTTTTACAGTGAAAACTGCAGGAACTTCAAACAGGCAGGAAACACACTGAGAATGCAGAGAAAAATTTCTCCTGCAACCCGTTCCCTTGGTGCTAGATGAACGAACGTCTCTCCACTTGCTCAGTTCCGAGAGATAACTGTGTGTGAAAGCCGTCCTTCACCTAGCTTGTTGGGAACACAAAGTTTCTTATCAGTTGCAAAACCCATTCCATACATATATATGGGGAAGTACTAGATCCAACTCGGTTTTACAGTGAAAACTGAAGGAACTTCAAACCGGCACTAGGAAACAGACTGAGAAAGCGGAGAAAATGTGTCTCCTGCAACACGTTCACTTCGTGCTAGATGAACGAAACTCTCTCCACTTACTCAGTTCCGAGAGAAAAGTGTGTGTGAAAGCCGTACTTCACCTAGCTTGTTGGGAACACAAAGATTCTTTTCAGTTGCAAACACCATTCCATACATATATATGGGGAGGTACAAGCTCCAACTCGGTTTCACAGTGAAAAATGCAGGAACATCAAACCGGCACTAGGAAACAGACTGAGAAAGCAGAGAAAAAGTGGCTCCTGCCACCCGTTCTCTTGTTGCTAGATGAACGATCGTCTCTCCACTTGCTCAGTTCCGAGAGATAAGTGTGTGTGAAAGCCGTCCTTCACCTAGCTTGTTGGGAACACAAAGTTTCTTTTCAGTGGCAAACTCCATTCCATACATATATTTGGGGAGGTACTAGCTCCAACTCCGTTTTACAGTGAAAACTGCAGGAACTTCAAACAGGCACTAGGAAACAGACTGAGAAAGCAGAGAAAAGTGTCTCCTGCAACCCGTTCCCTTGGTGCTAGATGAACGAACGTCTCTCCACTTGCTCAGTTCCGAGAGATAAGTGTGTGTGAAAGCCGTCCTTCAACTAGCTTGTTGGGAACACAAAGTTTCTTTTCAGTTGCAAACTCTATTTCATACATATATATGGGGAGGTACTAGCTCCAACCCGGTTTTACAGTGAAAACTGCAGGAACTTCAAACAGGCAGGAAACACACTGAGAATGCAGAGAAAAATTTCTCCTGCAACCCGTTCCCTTGGTGCTAGATGAACGAACGTCTCTCCACTTGCTCAGTTCCGAGAGATAAGTGTGTGTGAAAGCCGTCCTTCAACTAGCTTGTTGGGAACACAAAGTTTCTTTTCAGTTGCAAACTCCATTCCATACATATATATGGGGAGGTACTAGCTTCAACTCGGTTTTACAGTGAAAACTGCAGGAACTTCAAACCGGCACTAGGAAACAGACTGAGAAAGCAGAGAAAAAGTGTCTCCTGCAACCCGTTCCCTTGGTGCTAGATGAAAGAACGTCTCTCCACTTGCTCAGTTCTGAGAGATAAGTGTGTGTGAAAGCCGTCCTTCACATAGCTTGTTGGGAACACAAAGTTTCTTTTCAGTTGCAAACTGCATTCCATACATATATATGGGGAGGTAGTAGCTCCAACTCGGATTTACAGTGAAAACTGCAGGAACTTCAAACAGGCACTATTAAACAGACTGAGAATGCAGATAAAAAGTGTCTCCTGCAACCCGTTCCATTTGTGCTAGATGAACGAAAATCTATCCACTTGCTCAGTTCTGAGAGATAAGTGTGTGTGAAAGCCGTACTTCACCTAGCTTGTTGGGAACACAAAGTTTCTTTTCAGTTGCAAACTCCATTCCATACATATATTTGGGGAGGTACTAGCTCAAACTCCGTTTTACAGTGAAAACTGCAGGAACTTCAAACCGGCACTAGGAAACAGACTGAGAAAGCAGAGAAAAAGTGTCTCCTGCAACCCGTTCCCTTGGTGCTAGATGAACGAAAGTCTCTCCACTTGCTCAGTTCCGGGAGATAAGTGTGTGTGAAAGCCGTCCTTCAACTAGCTTGTTGGGAACACAAAGTTTCTTTTCAGTTGCAAACTCCATTTCATACATATATATGGGGAGGTACTAGCTCCAACTCGGTTTCACAGTGAAAACTGCAGGAACATCAAACCGGCACTAGGAAACAGACTGAGAAAGCAGAGAAAAAGTGGCTCCTGCCACCCGTTCTCTTGTTGCTAGATGAACGAACGTCTCTCCACTTGCTCAGTTCCGAGAGATAAGTGTGTGTGAAAGCCGTCCTTCAACTAGCTTGTTGGGAACACAAAGTTTCTTTTCAGTTGCAAACTCCATTCCATACATATATATGGGGAGGTACTAGCTTCAACTCGGTTTTACAATGAAAACTGCATGAACTTCAAACCGGCACTAGGAAACAGACTGTGAAAGCAGAGAAAAAGTGTCACCTGCAACCCGTTCCCTTGGTGCTAGATGAAAGAACGTCTCTCCACTTGCTCAGTTCTGAGAGATAAGTGTGTGTGAAAGCCGTCCTTCACCTAGCTTGTTGGGAACACAAAGTTTCTTTTCTGTTGCAAACTGCATTCCATACATATATATGGGGAGGTACTAGCTCCAACTCGAATTTACAGTGAAAACTGCAGGAACTTCAAACAGGCACTATTAAACAGACTGAGAATGCAGAGAAAAAGTGTCTCCTGCAACCAGTTCCATTGGTGCTAGATGAACGAAAATCTATCCACTTGCTCAGTTCTGAGAGATAAGTGTGTGTGAAAGCCGTACTTCACCTAGCTTGTTGGGAACACAAAGTTTCTTTTCAGTTGCAAACTCCATTCCATACATATATTTGGGGAGGTACTAGCTCCAACCCGGTTTTACAGTGAAAACTGCAGGAACTTCAAACAGGCAGGAAACACACTGAGAATGCAAAGAAAAATTTCTCCTGCAACCCGTTCCCTTGGTGCTAGATGAACGAACGTCTCTCCACTTGCTCAGTTCCGAGAGATAACTGTGTGTGAAAGCCGTCCTTAACCTAGCTTGTTGGGAACACAAAGTTTCTTTTCAGTTGCAAACTCCATTCCATACATATAAATGGGGAGGTACTAGCTCCAACTCGATTTTACTGTGAAAACTGTAGGAACTTCAAACCGGCACTAGGAAACAGACTGAGAATGCAGAAAAAAAGTTTCTCCTGCAACCCGTTCCCTTGGTGCTAGATGAACGAACGTCTCTCCACTTGCTCAGTTCTGAGACATAAGTGTGTGTGAAAGCCGTCTTTCACCTAGCTTGTTGGGAACACAAAGTTTCTTTTCAGTTGCAAACACCATTCCATACATATATATGGGGAGGTACTAGCTCCAACTCTGTTTCACAGTGAAAACTGCAGGAACATCAAACCGGCACTAGGAAACAGACTGAGAAAGCAGAGAAAAAGTGGCTCCTGCCACCCGTTCTCTTGTTGCTAGATGAACGAACGTCTCTCCACTTGCTCAGTTCCGAGAGATAAGTGTGTGTGAAAGCCGTCCTTCAACTAGCTTGTTGGGAACACAAAGTTTCTTTTCAGTTGCAAACTCCATTCCATACATATATATGGGGAGGTACTAGCTTCAACTCGGTTTTACAGTGAAAACTGCAGGAACTTCAAACCGGCACTAGGAAACAGACTGAGAAAGCAGAGAAAAAGTGTCTCCTGCAACCCGTTCCCTTGGTGCTAGATGAAAGAACGTCTCTCCACTTGCTCAGTTCTGAGAGATAAGTGTGTGGGAATTCTTCCTTTACATAGCTTGTTGGGAACACAAAGTTTCTTTTCAGTTGCAAACTGCATTCCATACATATATATGGGGAGGTAGTAGCTCCAACTCGGATTTACAGTGAAAACTGCAGGAACTTCTAACAGGCACGAGGAAACAGACTGAGAAAGCAGAGAAAAAGTGTCTCCTGCAACCCGTTCCCTTGGTGCTAGTTGAAAGAACGTCTCTCCACTTGCTCAGTTCTGAGAGATAAGTGTGTGTGAAAGCCGTCCTTCACCTAGCTTGTAGGGAACACAAAGTTTCTTTTCAGTTGCAAACTGCATTCCATAAATATATATGGGGAGGTACTAGCTCCAAATCGGATTTACAGTGAAAACTGCAGGAACTTCTAACAGGCACTATTAAACAGACTGAGAATGCAGAGAAAAAGTGTCTCCTGCAACCCGTTCCATTGGTGCTAGATGAACGAAAATCTATCCACTTGCTCAGTTCTGAGAGATAAGTGTGTGTGAAAGCCGTCCTTCACCTAGCTTGTTGGGAACACAAAGTTTCTTTTCAGTTGCAAACTCCATTCCATACATATATTTGGGGAGGTACTAGCTCCAACTCCGTTTTACAGTGAAAACTGCAGGAACTTCAAACCGGCACTAGGAAGCAGACTGAGAAAGCAGAGAAAAAGTGTCTCCTGCAACCCGTTCCCTTGGTGCTAGATGAACGAACGTCTCTCCACTTGCTCAGTTCCGAGAGATAAGTGTGTGTGAAAGCCGTCCTTCAACTAGCTTGTTGGGAACACAAAGTTTCTTTTCAGTTGCAAACTCCATTTCATACATATATATGGGGAGGTACTAGCTTCAACTCGGTTTTACAGTGAAAACTGCAGGAACTTCAAACCGGCACTAGGAAACACACTGAGAAAGCAGAGAATATTTTCTCCTGCAAAATATTCACTTGGTGCTAGATGAACGAACGTATCTCCACTTGCTCAGTTCTGAGAGATAAGTGTGTGTGAAAGCCGTCCTTCACCTAGCTTGTTATGAACACAAAGTTTCTTTTCAGTTGCAAACTCCATTCCATACATATATATGGGGAGGTAGAAACTCCAACTCGTTTTTACAGTGAAAACTGCAGGAACTTCATAACGGCACTAGGAAACAGACTGAGAAAGCGGAAAAAATTGTCTCCTGCAACCCGTTCCCTTGGTGCTAGATGAACGAACGTCTCTCCACTTGCACAGTTCCGAGAGATAAGTTTGTGTGAAAGCCGTCCTTCACCTAGCTTGTGGGGAACACAAAGTTTCTTTTCATTTGCAAACTCCATTCCATACATATATATGGGGAGTTACTAGCTCCAACTCGTTTTTACAGTGAAAACTGCAAGAACATCAAACCGGCACTAGGAAACAGACTGAGAAAGCAGAGAAAAAGTGGCTCCTGCCACCCGTTCTCTTGTTGATAGATGAACGAACGTCTCTCCACTTGCTCAGTTCCGAGAGATAAGTGTGTGTGAAAGCCGTCCTTCAACTAGCTTGTTGGGAACACAAAGTTTCTTTTCAGTTGCAAACTCCATTCCATACATATATATGGGGAGGTACTAGCTTCAACTCGGTTTTACAGTGAAAACTGCAGGAACTTCAAACCGGCACTAGGAAACAGACTGAGAAAGCAGAGAAAAAGTGTCTCCTGCAACCCGTTCCCTTGGTGCTAGATGAAAGAACGTCTCTCCACTTGCTCAGTTCTGAGAGATAAGTGTGTGTGAAATCCGTCCTTCACATAGCTTGTTGGGAACACAAAGTTTCTTATCAGTTGCAAACTGCATTCCATACATATATGTGGGGAGGTAGTAGCTCCAACTCGGATTTACAGTGAAAACTGCAGGAAATTCAAACAGGCACTATTAAACAGACTGGGAATGCAGATAAAAAGTGTCTCCTGCAACCCGTTCCATTTGTGCTAGATGAACGAAAATCTATCAACTTGCTCAGTTCTGAGAGATAAGTGTGTGTGAAAGCCGTACTTCACCTAGCTTGTTGGGAACACAAATTTTCTTTTCAGTTGCAAACTCCATTCCATACATATATTTGGGGAGGTACTAGCTCCAACTCCGTTTTACAGTGAAAACTGCAGGAACTTCAAACCGGCACGAGGAAACAGACTGAGAAAGCAGAGAAAAAGTGTCTCCTGCAACCCGTTCCCTTGGTGCTAGATGAACGAACGTCTCTCCACTTGCTCAGTTCCGAGAGATAACTGTGTGTGAAAGCCGTCCTTCACCTACCTTGTTGGGAACACAAAGTTTCTTTTCAGTTGCAAAACCCATTCCATAAATATATATGGGGAGGTACTAGATCCAACTCGGTTTTACAGTGAAAACTGCAGGAACTTCAAACCGGCACTAGGAAACAGACTGAGAAAGCGGAAAAAAAGTGTCTCCTGCAACCCGTTCCCTTGGTGCTAGATGAACGAACGTCTCTCCACTTGCTCAGTTCAGAGAGATAAGTGTGTGTGAAAGCCGTCCTTCACCTAGCTTGTTGGGAACACAAAGTTTCTTTTCAGTTGCAAACTACATTCCATACATATATATGGGGAGTTACTACCTCCAACTCATTTTTACAGTGAAAACTGCAAGAACATCAAACCGGCACTAGGAAAGAGACTGAGAATGCAGAGAAAAAGTGTCTCCTGAAACCCGTTCCCTTCGTGCTAGATGAACGAACGTCTCTCCACTTGCTCAGTTCTGAGAGATAAGTGTGTGTGAAAGCCGTCCTTCACCTAGCTTGATGGAAACACAAAGTTTCTTTTCAGTTGCAAACACCATTCCATACATATATATGGGGAGGTACTAGCTCCAACTCGGTTTTACAGTGAAAACTGCAGGAACTTCAAACCGGCACTAGGAAACACACTGAGAAAGCAGAGAATATTTTCTCCGGCAAAATGTTCACTTGGTGCTAGATGAACGAACGTATCTCCACTTGCTCAGTTCTGAGAGATAAGTGTGTGTGAAAGCCGTCCTTCACCTAACTTGTTATGAACACAAAGTTTCTTTTCAGTTGCAAACTCCATTCCATACATATATATGGGGAGGTAGAAACTCCAACTCGTTTTTACAGTGAAAACTGCAGGAACTTCAAAACGGCACTAGGAAACAGACTGAGAAAGCGGAAAAAATTGTCTCCTGCAACCTGTTTCCCTTGGTGCTAGATGAACGAACGTCTCTCCACTTGCTCAGTTCCGAGAGATAAGTTTGTGTGAAAGCCGTCCTTCACCTAGCTTGTGGGGAACACAAAGTTTCTTTTCATTTGCAAACTCCATTCCATACATATATATGGGGTGTTACTAGCTCCAACTCGTTTTTACAGTGAAAACTGCAAGAACATCAAACCGGCACTAGGAAACAGACTGAGAAAGCAGAGAAAAAATATCTCCTGAAACCAGATTCCTTGGTGCTAGATGAACGAAGGTCTCTCTACTTGCTCAGTTCTGAGAGATAAGTGTGTGTGAAAGCCGTCCTTCACCTACCTTGTTGGGAACACAAAGTTTATTTTCAGTTGCAAACACCATTCCATACATATATATGGGGAGGTACTAGCTCCAACTCTGTTTTACAGTGAAAACTGCAGGAACTTCAAACCGGCACTAGGAAACAGACTGAGAAAGCAGAGAAAATGTGTCTCCTGCAACCCGTTCACTTGGTGCTAGGTGAACGAACGTCTCGCCACTTGCTCAGTTCTGAGAGCTAAGTGTGTGTGAAAGCCGTCCTTCACCTAGCTTGTTGGGAACACAAAGTTTCTTTTCAGTTGCAAACTCCATTCCATTCATATATATGGGGAGGTACTAGCTCCAACTCTGTTTGACAGTGAAAACTGCAGGAACTTCAAACCGGCACTAGGAATCAGACTGAGAAAGCAGAGAAAAAGTGTCCCCTGCAACCCGTTTTCTTGGTGCTATATAAACGAACGTCTCTCCACTTGCTCATTTCCGAGAGATAAGTGTTTGTGAAAGCCGTCCTTCACCTACATTGTTGGGAACACAAAGTTTCTTTTCAGTTGCAAAACCATTCCATACATATATATGGTGAGGTACTAGCTCCAACACGATTTTACAGTGAAAACTGCAGGAACTTCAAACTGGCACTAGGAAACAGACTGACAAAACGGAGAAAATGTGTCTCCTGCAACACGTTCACTTCGTGCTAGATGAACGAAAGTCTCTCCACTTGCTCAGTTCCGAGAGAAATGTGTGTGTGAAAGCCGCCCTTCACCTAGCTTGTTGGGAACACAAAGATTCTTTTCAGTTGCAAACTCCATTCCATACATATATATGGGGAGGTACTAGCTCCAACTCGGTTTTACAGTGAAAACTGCAGAAACTTCAAACCGGCACTAGGAAACAGACTGAGAAAGCAGAGAAAAAGTGTCTCCTGCAACACGTTCCCTTGGTGATAGATGAACGAACGTCTCTCCACTTGCTCATTTCCGAGAGATAAGTGTGTGTGAAAGCCGTCATTCACCAAGCTTGTTGGGAACACTAAGTTTCTTTTCTGTTGCAAACTCCGTTCCATACATTTATATGGGGAGTTACTAGCTCCAACTCGATTTTACTGTGAAAACTGTAGGAACTTCAAACCGGCACTAGGAAACAGACTGAGAATGCAGAAAAAAAGTTTCTCCTGCAACCCGTTCCCTTGGTGCTAGATGAACGAACGTCTCTCCACTTGCTCAGTTCTGAGACATAAGTGTGTGTGAAAGCCGTCTTTCACCTAGCTTGTTGGGAACACAAAGTTTCTTTTCAGTTGCAAACACCATTCCATACATATATATGGGGAGGTACTAGCTCCAACTCGGTTTCACAGTGAAAACTGCAGGAACATCAAACCGGCACTAAGAAACAGACTGAGAAAGCAGAGAAAAAGTGGCTCCTGCCACCCGTTCTCTTGATGCTAGATGAACGAACGTCTCTCCACTTGCTCAGTTCCGAGAGATAAGTGTGTGTGAAAGCCGTCCTTCAACTAGCTTGTTGGGAACACAAAGTTTCTTTTCAGTTGCAAACTCCATTCCATACATATATATGGGGAGGTACTAGCTTCAACTCGGTTTTACAGTGAAAACTGCAGGAACTTCAACCCGGCACTAGGAAACAGACTGAGAAAGCAGAGAAAAAGTGTCTCCTGCAACCCGTTCCCTTGGTGCTAGATGAAAGAACGTCTCTCCACTTGCTCAGTTCTGAGAGATAAGTGTGTGTGAAATCCGTCCTTCACATAGCTTGTTGGGAACACAAAGTTTCTTTTCAGTTGCAAACTGCATTCCATACATATATATGGGGAGGTAGTAGCTCCAACTCGGATTTACAGTGAAAACTGCAGGAACTTCAAACAGGCACTATTAAACAGACTGAGAATGCAGATAAAAAGTGTCTCCTGCAACCCGTTCCATTTGTGCTAGATGAACGAAAATCTATCCACTTGCTCAGTTCTGAGAGTTAAGTGTGTGTGAAAGCCGTCCTTCACCTAGCTTGTTGGGAACACAAAGTTTCTTTTCAGTTGCAAACTCCATTCCATACATATATTTGGGGAGGTACTAGCTCCAACTCCGTTTTACAGTGAAAACTGCAGGAACTTCAAACCGGCACGAGGAAACAGACTGAGAAAGCAGAGAAAAAGTGTCTCCTGCAACCCGTTCCCTTGGTGCTAGATGAAAGAACGTCTCTCCACTTGCTCAGTTCTGAGAGATAAGTGTGTGTGAAAGCCGTCCTTCACCTAGCTTGTAGGGAACACAAAGTTTCTTTTCAGTTGCAAACTGCATTCCATACATATATATGGGGAGGTACTAGCTCCAACTCGGATTTACAGTGAAAACTGCAGGAACTTCTAACAGGCACTATTAAACAGACTGAGAATGCAGAGAAAAA
Source organism: Camelus dromedarius (assembly GCF_036321535.1). NCBI lineage: Eukaryota > Metazoa > Chordata > Mammalia > Artiodactyla > Camelidae > Camelus > Camelus dromedarius. Next base: position 1,011,187 of record NW_026989811.1, on the reverse strand, counting down.
GTGTCTCCTGCAACCCGTTCCATTGGTGCTAGATGAACGAAAATCTATCCACTTGCTCAGTTCTGAGAGATAAGTGTGTGTGAAAGCCGTCCTTCACCTAGCTTGTTGGGAACACAAAGTTTCTTTTCAGTTGCAAACATCCATTCCATACATATATTTGGGGAGGTACTAGCTCCAACTCCGTTTTACAGTGAAAACTATAGGAACTTCAAACCGGCACTAGGAAACAGACTGAGAAAGCAGAGAAAAAGTGTCTCCTGCAACCCGTTCCCTTGGTGCTAGATGAACGAACGTCTCTCCACTTGCTCAGTTCCGAGAGATAAGTGTGTGTGAAAGCCGTCCTTCAACTAGCTTGTTGGGAACACAAAGTTTCTTTTCAGTTGCAAACTCCATTTCATACATATATATGGGGAGGTACTAGCTTCAACTCGGTTTTACAGTGAAAACTGCAGGAACTTCAAACCGGCACTAGGAAACAGACTGAGAAAGCACAGAAAAAGTGTCTCCTGCAACCCGTTCCCTTGGTGCTAGATGAACGAACGTCTCTCCACTTGCTCAGTTCTGAGATATAAGTGTGTGTGAAAGCCGTCCTTCACCTAGCTTGTTGGGAACACAAAGTTTCTTTTCAGTTGCAAACTCCATTCCATACATATATATGCGGAGGTACTAGCTCCAACCCGGTTTTACAGTGAAAACTGCAGGAACTTCAAACAGGCAGGAAACACACTGAGAATGCAGAGAAAAATTTCTCCTGCAACCCGTTCCCTTGGTGCTAGATGAACGAACGTCTCTCCACTTGCTCAGTTCCGAGAGATAAGTGTGTGTGAAAGCCGTCCTTCACCTAGCTTGTTGGGAACACAAAGTTTCTTTTCAGTTGCAAACTACATTCCATACATATATATGGGGAGTTACTACCTCCAACTCATTTTTACAGTGAAAACTGCAAGAACATCAAACCGGCACTAGGAAAGAGACTGAGAATGCAGAGAAAAAGTGTCTCCTGAAACCCGTTCCCTTCGTGCTAGATGAACGAACGTCTCTCCACTTGCTCAGTTCTGAGAGATAAGTGTGTGTGAAAGCCGTCCTTCACCTAGCTTGATGGAAACACAAAGTTTCTTTTCAGTTGCAAACACCATTCCATACATATATATGGGGAGGTACTAGCTCCAACTCGGTTTTACAGTGAAAACTGCAGGAACTTCAAACCGGCACTAGGAAACACACTGAGAAAGCAGAGAATATTTTCTCCTGCAAAATGTTCACTTGGTGCTAGATGAACGAACGTATCTCCACTTGCTCAGTTCTGAGAGATAAGTGTGTGTGAAAGCCGTCCTTCACCTAGCTTGTTATGAAAACAAAGTTTCTTTTCAGTTGCAAACTCCATTCCATACATATATATGGGGAGGTAGAAACTCCAACTCGTTTTTACAGTGAAAACTGCAGGAACTTCAAACCGGCACTAGGAAACAGACTGAGAAAGCGGAAAAAATTGTCTCCTGCAACCCGTTCCCTTGGTGCTAGATGAACGAACGTCTCTCCACTTGCTCAGTTCCGAGAGATAAGTTTGTGTGAAAGCCGTCCTTCACCTAGCTTGTGGGGAACACAAAGTTTCTTTTCATTTGCAAACTCCATTCCATACATATATATGGGGAGTTACTAGCTCCAACTCGTTTTTACAGTGAAAACTGCAAGAACATCAAACCGGCACTAGGAAACAGACTGAGAAAGCAGAGAAAAAATGTCTCCTGAAACCAGATTCCTTGGTGCTAGATGAACGAAGGTCTCTCTACTTGCTCAGTTCTGAGAGATAAGTGTGTGTGAAAGCCGTCCTTCACCTACCTTGTTGGGAACACAAAGTTTATTTTCAGTTGCAAACACCATTCCATACATATATATGGGGAGGTACTAGCTCCAACTCGGTTTTACAGTGAAAACTGCAGGAACTTCAAACCGGCACTAGGAAACAGACTGAGAAAGCAGAGAAAAAGTGTCACCTGCAACCCGTTCCCTTGGTGCTAGATGAAAGAACGTCTCTCCACTTGCTCAGTTCTGAGAGATAAGTGTGTGTGAAAGCCGTCCTTCACCTAGCTTGTTGGGAACACAAAGTTTCTTTTCTGTTGCAAACTGCATTCCATACATATATATGGGGAGGTACTAGCTCCAACTCGAATTTACAGTGAAAACTGCAGGAACTTCAAACAGGCACTATTAAACAGACTGAGAATGCAGAGAAAAAGTGTCTCCTGCAACCAGTTCCATTGGTGCTAGATGAACGAAAATCTATCCACTTGCTCAGTTCTGAGAGATAAGTGTGTGTGAAAGCCGTACTTCACCTAGCTTGTTGGGAACACAAAGTTTCTTTTCAGTTGCAAACTCCATTCCATACATATATTTGGGGAGGTACTAGCTCCAACCCGGTTTTACAGTGAAAACTGCAGGAACTTCAAACAGGCAGGAAACACACTGAGAATGCAGAGGAAAATTTCTCCTGCAACCCGTTCCCTTGGTGCTAGATGAACGAACGTCTCTCCACTTGCTCAGTTCCGAGAGATAACTGTGTGTGAAAGCCGTCCTTAACCTAGCTTGTTGGGAACACAAAGTTTCTTTTCAGTTGCAAACTCCATTCCATACATATAAATGGGGAGGTACTAGCTCCAACTCGATTTTACTGTGAAAACTGTAGGAACTTCAAACCGGCACTAGGAAACAGACTGAGAATGCAGAAAAAAAGTTTCTCCTGCAACCCGTTCCCTTGGTGCTAGATGAACGAACGTCTCTCCACTTGCTCAGTTCTGAAACATAAGTGTGTGTGAAAGCCGTCTTTCACCTAGCTTGTTGGGAACACAAAGTTTCTTTTCAGTTGCAAACACCATTCCATACATATATATGGGGAGGTACTAGCTCCAACTCTGTTTCACAGTGAAAACTGCAGGAACATCAAACCGGCACTAGGAAACAGACTGAGAAAGCAGAGAAAAAGTGGCTCCTGCCACCCGTTCTCTTGTTGCTAGATGAACGAACGTCTCTCCACTTGCTCAGTTCCGAGAGATAAGTGTGTGTGAAAGCCGTCCTTCAACAAGCTTGTTGGGAACACAAAGTTTCTTTTCAGTTGCAAACTCCATTCCATACATATATATGGGGAGGTACTAGCTTCAACTCGGTTTTACAGTGAAAACTGCAGGAACTTCAAACCGGCACTAGGAAACAGACTGAGAAAGCAGAGAAAAAGTGTCTCCTGCAACCCGTTCCCTTGGTGCTAGATGAAAGAACGTCTCTCCACTTGCTCAGTTCTGAGAGATAAGTGTGTGGGAATTCTTCCTTCACATAGCTTGTTGGGAACACAAAGTTTCTTTTCAGTTGCAAACTGCATTCCATACATATATATGGGGAGGTAGTAGCTCCAACTCGGATTTACAGTGAAAACTGCAGGAACTTCTAACAGGCACGAGGAAACAGACTGAGAAAGCAGAGAAAAAGTGTCTCCTGCAACCCGTTCCCTTGGTGCTAGTTGAAAGAACGTCTCTCCACTTGCTCAGTTCTGAGAGATAAGTGTGTGTGAAAGCCGTCCTTCACCTAGCTTGTAGGGAACACAAAGTTTCTTTTCAGTTGCAAACTGCATTCCATAAATATATATGGGGAGGTACTAGCTCCAAATCGGATTTACAGTGAAAACTGCAGGAACTTCTAACAGGCACTATTAAACAGACTGAGAATGCAGAGAAAAAGTGTCTCCTGCAACCCGTTCCATTGGTGCTAGATGAACGAAAATCTATCCACTTGCTCAGTTCTGAGAGATAAGTGTGTGTGAAAGCCGTCCTTCACCTAGCTTGTTGGGAACACAAAGTTTCTTTTCAGTTGCAAACTCCATTCCATACATATATTTGGGGAGGTACTAGCTCCAACTCCGTTTTACAGTGAAAACTGCAGGAACTTCAAACCGGCACTAGGAAGCAGACTGAGAAAGCAGAGAAAAAGTGTCTCCTGCAACCCGTTCCCTTGGTGCTAGATGAACGAACGTCTCTCCACTTGCTCAGTTCCGAGAGATAAGTGTGTGTGAAAGCCGTCCTTCAACTAGCTTGTTGGGAACACAAAGTTTCTTTTAAGTTGCAAACTCCATTTCATACATATATATGGGGAGGTACTAGCTTCAACTCGGTTTTACAGTGAAAACTGCAGGAACTTCAAACCGGCACTAGGAAACACACTGAGAAAGCAGAGAATATTTTCTCCTGCAAAATGTTCACTTGGTGCTAGATGAACGAACGTATCTCCACTTGCTCAGTTCTGAGAGATAAGTGTGTGTGAAAGCCGTCCTTCACCTAGCTTGTTATGAACACAAAGTTTCTTTTCAGTTGCAAACTCCATTCCATACATATATATGGGGAGGTAGAAACTCCAACTCGTTTTTACAGTGAAAACTGCAGGAACTTCAAAACGGCACTAGGAAACAGACTGAGAAAGCGGAAAAAATTGTCTCCTGCAACCCGTTCCCTTGGTGCTAGATGAACGAACGTCTCTCCACTTGCACAGTTCCGAGAGATAAGTTTGTGTGAAAGCCGTCCTTCACCTAGCTTGTGGGGAACACAAAGTTTCTTTTCATTTGCAAACTCCATTCCATACATATATATGGGGAGTTACTAGCTCCAACTCGTTTTTACAGTGAAAACTGCAAGAACATCAAACCGGCACTAGGAAACAGACTGAGAAAGCAGAGAAAAAGTGGCTCCTGCCACCCGTTCTCTTGTTGATAGATGAACGAACGTCTCTCCACTTGCTCAGTTCCGAGAGATAAGTGTGTGTGAAAGCCGTCCTTCAACTAGCTTGTTGGGAACACAAAGTTTCTTTTCAGTTGCAAACTCCATTCCATACATATATATGGGGAGGTACTAGCTTCAACTCGGTTTTACAGTGAAAACTGCAGGAACTTCAAACCGGCACTAGGAAACAGACTGAGAAAGCAGAGAAAAAGTGTCTCCTTCAACCCGTTCCCTTGGTGCTAGATGAAAGAACGTCTCTCCACTTGCTCAGTTCTGAGAGATAAGTGTGTGTGAAATCCGTCCTTCACATAGCTTGTTGGGAACACAAAGTTTCTTATCAGTTGCAAACTGCATTCCATACATATATGTGGGGAGGTAGTAGCTCCAACTCGGATTTACAGTGAAAACTGCAGGAAATTCAAACAGACACTATTAAACAGACTGGGAATGCAGATAAAAAGTGTCTCCTGCAACCCGTTCCATTTGTGCTAGATGAACGAAAATCTATCCACTTGCTCAGTTCTGAGAGATAAGTGTGTGTGAAAGCCGTACTTCACCTAGCTTGTTGGGAACACAAATTTTCTTTTCAGTTGCAAACTCCATTCCATACATATATTTGGGGAGGTACTAGCTCCAACTCCGTTTTACAGTGAAAACTGCAGGAACTTCAAACCGGCACGAGGAAACAGACTGAGAAAGCAGAGAAAAAGTGTCTCCTGCAACCCGTTCCCTTGGTGCTAGATGAACGAACGTCTCTCCACTTGCTCAGTTCCGAGAGATAACTGTGTGTGAAAGCCGTCCTTCACCTACCTTGTTGGGAACACAAAGTTTCTTTTCAGTTGCAAAACCCATTCCATAAATATATATGGGGAGGTACTAGATCCAACTCGGTTTTACAGTGAAAACTGCAGGAACTTCAAACCGGCACTAGGAAACAGACTGAGAAAGCGGAAAAAAAGTGTCTCCTGCAACCCGTTCCCTTGGTGCTAGATGAACGAACGTCTCTCCACTTGCTCAGTTCAGAGAGATAAGTGTGTGTGAAAGCCGTCCTTCACCTAGCTTGTTGGGAACACAAAGTTTCTTTTCAGTTGCAAACTACATTCCATACATATATATGGGGAGTTACTACCTCCAACTCATTTTTACAGTGAAAACTGCAAGAACATCAAACCGGCACTAGGAAAGAGACTGAGAATGCAGAGGAAAAGTGTCTCCTGAAACCCGTTCCCTTCGTGCTAGATGAACGAACGTCTCTCCACTTGCTCAGTTCTGAGAGATAAGTGTGTGTGAAAGCCGTCCTTCACCTAGCTTGATGGAAACACAAAGTTTCTTTTCAGTTGCAAACACCATTCCATACATATATATGGGGAGGTACTAGCTCCAACTCGGTTTTACAGTGAAAACTGCAGGAACTTCAAACCGGCACTAGGAAACACACTGAGAAAGCAGAGAATATTTTCTCCTGCAAAATGTTCACTTGGTGCTAGATGAACGAACGTATCTCCACTTGCTCAGTTCTGAGAGATAAGTGTGTGTGAAAGCCGTCCTTCACCTAGCTTGTTATGAACACAAAGTTTCTTTTCAGTTGCAAACTCCATTCCATACATATATATGGGGAGGTAGAAACTCCAACTCGTTTTTACAGTGAAAACTGCAGGAACTTCAAAACGGCACTAGGAAACAGACTGAGAAAGCGGAAAAAATTGTCTCCTGCAACCCGTTTCCCTTGGTGCTAGATGAACGAACGTCTCTCCACTTGCTCAGTTCCGAGAGATAAGTTTGTGTGAAAGCCGTCCTTCACCTAGCTTGTGGGGAACACAAAGTTTCTTTTCATTTGCAAACTCCATTCCATACATATATATGGGGTGTTACTAGCTCCAACTCGTTTTTACAGTGAAAACTGCAAGAACATCAAACCGGCACTAGGAAACAGACTGAGAAAGCAGAGAAAAAATATCTCCTGAAACCAGATTCCTTGGTGCTAGATGAACGAAGGTCTCTCTACTTGCTCAGTTCTGAGAGATAAGTGTGTGTGAAAGCCGTCCTTCACCTACCTTGTTGGGAACACAAAGTTTATTTTCAGTTGCAAACACCATTCCATACATATATATGGGGAGGTACTAGCTCCAACTCGGTTTTACAGTGAAAACTGCAGGAACTTCAAACCGGCACTAGGAAACAGACTGAGAAAGCAGAGAAAATGTGTCTCCTGCAACCCGTTCACTTGGTGCTAGGTGAACGAACGTCTCGCCACTTGCTCAGTTCTGAGAGCTAAGTGTGTGTGAAAGCCGTCCTTCACCTAGCTTGTTGGGAACACAAAGTTTCTTTTCAGTTGCAAACTCCATTCCATTCATATATATGGGGAGGTACTAGCTCCAACTCTGTTTGACAGTGAAAACTGCAGGAACTTCAAACCGGCACTAGGAATCAGACTGAGAAAGCAGAGAAAAAGTGTCCCCTGCAACCCGTTTTCTTGGTGCTATATAAACGAACGTCTCTCCACTTGCTCATTTCCGAGAGATAAGTGTTTGTGAAAGCCGTCCTTCACCTACATTGTTGGGAACACAAAGTTTCTTTTCAGTTGCAAAACCATTCCATACATATATATGGTGAGGTACTAGCTCCAACACGGTTTTACAGTGAAAACTGCAGGAACTTCAAACTGGCACTAGGAAACAGACTGACAAAACGGAGAAAATGTGTCTCCTGCAACACGTTCACTTCGTGCTAGATGAACGAAAGTCTCTCCACTTGCTCAGTTCCGAGAGAAATGTGTGTGTGAAAGCCGCCCTTCACCTAGCTTGTTGGGAACACAAAGATTCTTTTCAGTTGCAAACTCCATTCCATACATATATATGGGGAGGTACTAGCTCCAACTCGGTTTTACAGTGAAAACTGCAGGAACTTCAAACCGGCACTAGGAAACAGACTGAGAAAGCAGAGAAAAAGTGTCTCCTGCAACACGTTCCCTTGGTGATAGATGAACGAACGTCTCTCCACTTGCTCATTTCCGAGAGATAAGTGTGTGTGAAAGCCGTCATTCACCAAGCTTGTTGGGAACACTAAGTTTCTTTTCTGTTGCAAACTCCGTTCCATACATTTATATGGGGAGTTACTAGCTCCAACTCGATTTTACTGTGAAAACTGTAGGAACTTCAAACCGGCACTAGGAAACAGACTGAGAATGCAGAAAAAAAGTTTCTCCTGCAACCCGTTCCCTTGGTGCTAGATGAACGAACGTCTCTCCACTTGCTCAGTTCTGAGACATAAGTGTGTGTGAAAGCCGTCTTTCACCTAGCTTGTTGGGAACACAAAGTTTCTTTTCAGTTGCAAACACCATTCCATACATATATATGGGGAGGTACTAGCTCCAACTCGGTTTCACAGTGAAAACTGCAGGAACATCAAACCGGCACTAGGAAACAGACTGAGAAAGCAGAGAAAAAGTGGCTCCTGCCACCCGTTCTCTTGATGCTAGATGAACGAACGTCTCTCCACTTGCTCAGTTCCGAGAGATAAGCGTGTGTGAAAGCCGTCCTTCAACTAGCTTGTTGGGAACACAAAGTTTCTTTTCAGTTGCAAACTCCATTCCATACATATATATGGGGAGGTACTAGCTTCAACTCGGTTTTACAGTGAAAACTGCAGGAACTTCAAACCGGCACTAGGAAACAGACTGAGAAAGCAGAGAAAAAGTGTCTCCTGCAACCCGTTCCCTTGGTGCTAGATGAAAGAACGTCTCTCCACTTGCTCAGTTCTGAGAGATAAGTGTGTGTGAAATCCGTCCTTCACATAGCTTGTTGGGAACACAAAGTTTCTTTTCAGTTGCAAACTGCATTCCATACATATATATGGGGAGGTAGTAGCTCCAACTCGGATTTACAGTGAAAACTGCAGGAACTTCAAACAGGCACTATTAAACAGACTGAGAATGCAGATAAAAAGTGTCTCCTGCAACCCGTTCCATTTGTGCTAGATGAACGAAAATCTATCCACTTGCTCAGTTCTGAGAGATAAGTGTGTGTGAAAGCCGTCCTTCACCTAGCTTGTTGGGAACACAAAGTTTCTTTTCAGTTGCAAACTCCATTCCATACATATATTTGGGGAGGTACTAGCTCCAACTCCGTTTTACAGTGAAAACTGCAGGAACTTCAAACCGGCACGAGGAAACAGACTGAGAAAGCAGAGAAAAAGTGTCTCCTGCAACCCGTTCCCTTGGTGCTAGATGAAAGAACGTCTCTCCACTTGCTCAGTTCTGAGAGATAAGTGTGTGTGAAAGCCGTCCTTCACCTAGCTTGTAGGGAACACAAAGTTTCTTTTCAGTTGCAAACTGCATTCCATACATATATATGGGGAGGTACTAGCTCCAACTCGGATTTACAGTGAAAACTGCAGGAACTTCTAACAGGCACTATTAAACAGACTGAGAATGCAGAGAAAAAGTGTCTCCTGCAACCCGTTCCATTGGTGCTAGATGAACGAAAATCTATCCACTTGCTCAGTTCTGAGAGATAAGTGTGTGTGAAAGCCGTCCTTCACCTAGCTTGTTGGGAACACAAAGTTTCTTTTCAGTTGCAAACATCCATTCCATACATATATTTGGGGAGGTACTAGCTCCAACTCCGTTTTACAGTGAAAACTATAGGAACTTCAAACCGGCACTAGGAAACAGACTGAGAAAGCAGAGAAAAAGTGTCTCCTGCAACCCGTTCCCTTGGTGCTAGATGAACGAACGTCTCTCCACTTGCTCAGTTCCGAGAGATAAGTGTGTGTGAAAGCCGTCCTTCAACTAGCTTGTTGGGAACACAAAGTTTCTTTTCAGTTGCAAACTCCATTTCATACATATATATGGGGAGGTACTAGCTTCAACTCGGTTTTACAGTGAAAACTGCAGGAACTTCAAACCGGCACTAGGAAACAGACTGAGAAAGCAGAGAAAAAGTGTCTCCTGCAACCCGTTCCCTTGGTGCTAGATGAACGAACGTCTCTCCACTTGCTCAGTTCTGAGATATAAGTGTGTGTGAAAGCCGTCCTTCACCTAGCTTGTTGGGAACACAAAGTTTCTTTTCAGTTGCAAACTCCATTCCATACATATATATGCGGAGGTACTAGCTCCAACCCGGTTTTACAGTGAAAACTGCAGGAACTTCAAACAGGCAGGAAACACACTGAGAATGCAGAGAAAAATTTCTCCTGCAACCCGTTCCCTTGGTGCTAGATGAACGAACGTCTCTCCACTTGCTCAGTTCCGAGAGATAAGTGTGTGTGAAAGCCGTCCTTCACCTAGCTTGTTGGGAACACAAAGTTTCTTTTCAGTTGCAAACTACATTCCATACATATATATGGGGAGTTACTACCTCCAACTCATTTTTACAGTGAAAACTGCAAGAACATCAAACCGGCACTAGGAAAGAGACTGAGAATGCAGAGAAAAAGTGTCTCCTGAAACCCGTTCCCTTCGTGCTAGATGAACGAACGTCTCTCCACTTGCTCAGTTCTGAGAGATAAGTGTGTGTGAAAGCCGTCCTTCACCTAGCTTGATGGAAACACAAAGTTTCTTTTCAGTTGCAAACACCATTCCATACATATATATGGGGAGGTACTAGCTCCAACTCGGTTTTACAGTGAAAACTGCAGGAACTTCAAACCGGCACTAGGAAACACACTGAGAAAGCAGAGAATATTTTCTCCTGCAAAATGTTCACTTGGTGCTAGATGAACGAACGTATCTCCACTTGCTCAGTTCTGAGAGATAAGTGTGTGTGAAAGCCGTCCTTCACCTAGCTTGTTATGAAAACAAAGTTTCTTTTCAGTTGCAAACTCCATTCCATACATATATATGGGGAGGTAGAAACTCCAACTCGTTTTTACAGTGAAAACTGCAGGAACTTCAAAACGGCACTAGGAAACAGACTGAGAAAGCGGAAAAAATTGTCTCCTGCAACCCGTTCCCTTGGTGCTAGATGAACGAACGTCTCTCCACTTGCTCAGTTCCGAGAGATAAGTTTGTGTGAAAGCCGTCCTTCACCTAGCTTGTGGGGAACACAAAGTTTCTTTTCATTTGCAAACTCCATTCCATACATATATATGGGGAGTTACTAGCTCCAACTCGTTTTTACAGTGAAAACTGCAAGAACATCAAACCGGCACTAGGAAACAGACTGAGAAAGCAGAGAAAAAATGTCTCCTGAAACCAGATTCCTTGGTGCTAGATGAACGAAGGTCTCTCTACTTGCTCAGTTCTGAGAGATAAGTGTGTGTGAAAGCCGTCCTTCACCTACCTTGTTGGGAACACAAAGTTTATTTTCAGTTGCAAACACCATTCCATACATATATATGGGGAGGTACTAGCTCCAACTCGGTTTTACAGTGAAAACTGCAGGAACTTCAAACCGGCACTAGGAAACAGACTGAGAAAGCAGAGAAAAAGTGTCTCCTGCAACCCGTTCAATTGGTGCTAGGTGAACGAACGTCTCGCCACTTGCTCAGTTCTGAGAGCTAAGTGTGTGTGAAAGCCGTCCTTCACCTAGCTTGTTGGGAACACAAAGTTTCTTTTCAGTTGCAAACTCCATTCCATTCATATATATGGGGAGGTACTAGCTCCAACTCTGTTTGACAGTGAAAAATGCAGGAACTTCAAACCGGCACTAGGAAACAGACTGAGAAAGCAGAGAAAATGTGTCCCCTGCAACCCGTTTTCTTGGTGCTATATAAACGGACGTCTCTCCACTTGCTCATTTCCGAGAGATAAGTGTTTGTGAAAGCCGTCCTTCACCTACATTGTTGGGAACACAAAGTTTCTTTTCAGTTGCAAAACCATTCCATACATATATATGGTGAGGTACTAGCTCCAACTCGGTTTTACAGTGAAAACTGCAGGAACTTCAAACTGGCACTAGGAAACAGACTGACAAAGCGGAGAAAATGTATCTCCTGCAACACGTTCACTTCGTGCTAGATGAACGAAAGTCTCTCCACTTGCTCAGTTCCGAGAGAAAAGTGTGTGTGAAAGCCGCCCTTCACCTAGCTTGTTGGGAACACAAAGATTCTTTTCAGTTGCAAACTCCATTCCATACATATATATGGGGAGGTAATAGCTCCAACTCGTTTTTACTGTGAAAACTGCAGGAACTTCTAAACGGCACTAGGAAACAGACTGAGAAAGCGGAAAAAAAAATGTCTCCTGCAACCCGTTCCCTTGGGACTAGATGAACGAACGTCTCTCCACCTGCTCAGTTCCGAGAGATAAGTGTGTGTGAAAGCCGTCCTTCACCTAGCTTGTTGGGAACACAAAGTTTCTTTTCAGTTGCAAACTAGATTCCATACATATATATGGGGATTTACTAGCTCCAACACTTTTTTACAGTGAAAACTGCAAGAACATCAAACCGGCACTAGGAAACAGACTGAGAAAGCAGAGAAAAAGTGTCTCCTGAAACCCGTTAACTTCGTGCTAGATGAACGAACGTCTCTCCACTTGCTCAGTTCTGAGAGATAAGTGTGTGTGAAAGCCGTCCTTCACCTAGCTTGTTGGGAACACAAAGTTTCTTTTCAGTTGCAAACTCCACTCCATACATATATATGGGGAGGTACTAGCTCCAACTCGGTTTTACAGTGAAAACTGCAGGAACTTCAAACCGGCACTAGGAAACACACTGAGAAAGTAGAGAAAATTTTCTCCTGCAAAATGTTCACTTGGTGCTAGATGAACGAACGTCTCTCCACTTGCTCAGTTCCGAGTGATAAGTGTGTGTGAAAGCCGTACTTCACCTAGCTTGTTGGGAACGCAAAGTTTCTTTTCTGTTACAAACTCCATTCCATACATATATATGGGGAGTTACTAGCTCCAACTCGGTTTTACAGTGAAAACTGCAGGAACTTCAAACAGGCACCAGGAAACAGTCTGAGAAACCAGAGTAAAGTATCTCTTGCAACCCGTTCCCTTTGTGCTAGATGAACGAACGTCTCCCCACTTGCTCAGTTCTGAGAGATATGTGTCTGTGAAAGCCGTCCTTCACCTAGCTTGTTGGGAACAAAAAGTTTCTTTTCAGTTGCAAACTCCATTCCATACATATATATGGGGAGGTACTAGCTCCAACTCTGTTTTACAGTGAAAACTGCAGGAACGTCAAACCGGCACTAGGAAACAGACTGAGAAACCAGAGTAAAAGTATCTCCTGCAACCCGTTCCCTTGGTGCTAGATGAACGATCGTCTCTCCACTTGCTAACTTCTGAGAGATTAGTGTGTGTGAAAGCCGTCCTTCAACTTGCTTGTTGGGAAAACAAAGTTTCTTTTCAGTTGCAAACTCCAATCCATACATATATTTGGGGAGGTACTAGCTCCAACTCGGTTTTACAGTGAAAACTGCAGGAACTTCAAACCGGCACTAGGAAACAGACTGAGAAAGGAGAGAAATAGTGTCTCCTGCAACCCGTTCCCTTGGTGCTAGATGAACGAAAGTCTCTCCACTTATTCAGTTCTGAGAGATAAGTGTATTTCAAAGTCGTCCTTCACCTAGCTTGTTGGGAACACAAAGTTTCTTTTCAGTTGCAAACTCCACCCCATCCATATATATGGGGTGGTACTAGCTCCAACTCGGTTTGACAGTGAAAACTGCAGGAACTTGAAACCGGCACTAGAAAACAGACTGAGAAAGCAGAGAAAAAGTGTCTCCTGCAACCCGTTCCCTTTGTGCTAGATGAACGAACGTATCTCCACTTGCTCAGTTCTGAGAGATAAGTGTGTGTGAAAGCCGTCCTTCACCTAGCTTGTTATGAACACAAAGTTTCTTTTCAGTTGCAAACTCCATTCCATACATATATATGGGGAGGTAGAAACTCCAACTCGGTTTTACAATGAAAACTGCAGGAACTTCAAACCGGCACTAGGAAACAGACTGAGAAAGCAGAGAAAAAGTGTCTCCTGCAACCCGTTCCCTTGGTGCTAGATGAACGAACGTCTCTACACTTGCTCAGTTCTGAGAGATAAGTGTGTGTGAAATCCGTCCTTCACCTAGCTTGTTGGGAACACAAAGTTCCTTTTCAGTTGCAAACTCCACTCCATCCATATATATGGGGAGGTACTTGCTCCAAATCGGTTTTACACTGAAAACTGCAGGAACTTCAAACCGGCACTAGGAAACAGACTGACAAAGCGGAGAAAATGTGTCTCCTGCAACACGTTCACTTCGTGCTAGATGAACGAAAGTCTCTCCACTTGCTCAGTTCCGAGAGAAAAGTGTGTGTGAAAGCCGTCCTTCACCTAGTTTGTTGGGAACACAAAGATTCTTTTCAGCTGCAAACTCCATTCCATACATATATATGGGGAGGTAATAGCTCCAACTCGTTTTTACTGTGAAAACTGCAGGAACTTCAAAACGGCACTAGGAAACAGACTGAGAATGCAGAAAAAAAGTGTCTCCTGCAACCCTTTCCCTTGGTGCTAGATGAACGAAAGTCTCTCCACCTGCTCAGTTCCGAGAGATAAGTGTGTGTGAAAGCCGTCCTTCACCTAGCTTCTTGGGAACACAAAGTTTCTTTTCAGTTGCATACTACATTCCATACATATATATAGGTAGTTACTAGCTCCAACTCTTTTTTACAGTGAAAACTGGAAGAACATCAAACCGGCACTAGGAAACAGACTGAGAAAGCAGAGAAAAAGTGTCTCCTGCAACCCGTTCCCTTGGTGCTAGATGAACGAACGTCTCTCCACTTGCTCAGTTCTGAGAGATAAGTGTGTGTGAAAGCCGTCCTTCACCTAGCTTGTTGGAAACACAAAGTTTCTTTTCAGTTGCAAACACCATTCCATACATATATATGGGGAGGTACTAGCTCCAACTCTGTTTTACAGTGAAAACTGCAGGAACTTCAAACCGGCACTAGGAAACAGACTGAGAAAGCAGAGAAATTTTTCTCCTGCAAAACGTTCACTTGGTGCTAGATGAACGAACTTCTCTCCACTTGCTCAGTTCCGAGTGATAAGTGTGTGTGAAAGCCGTACTTCACCTAGCTTGTTGGGAACACAAAGTTTCTTTTCAGTTGCAAAACCATTCTATACATATATATGGGGAGGTACTAGCTCCAACTCGGTTTTACAGTGAAAACTGCAGGAACTTCAAACTGGCACTAGTAAACAGACTGACAAAGCGGAGAAATTGTGTCTCCTGCAACACGTTCACTTCGTGCTAGATGAACGAAAGTCTCTCCACTTGCTCAGTTCCGAGAGAAAAGTGTGTGTGAAAGCCGTCCTTCACCTAGCTTGTTGGGAACACAAAGATTATTTTCAGCTGCAAACTCCATTCCATACATATATATGGGGAGGTAATAGCTCCAACTCGTTTTTACTGTGAAAACTGCAGGAACTTCAAAACGGCACTAGGAAACAGACTGAGAAAGCGGTAAAAAAGTGTCTCCTGCAACCCATTCCCTTGGTGCTAGATGAACGAACGTCTCTCCACCTGCTCAGTTCCGAGAGATAAGTGTGTGTGAAAGCCGTCCTTCACCTAGCTTGTTGGGAACACAAAGTTTCTTTTCAGTTGCAAACTACATTCCATACATAAATATGGGGAGTTACTAGCTCCAACTCTTTTTTACAGTGAAAACTGCAAGAACATCAAACCGGCACTAGGAAACAGACTGAGAAAGCAGAGAAAAACTGTCTCCTGAAACCCGTTCCCTTGGTGCTAGATGAACGAACGTCTCTCCACTTGCTCAGTTCTGAGAGATAAGTGTGTGTGAAAGCCGTCCTTCACTTAGCTTGTTGGAAACACAAAGTTTCTTTTCAGTTGCAAACACCATTCCATACATATATATGGGGAGGTACTAGCTCCAACTCGGTTTTACAGTGAAAACTGCAGGAACTTCAAACCGGCACTAGGAAACAGACTGAGAAAGCAGAGAAAATTTTGTCCTGCAAAACGTTCACTTGGTGCTAGATGAACGAACGTCTCTCCACTTGCTCAGTTCCGAGTGATAAGTGTGTGTGAAAGCCGTACTTCACCTAGCTTGTTGGGAACACAAAGTTTCTTTTCTGTTACAAACTCCATTCCATACATATATATGGGGAGTTACTAGCTCCAACTCGGTTTTACAGTGAAAACTGCAGGAACTTCAAACATGCAACAGGAAACAGTCTGAAAAACTAGAGTAAAGTATCTGCTGCAACCCGTTCCCTTTGTGCTAGATGAACGAACGTCTCCCCACTTCCTCAGTTCTGAGAGATATGTGTGTGTGAAAGCCGTTCTTCACCTAGCTTTTTGGGAACAAAAAGTTTCTTTTCAGTTGCAAACTCCATTCCATACAAATATATGGGGAGGTACTAGCTCCAACACTGTGTTACAGTGAAAACTGCAGGAACTTCAAACCGGCACTAGGAAACAGACTGAGAAACCAGAGTAAAAGTGTCTCCTGCAACCCGTTCCCTTGGTGCTAGATGAACGATAGTCTCTCCACTTGCTCACTACTGAGAGATTAGTGTGTGTGAAAGCCGTTCTTCAACTTGCTTGTTGGGAAAACAAAGTTTCTTTTCAGTTGCAAACTCCAATCCATACATATATTTGGGGAGGTACTAGCTCCAACTCGGTTTTACAGTGCAAACTGCAGGAACTTCAAACCGGCTCTAGGAAACAGACTGAGAAAGCAGAGAAAAAGTGTCTCCTGCAACCCGTTCCCTTGGTGCTAGATGAACGAACGTCTCTCCACTTGCTCAGTTCTGAGAGATAATTGTGTGTGAAAGCCGTCCTTCACCTAGCTTGTAATGAACACAAAGTTTCTTTTCAGTTGCAAACTCCACTCCATCCATTTATATGGGGAGGTACTAGCTCCAACTCGGTTTTACATTGAAAAATGCAGGAACATCAAACCGGCACTAGGAAACAGACTGAGAAAGCAGAGAAAAAGTGTCTCCTGCAACCCGTTCCCTTGGTGCTAGATGAACGAACGTCTCTCCACTTGCTCAGTTCTGAGAGATAAGTGTATATCAAAGCCTTCCTTCACCTAGCTTGTTGGGAACACAAAGTTTCTTTTCAGTTGCAAACTCCACCCCATCCATATATATGGGGAGGTACTAGCTCCAACTCGGTTTGACAGTGAAAACTGCAGGAACTTCAAACCGGCACTAGGAAACAGACTGAGAAAGTAGAGGAAAAGTGTCTCCTGCAACCCGTTCCCTTTGTGCTAGATGAACGAACGTATCTCCACTTGCTCAGTTCTGAGAGATAAGTGTGTGTGAAAGCCGTCCTTCACCTAGCTTGTTATGAACACAAAGTTTCTTTTCAGTTGCAAACTGCACTCCATCCATATATATGCGGATGTACTAGCTCCAACTCGGTTTTACACTGAAAACTGCAGGAAATTCAAACCGGCACTAGGAAACAGACTGAGAATGCAGAGAAAAAGTGTCTCCTGCAACCCGTTCCATTGGTGCTAGATGAACGAACGTCTATCCAATTGCTCAGTTCTGAGAGATAATTGTGTGTGAAAGCCGTCAATCACATAGCTTGTTGGGAACACAAAGTTTCTTTTCAGTTGCAAACTCCATTCCATACATTTATATGTGGAGGTACTAGCTCCAACTCGGTTTTACACTGAAAACTGCAGGAACTTCAAACCGGCACTAGGAAACAGACTGAGAAAGCAGAGAAAAAGTGTCTCCTGCAACCCGTTCCCTTGGTGCTAGATGAACGAACGTCTCTCCACTTGCTCAGTTCTGAGAGATAAGTGTGTTTGAAAGCCGTCCTTCACCTAGCTTGTTATGAACACAAAGTTTCTTTTCAGTTGCAAACTCCATTCCATACATATATATGGGGAGGTAGAAACTCCAACTCGGTTTTACAATGAAAACTGCAGGAACTTCAAACCGGCACTAGGAAACAGACTGAGAAAGCAGAGAAAAAGTGTCTCCTGCAACACGTTCCCTTGGTGCTAGATGAACGAACTTCTCTCCACTTGCTCAGTTCTGAGAGATAAGTGTGTGTGAAAGCCGTCCTTCACCTAGCTTGTTATGAACACAAAGTTCTTTTCAGTTGCAAACTCCATTCCATACGTATATATGGGGATGTAGAAACTCCAACACGGTTTTATACTGAAAACTGCAGGAACTTCAAACCGGGACTAGGAAACAGACTGAGAAAGCAGAGAAAAAGTGTCTCCTGCAAACCGTTCCCTTGGTGCTAGATGAGCGAACGTCTCTCCACTTGCTCAGTTCCGAGAGATAAGTGTGTGTGAAAGCCGTTCTTCACCTAGCTTGTTGGGAACACAAAGTTTCTTTTAGGTTGCAAACTCCATTCCATACATATAAATGGGGAGGTACTAGCTTCAACTCGTTTTGACAGTGAAAACTGCAGGAACTTCAAACCAGCACTAGGGAACAGACTGAGAAAGCAGAGAAAAATTGTCTCCTGCAACCCGTTCACTTGGTGCTAGATAAACGAACGTCTCTCCACTTGCTCAGTTCCGAGAGATATGTGTGTGTGAAAGCAGTCCTTCAACTAGCTTGTTGGGAACACAAAGTTTCTTTTCAGTTGCAAACACCATTCCATACATATATATGGGGAGGTACTAGCTTCAACTCGGTTTTACAGTGAAAACTGCAGGAACTTCAAACCGGCACTAGGAAATAGACTGAGAAAGCAGAGAAAAAGTGTCTCCTGCAACCCGTTCCCTTTTTGCTAGATGAACGAACGTCTCTCCACTTGCTAAGTTCCGAGAGTTATTTGTGTGTGAAAGCCGTCCTTCATCTAGCTTGTTGAGAACACAAAGTTTCTTTTCAGGTGCAAACTCCATTCCATACATATATATGGGGAGGTACTAGCTCCAACTCTGTTTTACAGTGAAAACTGCAGGAACTTCAAACCAGCACTAGGAAACAGACTGAGAAATCAGAGAAAAGTGTCTCCTGCAACCCGTTTCCTTTGTGCTAGATGAACGAACGTCTCTCCACTTGCTCAGTTCTGAGAGATAAGTGTGTGTGAAAGCCGTCCTTCACCAAGCTTGTTGGGAACACAAAGTTTCTTTTCAGTTGCAAACTCCATTCCATACATATATATGGGGAGGTAATAGCTCCAACTCGTTTTTACTGTGAAAACTGCAGGAACTTCAAAACGGCACTAGGAAACAGACTGAGAATGTGGAAAAAAGTGTCTCCTGCAACCCGTTCCCTTGGTGCTAGATGAACGAAAGTCTCTCCACCTGCTCAGTTCCGAGAGATAAGTGTGTGTGAAAGCCGTCCTTCACCTAGCTTCTTGGGAACAAAAAGTTTCTTTTCAGTTACAAACTACATTCCATACATATATATAGGGAGTTACAAGCTCCAACTCTTTTTTACAGTGAAAACTGCAAGAACATCAAACCGGCACTAGGAAACAGACAGAGAAAGCAGAGAAAAAGTGTTTCCTGCAACCCGTTCCCTTGGTGCTAGATGAACGAACGTCTCTCCTCTTGCTCAGTTCTGAGAGATAAGTGTGTGTGAAAGCCGTCCTTCACCTAGCTTGTTGGAAACAGAAAGTTTCTTTTCAGTTGCAAACACCATTCCATACATATATATGGGGAAGTACTAGCTCCAACTCGGTTTTACAGTGAAAACTGCAGGAACTTCAAACCGGCACTAGGAAACAGACTGAGAAAGCAGAGAAAATTTTCTCCTGCAAAACGTTCACTTGGTGCTAGATGAACGAACGTCTCTCCACTTCCTCATTTCCGAGTGATAAGTGTGTGTGAAAGCCGTACATCACCTAGCTTGTTGGGAACACAAAGTTTCTTTTCAGTTGCAAAACCATTCCATGCATATATATGGGGAGGTACTAGCTCCAACTCGGTTTTACAGTGAAAACTGCAGGAACTTCAAACTGGCACTAGGAAACAGACTGACAAAGCGGAGAAATTGTGTCTCCTGCAACACGTTCACTTCGTGCTAGATGAACGAAAGTCTCTCCACTTGCTCAGTTCCGAGAGAAAAGTGTGTGTGAAAGCCGTCCTTCACCTAGCTTGTTGGGAACACAAAGATTCTTTTCAGCTGCAAACTACATTCCATACATATATATGGGGAGGTAATAGCTCCAACTCGTTTTTACTGTGAAAACTGCAGGAACTTCAAAACGGCACTGGGAAATAGACTGAGAAAGCGGAAAAAAAGTGTCTTCTGCAACCCATTCCCCTGGTGCTAGATGAACGAACGTCTCTCCACCTGCTCAGTTCCGAGAGATAAGTGTGTGTGAAAGCCGTCCTTCACCTAGCTTGTTGGGAACACAAAGTTTCTTTTCAGTTGCAAACTACATTCCATACATATATATGGGGAGTTACTAGCTCCAACTCTTTTTTACAGTGAAAACTGCAAGAACATCAAACCGGCACTAGGAAACAGACTGAGAAAGCAGAGAAAAACTGTCTCCTGAAACCCGTTCCCTTGGTGCTAGATGAACGAACGTCTCTCCACTTGCTCAGTTCTGAGAGATAAGTGTGTGTGAAAGCCGTCCTTCACCTAGCTTGTTGGAAACACAAAGTTTCTTTTCAGTTGCAAACACCATTCCATACATATATATGGGGAGGTACTAGCTCCAACTCTGTTTTACAGTGAAAACTGCAGGAACTTCAAACCGGCACTAGGAAACAGACTGAGAAAGCAGAGAAAATTTTCTCCTGCAAAACTTTCACTTGGTGCTAGATGAACGAACGTCTCTCCACTTGCTCAGTTCCGAGTGATAAGTG
This sequence comes from Camelus dromedarius, assembly GCF_036321535.1. Classification (NCBI taxonomy): domain Eukaryota; kingdom Metazoa; phylum Chordata; class Mammalia; order Artiodactyla; family Camelidae; genus Camelus; species Camelus dromedarius. The sequence goes on along the minus strand of NW_026989811.1, from coordinate 990,724 downwards.
TGTGTGAAAGCCGTAATTCACCTAGCTTGTTGGGAACACAAAGTTTCTTTTCTGTTACCAACTCCATTCCATACATATATATGGGGAGTTATTAGCTCCAAATCGGTTTTACAGTGAAAACTGCAGGAACTTCAAACAGGCACCAGGAAACAGTCTGAGAAACCAGAGTAAAGTGTCTGCTGCAACCCGTTCCCTTTGTGCTAGATGAACGAACGTCTCCCCACTTGCTCAGTTCTGAGAGATATGTGTGTGTGAAAGCCGTCCTTCACCTAGCTTGTTGGGAACAAAAAGTTTCTTTTCAGTTGCAAACTCCATTCCATACATATATATGGGGAGGTACTAGCTCCAACACTGTTTTACAGTGAAAACTGCAGGAACTTCAAACCGGCACTAGGAAACAGACTGAGAAATCAGAGAAAAGTGTCTCCTGCAACCCGTTTCCTTTGTGCTAGATGAACGAACGTCTCTCCACTTGCTCAGTTCTGAGAGATAAGTGTGTGTGAAAGCCGTCCTTCACCAAGCTTGTTGGGAACACAAAGTTTCTTTTCAGTTGCAAACTCCATTCCATATATATATATGGGGAGGTAATAGCTCCAACTCCTTTTTACTGTGAAAACTGCAGGAACTTCAAAACGGCACTAGGAAACAGACTGAGAAAGCGGAAAAAAAAGTGTCTCCTGCAACCCGTTCCCTTGGTGCTAGATGAACGAACGTCTCTCCACCTGCTCAGTTCCGAGAGATAAGTGTGTGTGAAAGCCGTCCTTCACCTAGCTTCTTGGGAACACAAAGTTTCTTTTCAGTTGCAAACTACATTCCATACATATATATAGGGATTTTCTAGCTCCAAATCTTTTTTACAGTGAAAACTGTAAGAACATCAAACCGGCACTAGGAAACAGACTGAGAAAGCAGAGAAAAACTGTCTCCTGCAAACCGTCCACTTGGTGCTAGATGAACGAACGTCTCTCCACTTGCTCAGTTCCGAGTGATAAGTGTGTGTGAAAGCCGTACTTCACCTAGCTTGTTGGGAACACAAAGTTTCTTTTCAGTTGCAAAACCATTCCACACATATATATGTGGAGGTACAAGCTCCAACTCGGTTTTACAGTGAAAACTGCAGGAACTTCAAACTGGCACTAGGAAACAGCCTGACAAAGCGGAGAAAATGTGTCTCCTGCAACACGTTCACTTCGTGCTAGATGAACGAAAGTCTCTCCACTTGCTCATTTCCTAGAGAAAAGTGTGTGTGAAAGCCGTCCTTCACCTAGCTTGTTGGGAACACAAAGATTCTTTTCAGCTGCAAACTCCATTCCATACATATATATGGGGAGGTAATAGCTCCAACTCGTTTTTACTGTGAAAACTGCAGGAACTTCAAAACGGCACTAGGAAACAGACTGAGAAAGCTGAAAAAAAGTGTCTCCTGTAACCCATTCCCTTGGTGCTAGATGAACGAACGTCTCTCCACCTGCTCAGTTCCGAGAGATAAGAGTGTGTGAAAGCCGTCCTTCACCTAGCTTGTTGGGAACACAAAGTTTCTTTTCAGTTGCAAACTACATTCCATACATATATATGGGGAGTTACTAGCTCCAACTCTTTTTTACAGTGAAAACTGCAAGAACATCAAACCGGCACTAGGAAACAGACTGAGAAAGCAGAGAAAAACTGTCTCCTGAAACCCGTTCCCTTGGTGCTAGATGAACGAACGTCTCTCCACTTGCTCAGTTCTGAGAGATAAGTGTGTGTGAAAGCCGTCCTTCACCTAGCTTGTTGGAAACACAAAGTTTCTTTTCAGTTGCAAACACCATTCCATACATATATATGGGGAGGTACTAGCTCCAACTCTGTTTTACAGTGAAAACTGCAGGAACTTCAAACCGGCACTAGGAAACAGACTGAGAAAGCAGAGAAAATTTTCTCCTACAAAACGTTCACTTGGTGCTAGATGAACGAACGTCTCTCCACTTGCTCAGTTCCGAGTGATAAGTGTGTGTGAAAGCCGTACTTCACCTAGCTTGTTGGGAACACAAAGTTTCTTTTGTGTTACAAACTCCATTCCATACATATATATGGGGAGTTACTAGCTCCAACTCGGTTTTACAGTGAAAACTGCAGGAACTTCAAACAGGCACCAGGAAACAGTCTGAGAAACCAGAGTAAAGTGTCTGCTGCAACCCGTTCCTTTGTGCTAGATGAACGAACGTCTCCCCACTTGCTCAGTTCTGAGAGATATGTGTGTGTGAAAGCTGTCCTTCACCTAGCTTGTTGGGAACAAAAAGTTTCTTTTCAGTTGCAAACTCCATTCCATACATATATATGGGGAGGTACTAGCTCCAACACTGTTTTACAGTGAAAACTGCAGGAACTTCAAACCGGCACTAGGAAACAGACTGAGAAACCAGAGTAAAAGTGTCTCCTGCAACCCGTTCCCTTCGTGCTAGATGAAGGATCGTCTCTCCACTTGCTCACTTCTGAGAGATTAGTGTGTGTGAAAGCCGTCCTTCAGCTTGCTTGTTGGGAAAACAAAGTCTCTTTTCAGTTGCAAACTCCAATCCATACATATATTTGGGGATGTACTAACTCCAACCCGGTTTTACAGTGAAAACTGCAGGAACTTCAAACCGGCTCTAGGAAACAGACTGAGAAAGCAGAGAAAAAGTGTCTCCTGCAACCCGTTCCCTTGGTGCTTGATGAACGAACGTCTCTCCACTTGCTCAGTTCTCAGAGATAATTGTGTGTGAAAGCCGTCCTTCACCTAGCTTGTAATGAACACAAAGTTTCTTTTCAGTTGCAAACTCCACTCCATCCATATATATGGGGAGGTACTAGCTCCAACTCAGTTTTGCAATGAAAACTGCAGGAACTTCAAACCGGCCATAGGAAACAGACTGAGAAAGCAGAGAAAAATTGTCTCCTGCAACCCGTTCCCTTGGTGCTAGATGAACGAACGTCTCTCCACTTGCTCAGTTCTGAGAGATAAGTGTATTTCAAAGCCGTCCTTCACCTAGCTTGTTGGGAACACAAAGTTTCTTTTCAGTTGCAAACTCCACCCCATCCATATATATGGGGAGGTACTAGCTCCAACTCGGTTTGACAGTGAAAACTGCAGGAACTTCAAACCGGCACTAGGAAACAGACTGAGAAAGCAGAGAAAATTTTGTCCTGCAAAACGTTCACTTGGTGCTAGATGAACGAACGTCTCTCCACTTGCTCAGTTCCGAGTGATAAGTGTGTGTGAAAGCCGTACTTCACCTAGCTTGTTGGGAACACAAAGTTTCTTTTCTGTTACAAACTCCATTCCATACATATATATGGGGAGTTACTAGCTCCAACTCGGTTTTACAGTGAAAACTGCAGGAACTTCAAACATGCACCAGGAAACAGTCTGAGAAACTAGAGTAAAGTATCTGCTGCAACCCGTTCCCTTTGTGCTAGATGAACGAACGTCTCCCCACTTGCTCAGTTCTGAGAGATATGTGTGTGTGAAAGCCGTTCTTCACCTAGCTTTTTGGGAACAAAAAGTTTCTTTTCAGTTGCAAACTCCATTCCATACAAATATATGGGTAGGTACTAGCTCCAACACTGTGTTACAGTGAAAACTGCAGGAACTTCAAACCGGCACTAGGAAACAGACTGAGAAACCAGAGTAAAAGTGTCTCCTGCAACCCGTTCCCTTGGTGCTAGATGAACGATAGTCTCTCCACTTGCTCACTACTGAGAGATTAGTGTGTGTGAAAGCCGTCCTTCAGCTTGCTTGTTGGGAAAACAAAGTCTCTTTTCAGTTGCAAACTCCAATCCATACATATATTTGGGGATGTACTAACTCCAACCCGGTTTTACAGTGAAAACTGCAGGAACTTCAAACCGGCTCTAGGAAACAGACTGAGAAAGCAGAGAAAAAGTGTCTCCTGCAACCCGTTCCCTTGGTGCTTGATGAACGAACGTCTCTCCACTTGCTCAGTTCTCAGAGATAATTGTGTGTGAAAGCCGTCCTTCACCTAGCTTGTAATGAACACAAAGTTTCTTTTCAGTTGCAAACTCCACTCCATCCATATATATGGGGAGGTACTAGCTCCAACTCAGTTTTACAATGAAAACTGCAGGAACTTCAAACCGGCCATAGGAAACAGACTGAGAAAGCAGAGAAAAATTGTCTCCTGCAACCCGTTCCCTTGGTGCTAGATGAACGAACGTCTCTCCACTTGCTCAGTTCTGAGAGATAAGTGTATTTCAAAGCCGTCCTTCACCTAGCTTGTTGGGAACACAAAGTTTCTTTTCAGTTGCAAACTCCACCCCATCCATATATATGGGGAGGTACTAGCTCCAACTCGGTTTGACAGTGAAAACTGCAGGAACTTCAAACCGGCACTAGGAAACAGACTGAGAAAGCAGAGAAAATTTTGTCCTGCAAAACGTTCACTTGGTGCTAGATGAACGAACGTCTCTCCACTTGCTCAGTTCCGAGTGATAAGTGTGTGTGAAAGCCGTACTTCACCTAGCTTGTTGGGAACACAAAGTTTCTTTTCTGTTACAAACTCCATTCCATACATATATATGGGGAGTTACTAGCTCCAACTCGGTTTTACAGTGAAAACTGCAGGAACTTCAAACATGCACCAGGAAACAGTCTGAGAAACTATAGTAAAGTATCTGCTGCAACCCGTTCCCTTTGTGCTAGATGAACGAACGTCTCCCCACTTGCTCAGTTCTGAGAGATATGTGTGTGTGAAAGCCGTTCTTCACCTAGCTTTTTGGGAACAAAAAGTTTCTTTTCAGTTGCAAACTCCATTCCATACAAATATATGGGGAGGTACTAGCTCCAACACTGTGTTACAGTGAAAACTGCAGGGACTTCAAACCGGCACTAGGAAACAGACTGAGAAACCAGAGTAAAAGTGTCTCCTGCAACCCGTTCCCTTGGTGCTAGATGAACGATAGTCTCTCCACTTGCTCACTACTGAGAGATTAGTGTGTGTGAAAGCCGTCCTTCAACTTGCTTGTTGGGAAAACAAAGTTTCTTTTCAGTTGCAAACTCCAATCCATACATATATTTGGGGAGGTACTAGCTCCAACTCGGTTTTACAGTGAAAACTGCAGGAACTTCAAACCGGCTCTAGGAAACTGACTGAGAAAGCAGAGAAAAAGTGTCTCCTGCAACCCGTTCCCTTGGTGCTAGATGAACGAACGTCTCTCCACTTGCTCAGTTCTGAGAGATAATTGTGTGTGAAAGCCGTCCTTCACCTAGCTTGTAATGAACACAAAGTTTCTTTTCAGTTGCAAACTCCACTCCATCCATTTATATGGGGAGGTACTAGCTCCAACTCGGTTTTACAATGAAAACTGCAGGAACATCAAACCGGCACTAGGAAACACACTGAGAAAGCAGAGAAAAAGTGTCTCCTGCAACCCGTTCCCTTGGTGCTAGATGAACGAACGTCTCTCCACTTGCTCAGTTCTGAGAGATAAGTGTATATCAAAGCCGTCCTTCAACTAGCTTGTTGGGAACACAAAGTTTCTTTTCAGTTGCAAACCCCACCCCATCCATATATATGGGGAGGTACTAGCTCCAACTCGATTTGACAGTGAAAACTGCAGGAACTTCAAACCGGCACTAGGAAACAGACTGAGAAAGTAGAGGATAAGTGTCTCCTGCAACCCGTTCCCTTTGTGCTAGATGAACGAACGTATCTCCACTTGCTCAGTTCTGAGAGATAAGTGTGTGTGAAAGCCGTCCTTCACCTAGCTTGTTATGAACACAAAGTTTCTTTTCAGTTGCAAACTGCACTCCATCCATATATATGGGGATGTACTAGCTCCAACTCGGTTTTACACTGAAAACTGCAGGAAATTCAAACCGGCACTAGGAAACAGACTGAGAATGCAGAGAAAAAGTGTCTCCTGCAACCCGATCCATTGGTGCTAGATGAACGAACGTCTATCCAATTGCTCAGTTCTGAGAGATAATTGTGTGTGAAAGCCGTCAATCACATAGCTTGTTGGGAACACAAAGTTTCTTTTCAGTTGCAAACTCCATTCCATACATTTATATGTGGAGATACTAGCTCCAACTCGGTTTTACACTGAAAACTGCAGGAACTTCAAACCGGCACTAGGAAACAGACTGAGAAAGCAGAGAAAAAGTGTCTCCTGCAACACGTTCCCTTGGTGCTAGATGAACGAACTTCTCTCCACTTGCTCAGTTCTGAGAGAAAAGTGTGTGTGAAAGCCGTCCTTCACCTAGCTTGTTATGAACACAAAGTTCTTTTCAGTTGCAAACTCCATTCCATACGTATATATGGGGATGTAGAAACTCCAACACGGTTTTATACTGAAAACTGCAGGAACTTCAAACCGGGACTAGGAAACAGACTGAGAAAGCAGAGAAATAGTGTCTCCTGCAAACCGTTCCCTTGGTGCTAGATGAGCGAAAGTCTCTCCACTTGCTCAGTTCCGAGAGATAAGTCTGTGTGAAAGCCGTTCTTCACCTAGCTTGTTGGGAACACAAAGTTTCTTTTAGGTTGCAAACTCCATTCCATACATATATATGGGGAGGTACTAGCTTCAACTCGTTTTGACAGTGAAAACTGCAGGAACTTCAAACCAGCACTAGGGAACAGACTGAGAAAGCAGAGAAAAATTGTCTCCTGCAACCCGTTCAATTGGTGCTAGATAAAAGAACGTCTCTCCACTTGCTCAGTTCCGAGAGATATGTGTGTGTGAAAGCAGTCCTTCAACTAGCTTGTTGGGAACACAAAGTTTCTTTTCAGTTGCAAACACCATTCCATACATATATATGGGGAGGTACTAGCTTCAACTCGGTTTTACAGTGAAAACTGCAGGAACTTCAAACCGGCACTAGGAAATAGACTGAGAAAGCAGAGAAAAAGTGTCTCCTGCAACCCGTTTCCTTCGTGCTAGATGAACGAACGTCTCTCCACTTGCTCAGTTCGGAGAGATAAGTGTGTGTGAAAGCCGTCCTTCACCAAGCTTGTTGGGAACACAAAGTTTCTTTTCAGTTGCAAACTCCATTCCATACATATATATGGGGAGGTAATAGCTCCAACTCGTTTTTACTGTGAAAACTGCAGGAACTTCAAAACGGCACTAGGAAACAGACTGAGAATGTGGAAAAAAAGTGTCTCCTGCAACCCGTTCCCTTGGTGCTAGATGAACGAACGTCTCTCCACCTGCTCAGTTCCGAGAGATAAGTGTGTGTGAAAGCCGTCCTTCACCTAGCTTCTTGGGAACAAAAAGATTCTTTTCAGTTACAAACTACATTCCATACATATATATAGGGAGTTACAAGCTCCAACTCTTTTTTACAGTGAAAACTGCAAGAACATCAAACCGGCACTAGGAAACAGACAGAGAAAGCAGAGAAAAAGTGTTTCCTGCAACCCGTTCCCTTGGTGCTAGATGAACGAACGTCTCTCCACTTGCTCAGTTCTGAGAGATAAGTGTGTGTGAAAGCCGTCCTTCACCTAGCTTGTTGGAAACAGAAAGTTTCTTTTCAGTTGCAAACACCATTCCATACATATATATGGGGAAGTACTAGCTCCAACTCGGTTTTACAGTGAAAACTGCAGGAACTTCAAACCGGCACTAGGAAACAGACTGAGAAAGCAGAGAAAATTTTCTCCTGCAAAACGTTCACTTGGTGCTAGATGAACGAACGTCTCTCCACTTGCTCATTTCCGATTGATAAGTGTGTGTGAAAGCCGTACTTCACCTAGCTTGTTGGGAACACAAAGTTTCTTTTCAGTTGCAAAACCATTCCATGCATATATATGGGGAGGTACTAGCTCCAACTCGGTTTTACAGTGAAAACTGCAGGAACTTCAAACTGGCACTAGGAAACAGACTGACAAAGCGGAGAAAATGTGTCTCCTGCAACACGTTCACTTCGTGCTAGATGAACGAAAGTCTCTCCACTTGCTGAGTTCCGAGAGAAAAGTGTGTGTGAAAGCCGTCCTTCACCTAGCTTGTTGGGAACACAAAGATTCTTTTCAGCTGCAAACTCCATTCCATACATATATATGGGGAGGTAATAGCTCCAACTCGTTTTTACTGTGAAAACTGCAGGAAATTCAAAACGGCACTAGGAAACAGACTGAGAAAGCGGAAAAAAGTGTCTCCTGCAACACATTCCCTTGGTGCTAGATGAACGAACGTCTCTCCACCTGCTCAGTTCCGAGAGATAAGTGTGTGTGAAAGCCGTCCTTCACCTAGCTTGTTGGGAACACAAAGTTTCTTTTCAGTTGCAAACTACATTCCATACATATATATGGGGAGTTACTAGCTCCAACTCTTTTTTACAGTGAAAACTGCAAGAACATCAAACCGGCACTAGGAAACAGACTGAGAAAGCAGAGAAAAACTGTCTCCTGAAACCCGTTCCCTTGGTGCTAGATGAACGAACGTCTCTCCACTTGCTCAGTTCTGAGAGATAAGTGTGTGTGAAAGCCGTCCTTCACCTAGCTTGTTGGAAACACAAAGTTTCTTTTCAGTTGCAAACACCATTCCATACATATATATGGGGAGGTACTAGCTCCAACTCTGTTTTACAGTGAAAACTGCAGGAACTTCAAACCGGCACTAGGAAACAGACTGAGAAAGCAGAGAAAATTTTCTCCTGCAAAACTTTCACTTGGTGCTAGATGAACGAACGTCTCTCCACTTGCTCAGTTCCGAGTGATAAGTGTGTGTGAAAGCCGTACTTCACCTAGCTTGTTGGGAACACAAAGTTTCTTTTCTGTTACAAACTCCATTCCATACATATATATGGGGAGTTATTAGCTCCAACTCGGTTTTACAGTGAAAACTGCAGGAACTTCAAACAGGCACCAGGAAACAGTCTGAGAAACCAGAGTAAATTGTCTGCTGCAACCCGTTCCCTTTGTGCTAGATGAACGAACGTCTCCCCACTTGCTCAGTTCTGAGAGATATGTGTGTGTGAAAGCCGTCCTTCACCTAGCTTGTTGGGAACAAAAAGTTTCTTTTCAGTTGCAAACTCCATTCCATACATATATATGGGGAGGTACTAGCTCCAACACTGTTTTACAGTGAAAACTGCAGGAACTTCAAACCGGCACTATTAAACAGACTGAGAAATCAGAGAAAAGTGTCTCCTGCAACCCGTTTCCTTTGTGCTAGATGAACGAACGTCTCTCCACTTGCTCAGTTCTGAGAGATAAGTGTGTGTGAAAGCCATCCTTCACCAAGCTTGTTGGGAACACAAAGTTTATTTTCAGTTGCAAACTCCATTCCATATATATATATGGGGAGGTAATAGCTCCAACTCGTTTTTACTGTGAAAACTGCAGGAACTTCAAAACGGCACTAGGAAACAGACTGAGAAAGCGGAAAAAAAAGTGTCTCCTGCAACCCGTTCCCTTGGTGCTAGATGAACGAACGTCTCTCCACCTGCTCAGATCCGAGAGATAAGTGTGTGTGAAAGCCGTCCTTCACCTAGCTTCTTGGGAACACAAAGTTTCTTTTCAGTTGCAAACTACATTCCATACATATATATAGGGATTTTCTAGCTCCAAATCTTTTTTACAGTGAAAACTGTAAGAACATCAAACCGGCACTAGGAAACAGACTGAGAAAGCAGAGAAAAACTGTCTCCTGCAAACCGTCCACTTGGTGCTAGATGAACGAACGTCTCTCCACTTGCTCAGTTCCGAGTGATAAGTGTGTGTGAAAGCCTTACTTCACCTAGCTTGTTGGGAACACAAAGTTTCTTTTCAGTTGCAAAACCATTCCATACATATATATGTGGAGGTACAAGCTCCAACTCGGTTTTACAGTGAAAACTGCAGGAACTTCAAACTGGCACTAGGAAACAGCCTGACAAAGCGGAGAAAATGTGTCTCCTGCAACACTTTCACTTCGTGCTAGATGAACGAAAGTCTCTCCACTTGCTCATTTCCTAGAGAAAAGTGTGTGTGAAAGCCGTCCTTCACCTAGCTTGTTGGGAACACAAAGATTCTTTTCAGCTGCAAACTCCATTCCATACATATATATGGGGAGGTAATAGCTCCAACTCGTTTTTACTGTGAAAACTGCAGGAACTTCAAAACGGCACTAGGAAACAGACTGAGAAAGCTGAAAAAAAGTGTCTCCTGTAACCCATTCCCTTGGTGCTAGATGAACGAACGTCTCTCCACCTGCTCAGTTCCGAGAGATAAGTGTGTGTGAAAGCCGTCCTTCACCTAGCTTGTTGGGAACACAAAGTTTCTTTTCAGTTGCAAACTACATTCCATACATATATATGGGGTGTTACTAGCTCCAACTCTTTTTTACAGTGAAAACTGCAAGAACATCAAACCGGCACTAGGAAACAGACTGAGAAAGCAGAGAAAAACTGTCTCCTGAAACCCGTTCCCTTGGTGCTAGATGAACGAACGTCTCTCCACTTGCTCAGTTCTGAGAGATAAGTGTGTGTGAAAGCCGTCCTTCACCTAGCTTGTTGGAAACACAAAGTTTCTTTTCAGTTGCAAACACCATTCCATACATATATATGGGGAGGTACTAGCTCCAACTCGGTTTTACAGTGAAAACTGCAGGAACTTCATACCGGCACTAGGAAACAGACTGAGAAAGCAGAGAAAATTTTCTCCTACAAAACGTTCACTTGGTGCTAGATGAACGAACGTCTCTCCACTTGCTCAGTTCCGAGTGATAAGTGTGTGTGAAAGCCGTACTTCACCTAGCTTGTTGGGAACACAAAGTTTCTTTTCTGTTACAAACTCCATTCCATACATATATATGGGGAGTTACTAGCTCCAACTCGGTTTTACAGTGAAAACTGCAGGAACTTCAAACAGGCACCAGGAAACAGTCTGAGAAACCAGAGTAAAGTGTCTGCTGCAACCCGTTCTTTGTGCTAGATGAACGAACGTCTCCCCACTTGCTCAGATCTGATAGATATGTGTGTGTGAAAGCCGTCCTTCACCTAGCTTGTTGGGAACAAAAAGTTTCTTTTCAGTTGCAAACTCCATTCCATACATATATATGGGGAGGTACTAGCTCCAACACTGTTTTACAGTGAAAACTGCAGGAACTTCAAACCGGCACTAGGAAACAGACTGAGAAACCAGAGTAAAAGTGTCTCCTGCAACCCGTTCCCTTGGTGCTAGATGAAGGATCGTCTCTCCACTTGCTCACTTCTGAGAGATTAGTGTGTGTGAAAGCCGTCCTTCAGCTTGCTTGTTGGGAAAACAAAGTCTCTTTTCAGTTGCAAACTCCAATCCATACATATATTTGGGGATGTACTAACTCCAACTCGGTTTTACAGTGAAAACTGCAGGAACTTCAAACCGGCTCTAGGAAACAGACTGAGAAAGCAGAGAAAAAGTGTCTCCTGCAACCCGTTCCCTTGGTGCTTGATGAACGAACGTCTCTCCACTTGCTCAGTTCTGAGAGATAATTGTGTGTGAAAGCCGTCCTTCACCTAGCTTGTAATGAACACAAAGTTTCTTTTCAGTTGCAAACTCCACTCCATCCATATATATGGGGAGGTACTAGCTCCAACTCAGTTTTACAATGAAAACTGCAGGAACTTCAAACCGGCACTAGGAAACAGACTGAGAAAGCAGAGAAATATTGTCTCCTGCAACCCGTTCCCTTGGTGCTAGATGAACGAACGTCTCTCCACTTGCTCAGTTCTGAGAGATAAGTGTATTTCAAAGCCGTCCTTCACCTAGCTTGTTGGGAACACAAAGTTTCTTTTCAGTTGCAAACTCCACCCCATCCATATATATGGGGAGGTACTAGCTCCAACTCGGTTTGACAGTGAAAACTGCAGGAACTTCAAACCGGCACTAGGAAAGAGACTGAGAAAGCAGAGGAAAAGTGTCTCCTGCAACCCGTTCCCTTTGTGCTAGATGAACGAACGTATCTCCACTTGCTCAGTTCTGAGAGATAAGTGTGTGTGAAAGCCGTCCTTCACCTAGCTTGTTATGAACACAAAGTTTCTTTTCAGTTGCAAACTGCACTCCATCCATATATATGGGGAGGTACTAGCTCCAACGCGGTTTTACACTGAAAACTGCAGGAAATTCAAACCGGCACTAGGAAACAGACTGAGAATGCAGAGAAAAAGTGTCTCCTGCAACCCGTTCCCTTGGTGCTAGATGAACGAACGTCTATCCAATTGCTCAGTTCTGAGAGATAATTGTGTGTGAAAGCCGTCCATCACATAGCTTGTTGGGAACACAAAGTTTCTTTTCAGTTGCAAGCTCCATTCCATACATATATATGTGGAGGTACTAGCTCCAACTCGGTTTTACACTGAAAACTGCAGGAACTTCAAACCGGCACTAGGAAACAGACTGAGAAAGCAGAGAAAATGTTCTCCTGCAACCCGTTCCCTTGGTGCTGGATGAACGAACGTCTCTCCACTTGCTCAGTTCTGAGAGATAAGTGTGTTTGAAAGCCGTCCTTCACCTAGCTTGTCATGAACACAAAGTTTCTTTTCAGTTGCAAACTCCATTCCATACATATATATGGGGTGGTAGAAGCTCCAACTCGGTTTTACAATGAAAACTGCAGGAATTTCAAACCGGCACTAGGAAACAGACTGAGAAAGCAGAGAAAATGTGTCTCCTGCAAACCGTTCCCTTGGTGCTAGATGAACGAACGTCTCTCCACTTGCTCAGTTCTGAGAGATAAGTGTGTGTGAAAGCCGTCCTTCACCTAGCTTGTTGGGAACACAAAGTTTCTTTTCAGTTGCAAACTCCACGTCATCCATATATATGAGGAGGTACTAGCTCCAACACTGTTTTACACTGAAAACTGCAGGAACTTCAAACCGGCACTAGGAAACAGACTGAGAAAGCAGAGAAAAAGTGTCTCCTGCAACACGTTCCCTTGGTGCTAGATGAACGAACGTCTCTCCACTTGCTCTGTTCTGAGAGATAAGTGTGTGTGAAAGCCGTCCTTCACCTAGCTTGTTATGAACACAAAGTTCTTTTCAGTTGCAAACTCCATTCCATACGTATATATGGGGAGGTAGAAGCTCCAACAAGGTTTTATACTGAAAACTGCAGGAACTTCAAACCGGCACTAGGAAACAGACTGAGAAAGCAGAGAAAAAGTGTCTCCAGCAAACAGTTCACTTGGTGCTAGATGAACGAACGTCTCTCCACTTGCTCAGTTCCGAGAGATAAGTGTGTGTGAAAGCCGTTCTTCACCTAGCTTGTTGGGAACACAAAGATTCTTTTAGGTTGCAAACTCCATTCCATACATATATATGGGGAGGTACTAGCTTCAACTCGTTTTGACAGTGAAAACTGCAGGAACTTCAAACCAGCACTAGGAAACAGACTGAGAAAGCAGAGAAAAAGTGTCTCCTGCAACCCGTTCACTTGGTGCTAGATAAACGAACGTCTCTCCACTTGCTCAGTTCCGAGAGATAAGTGTGTGTGAAAGCAGTCCTTCAACTAGCTTGTTGGGAACACAAAGTTTCTTTTCAGTTGCAAACACCATTCCATACATATATATGGGGAGGTACAAGCTTCAACTCGGTTTTACAGTGAAAACTGCAGGAACTTCAAACCGGCACTAGGAAACAGACTGAGAAAGCAGAGAAAAAGTGTCTCCTGCAAACCGTTCCCTTGGTGCTAGATGAACGAACGTCTCTCCACTTGCTCAGTTCCGAGAGTTAATTGTGTGTGAAAGCCGTCCTTCATCTAGCTTGTTGAGAACACAAAGTTTCTTTTCAGGTGCAAACTCCATTCCATACATATATATGGGGAGGTACTAGCTCCAACTCTGTTTTACAGTGAAAACTGCAGGAACTTCAAACCGGCACTAGGAAACAGACTGAGAAATCAGAGAAAAGTGTCTCCTGCAACCAGTTTCCTTTGTGCTAGATGAACGAACGTCTCTCCACTAGCTCAGATCTGAGAGCTAAGTGTGTGTGAAAGCCGTCCTTCACCAAGCTTGTTGGGAACACAAAGTTTCTTTTCAGTTGCAAACTCCATTCCATAAATATATATGGGGTAGTACTAGCTCCAACTCGGTTTTACAGTGAAAACTGCAGGATCTTCAAACCGGCACTAGGAAACAGAGTGAGAAAGCTGAGAAATAGTGTCTCCTGCAAACCATTCCCTTGGTGCTAGATGAACGAACGTCACTCCACTTGCTCAGTTCCGAGAGTTAAGTGTGTGTGAATGCCGTCCTTCACCTAGCTTGTTGGGAACACAAAGTTTCTTTTCAGTTGCAAACTCCATTCAATAAATATATATGGGGAGGTACTAGCTCCAACTCGGTTTTACAGTTAAAACTGAAGGAACTTCAAACCAGCACTAGGAAACAGACTGAGAAACCAGAGTAAAAGTGTCTCCTGCAACCCGTTCCCTTGGTGCTAGATGAACGATAGTCTCTCCACTTGCTCACTACTGAGAGATTAGTGTGTGTGAAAGCCGTCCTTCAACTTGCTTGTTGGGAAAACAAAGTTTCTTTTCAGTTGCAAACTCCAATCCATACATATATTTGGGGAGGTACTAGCTCCAACTCGGTTTTACAGTGAAAACTGCAGGAACTTCAAACCGGCTCTAGGAAACAGACTGAGAAAGCAGAGAAAAAGTTTCTCCTGCAACCCGTTCCCTTGGTGCTAGATGAACGAACGTCTCTCCACTTGCTCAGTTCTGAGAGATAATTGTGTGTGAAAGCCGTCCTTCACCTAGCTTGTAATGAACACAAAGTTTCTTTTCAGTTGCAAATTCCACTCCATCCATTTATATGGGGAGGTACTAGCTCCAACTCGGTTTTACATTGAAAACTGCTGGAACATCAAACCGGCACTAGGAAACAGACTGAGAAAGCAGAGAAAAAGTGTCTCCTGCAACCCGTTCCCTTGGTGCTAGATGAACGTACGTCTCTCCACTTGCTCAGTTCTGAGAGATAAGTGTATATCAAAGCCGTCCTTCACCTAGCTTGTTGGGAACACAAAGCTTCTTTTCAGTTCCAAACTCCACCCCATCCATATATATGGGGAGGTACTAGCTCCAACTTGGTTTGACAGTGAATACTGCAGGAACTTCAAACCGGCACTAGGAAACAGACTGAGAAAGTAGAGGAAAAGTGTCTCCTGCAACCCGTTCCCTTTGTGCTAGATGAACGAACGTATCTCCACTTGCTCAGTTCTGAGAGATAAGTGTGTGTGAAAGCCGTCCTTCACCTAGCTTGTTATGAACACAAAGTTTCTTTTCAGTTGCAAACTGCACTCCATCCATATATATGGGGATGTACTAGCTCCAACTCGGTTTTACACTGAAAACTGCAGGAAATTCAAACCGGCACTAGGAAACAGACTGAGAATGCAGAGAAAAAGTGTCTCCTGCAACCCGTTCCATTGGTGCTAGATGAACGAACGTCTATCCAATTGCTCAGTTCTGAGAGATAATTGTGTGTGAAAGCCGTCAATCACATAGCTTGTTGGGAACACAAAGTTTCTTTTCAGTTGCAAACTCCATTCCATACATATATATGTTGAGGTACAAGCTCCAACTCGGTTTTACACTGAAAACTGCAGGAACTTCAAACCGGCACTAGGAAACAGACTGAGAAAGCAGAGAAAAAGTGTCCCCTGCAACCCGTTCCCTTGGTGCTAGATGAACGAACGTCTCTCCACTTGCTCAGTTCTGAGAGATAATTGTGTTTGAAAGCCGTCCTTCACCTAGCTTGTTATGAACACAAAGTTTCTTTTCAGTTGCAAACTCCATTCCATACATATATATGGGGAGGTAGAAACTCCAACTCGGTTTTACAATGAAAACTGCAGGAACTTCAAACCGGCACTAGGAAACAGACTGTGAAAGCTGGGAAAAAGTGTCTCCTGCAACCCGTTCCCTTGGTGCTAGATGAACGAACGTCTCTCCACTTGCTCAGTTCTGAGAGATAAGTGTGTGTGAAAGCCGTCCTTCACCTAGCTTGTTTGGAACACAAAGTTTCTTTTCAGTTGCAAACTCCACGTCATCCATATATATGGGGAGGTACTAGCTCCAACAATGTTTTACACTGAAAACTGCAGGAACTTCAAACCGGCACTAGGAAACAGACTGAGAAAGCAGAGAAAAAGTGTCTCCTGCAACACGTTCCCTTGGTGCTAGATGAACGAACTTCTCTACACTTGCTCAGTTCTGAGAGATAAGTGTGTGTGAAAGCCGTCCTTCACCTAGCTTGTTATGAACACAAAGTTCTTTTCAGTTGCAAACTCCATTCCATACGTATATATGGGGATGTAGAAACTCCAACACGGTTTTATACTGAAAACTGCAGGAATTTCAAACCGGCACTAGGGAACAGACTGAGAAAGCAGAGAAAAATTGTCTCCTGCAACCCGTTCACTTGGTGCTAGATAAACGAACGTCTCTCCACTTGCTCAGTTCCGAGAGATATGTGTGTGTGAAAGCAGTCCTTCAACTAGCTTGTTGGGAACACAAAGTTTCTTTTCAGTTGCAAACACCATTCCATACATATATATGGGGAGGTACTAGCTTCAACTCGGTTTTACAGTGAAAACTGCAGGAACTTCAAACCGGCACTAGGAAATAGACTGAGAAAGCAGAGAAAAAGTGTCTCCTGCAACCCGTTCCCTTGGTGCTAGATGAACGAACGTCTCTCCACTTGCTAAGTTCCGAGAGTTATTTGTGTGTGAAAGCCGTCCTTCATCTAGCTTGTTGAGAACACAAAGTTTCTTTTCAGGTGCAAACTCCATTCCATACATATATATGGGGAGGTACTAGCTCCAAGTCTGTTTTACAGTGAAAACTGCAGGAACTTCAAACCGGCACTAGGAAACAGACTGAGAAATCAGAGAAAAGTGTCTCCTGCAACCCGTTTCCTTTGTGCTAGATGAACGAACGTCTCTCCACTTGCTCAGTTCTGAGAGATAAGTGTGTGTGAAAGCCGTCCTTCACCAAGCTTGTTGGGAACACAAAGTTTCTTTTCAGTTGCAAACACCATTCCATACATATATATGGGGAGGTAATAGCTCCAACTCGTTTTTACTGTGAAAACTGCAGGAACTTCAAAACGGCACTAGGAAACAGACTGAGAATGTGGAAAAAAAGTGTCTCCTGCAACCCGTTCCCTTGGTGCTAGATGAACGAACGTCTCTCCACCTGCTCAGTTCCGAGAGATAAGTGTGTGTGAAAGCCGTCCTTCACCTAGCTTCTTGGGAACAAAAAGTTTCTTTTCAGTTACAAACTACATTCCATACATATATATAGGGAGTTACTAGCTCCAACTCTTTTTTACAGTGAAAACTGCAAGAACATCAAACCGGCACTAGGAAACAGACAGAGAAAGCAGAGAAAAACTGTCTCCTGAAACCCGTTCCCTTGGTGCTAGATGAACGAACGTCTCTCCACTTGCTCAGTTCCGAGTGATAAGTGTGTGTGAAAGCCGTACTTCACCTAGCTTGTTGGGAACACAAAGTTTCTTTTCAGTTGCAAAACCATTCCATACATATATATGTGGAGGTACAAGCTCCAACTCGGTTTTACAGTTGAAACTGCAGGAACTTCAAACTGGCACTAGGAAACAGCCTGACAAAGCGGAGAAAATGTGTCTCCTGCAACACGTTCACTTCGTGCTAGATGAACGAAAGTCTCTCCACTTGCTCATTTCCTAGAGAAAAGTGTGTGTGAAAGCCGTCCTTCACCTAGCTTGTTGGGAACACAAAGATTCTTTTCAGTTGCAAACACCATTCCATACATATATATGGGGAGGTACTAGCTCCAACTCGGTTTTACAGTGAAAACTGCAGGAACTTCAAACCGGCACTAGGAAACAGACTGAGAAAGCAGAGAAAATTTTCTCCTACAGAACGTTCACTTGGTGCTAGATGAACGAACCTCTCTCCTCTTGCTCAGTTCCGAGTGATAAGTGTGTGTGAAAGCCGTACTTCACCTAGCTTGTTGGGAACACAAAGTTTCTTTTCTGTTACAAACTCCATTCCATACATATATATGGGGAGTTACTAGCTCCAACTCGGTTTTACAGTGAAAACTGCAGGAACTTCAAACAGGCACCAGGAAACAGTCTGAGAAACCAGAGTAAAGTGTCTGCTGCAACCCGTTCCCTTTGTGCTAGATGAACGAACGTCTCCCCACTTGCTCAGTTCTGAGAGATATGTGTTTGTGAAAGCCGTCCTTCACCTAGCTTGTTGGGAACAAAAAGTTTCTTTTCAGTTGCAAACTCCATTCCATACATATATATGGGGAGGTACTAGCTCCAAAACTGTTTTACAGTGAAAACTGCAGGAACTTCAAACCGGCACTAGGAAACAGACTGAGAAACCAGAGTAAAAGTGTCTCCTGCCACCCGTTCCCTTGGTGCTAGATGAACGATCGTCTCTCCACTTGCTCACTTCTGAGAGATTAGTGTGTGTGAAAGCCGTCCTTCAGCTTGCTTGTTGGGAAAACAAAGTCTCTTT
The DNA here is from genome assembly GCF_036321535.1 of Camelus dromedarius. Lineage (NCBI taxonomy): Eukaryota > Metazoa > Chordata > Mammalia > Artiodactyla > Camelidae > Camelus > Camelus dromedarius. The sequence continues at coordinate 972,276 of NW_026989811.1, read as the reverse complement.
TCAGTTGCAAACTCCAATCCATACATATATTTGGGGAGGTACTAACTCCAACTCGGTTTGACAGTGAAAACTGCAGGAACTTCAAACCGGCTCTAGGAAACAGACTGAGAAAGCAGAGAAAAAGTGTCTCCTGCAACCCGTTCCCTTGGTGCTTGATGAACGAACGTCTCTCCACTTGCTCAGTTCTGAGAGATAATTGTGTGTGAAAGCCGTCCTTCACCTAGCTTGTAATGAACACAAAGTTTCTTTTCAGTTGCAAACTCCACTCCATCCATATATATGGGGAGGTACTAGCTCCAACTCAGTTTTACAATGAAAACTGCAGGAACTTCAAACCGGCACTAGGAAAAAGACTGAGAAAGCAGAGAAAAATTGTCTCCTGCAACCCGTTCCCTTGGTGCTAGATGAACGAACGTCTCTCCACTTGCTCAGTTCTGAGAGATAAGTGTATTTCAAAGCCGTCCTTCACCTAGCTTGTTGGGAACACAAAGTTTCTTTTCAGTTGCAAACTCCACCCCATCCATATATATGGGGAGGTACTAGCTCCAAATCGGTTTGACAGTGAAAACTGCAGGAACTTCAAACCGGCACTAGGAAAGAGACTGAGAAAGCAGAGGAAAAGTGTCTCTTGCAACCCGTTCCCTTTGTGCTAGATGAACGAACGTATCTCCACTTGCTCAGTTCTGAGAGATAAGTGTGTGTGAAAGCCGTCCTTCACCTAGCTTGTTATGAACACAAAGTTTCTTTTCAGTTGCAAACTGCACTCCATCCATATATATGGGGAGGTACTAGCTCCAACGCTGTTTTACACTGAAAACTGCAGGAAATTCAAACCGGCACTAGGAAACAGACAGAGAATGCAGAGGAAAAGTGTCTCCTGCAACCCGTTCCCTTGGTGCTAGATGAACGAACGTCTATCCAATTGCTCAGTTCTGAGAGATAATTGTGTGTGAAAGCCATCCATCACATAGCTTGTTGGGAACACAAAGTTTCTTTTCAGTTGCCAACTCCATTCCATACATATATATGTGGAGGTACTAGCTCCAACTCGGTTTTACACTGAAAACTGCAGGAACTTCAAACCGGCACTCGGAAACAGACTGAGAAAGCAGAGAAAAAGTGTCTCCTGCAACCCGTTCCCTTGGTGCTGGATGAACGAACGTCTCTCCACTTACTCAGTTCTGAGAGATAAGTGTGTTTGAAAGCCGTCCTTCACGTAGCTTGTCATGAACACAAAGTTTGTTTTCAGTTGCAAACTCCATTCCATACATATATATGGGGAGGTAGAAGCTCCAACTCGGTTTTACAATGAAAACTGCAGGAATTTCAAACCGGCACTAGGAAACAGACTGAGAAATCAGAGAAAAGTGTCCCCTGCAACCCGTTCCCTTGGTGCTAGATGAACGAACGTCTCTCCACTTGCTCAGTTCTGAGAGATAAGTGTGTGTTAAAGCCGTCCTTCACCTAGCTTGTTGGGAACACAAAGTTTCTTTTCAGTTGCAAACTCCACGTCATCCATATATATGAGGAGGTACAAGCTCCAACACTGTTTTACACTGAAAACTGCAGGAACTTCAAACCGGCACTAGGAAACAGACTGAGAAAGCAGAGAAAAAGTGTCTCCTGCAACACGTTCCCTTGGTGCTAGATGAACGAACGTCTCTCCACTTGCTCTGTTCTGAGAGATAAGTGTGTGTGAAAGCCGTCCTTCACCTAGCTTGTTATGAACACAAAGTTCTTTTCAGTTGCAAACTCCATTCCATACGTATATATAGGGAGGTAGAAGCTCCAACAAGGTTTTATAATGAAAACTGCAGGAACTTCAAACCGGCACTAGGAAACAGACTGAGAAAGCAGAGAAAAAGTGGCTCCTGCAACACGTTCCCTTGGTGCTAGATGAAAGAACGTCTCTCCACTTGCTCAGTTCCGAGAGATATGTGTGTGTGAAAGCCGTCCTTCATCTAGCTTGTTGGGATCACAAAGTTTCTTTTAGGTTGCAAACTCCATTCCATACATATATATGGGGAGGTACTAGCTCCAACTCGGTTTTACAGTGAAAACTGAAGGAACTTCAAACCGGCACTAGGAAACAGACAGAGAAAACAGAGAAAAAGTGTCTCCTGCAACCCGTTCACTTGGTGCTAGATAAACGAACGTCTCTCCACTTGCTCAGTTCCGAGAGATAAGTGTGTGTGAAAGCAGTCCTTCAACTAGCTTGTTGGGAACACAAAGTTTCTTTTCAGTTGCAAACACCATTCCATACATATATATGGGGAGGTACTAGCTTCAACTCGGTTTTACAGTGAAAACTGCAGGAACTTCAAACCGGCACTAGGATACAGACTGAGAAAGCAGAGAAAAAGTGTCTCCTGCAACCCGTTCCCTTGTTGCTAGATGAACGAACGTCTCTCCACTTGCTCAGTTCCGAGAGTTAATTGTGTGTGAAAGCCGTCCTTCATCTAGCTTGTTGAGAACACAAAGTTTCTTTTCAGGTGCAAACTCCATTCCATACATATATATGGGTAGGTACTAGATCCAACTCTGTTTTACAGTGAAAACTGCAGGAACTTCAAACCGGCACTAGGAAACAGACTGAGAAATCAGAGAAAAGTGTCTCCTGCAACCAGTTTCCTTTGTGCTAGATGAACGAACGTCTCTCCACTAGCTCAGTTCTGAGAGCTAAGTGTGTGTGAAAGCCGTACTTCACCAAGCTTGTTGGGAACACAAAGTTTCTTTTCAGTTGCAAACTCCATTCCATAAATATATATGGGGTAGTACTAGCTCCAACTCGGTTTTACAGTGAAAACTGCAGGAACTTCAAACCGGCACTAGGAAACAGAGTGAGAAAGCTGAGAAATAGTGTCTCCTGCAAACCGTTCCCTTGGTGCTAGATGAACGAACGTCTCTCCACTTGCTCAGTTCCGAGAGTTAAGTGTGTGTGAATGCCGTCCTTCACCTAGCTTGTTGGGAACACAAAGTTTCTTTTCAGTTGCAAACTCCATTCAATAAATATATATGGGGAGGTACTAGCTCCAACTCGGTTTTACAGTTAAAACTGAAGGAACTTCAAACCAGCACTAGGAAACAGACTGAGACAGCAGAGAAAAAGTGTCTCCTGCAACCCGTTCCCTTGTTGCTAGATGAACGAACATCTCTCCACTTGCTCAGTTCTGAGAGATAAGTGTGTTTGAAAGCCGTCCTTCACCTTGCTTGTTATAAACACAAAGTTTCTTTTCAGTTGCAAACTCTAATCCATACATATATATGGGGAGGTAGAAGCTCCAACTCGTTTTTACTGTGAAAACTGCAGGAACTTCAAAACGGCACTAGGAAACAGACTGAGAAAGCGGAAAAAAAGTGTCTCCTGCAACCCATTCCCTTGGTGCTAGATGAACGAACGTCTCTCCACCTGCTCAGTTCCGAGAGATAAGTGTGTGTGAAAGCCGTCCTTCACCTAGCTTGTTGGGAACACAAAGTTTCTTTTCAGTTGCAAACTACATTCCATACATATATATGGGGAGTTACTAGCTCCAACTCTTTTTTACAGTGAAAACTGCAAGAACATCAAACCGGCACTAGGAAACAGACTGAGAAAGCAGAGAAAAACTGTCTCCTGAAACCCGTTCCCTTGGTGCTAGATGAACGAACGTCTCTCCACTTGCTCAGTTCTGAGAGATAAGTGTGTGTGAAAGCCGTCCTTCACCTAGCTTGTTGGAAACACAAAGTTTCTTTTCAGTTGCAAACACCATTCCATACATATATATGGGGAGGTACTAGCTCCAAATCGGTTTTACAGTGAAAACTGCAGGAACTTCAAACCGGCACTAGGAAACAGACTGAGAAAGCAGAGAAAATTTTCTCCTGCAAAACTTTCACTTGGTGCTAGATGAACGAACGTCTCTCCACTTGCTCAGTTCCGAGTGATAAGTGTGTGTAAAAGCCGTACTTCACCTAGCTTGTTGGGAACACAAAGTTTCTTTTCTGTTACAAACTCCATTCCATACGTATATATGGGGAGTTATTAGCTCCAACTCGGTTTTACAGTGAAAACTGCAGGAACTTCAAACAGGCACCAGGAAACAGTCTGAGAAACCAGAGTAAAGTGTCTGCTGCAACCCGTTCCCTTTGTGCTAGATGAACGAACGTCTCCCCACTTGCTCAGTTCTGAGAGATATGTGTGTGTGAAAGCCGTCCTTCACCTAGCTTGTTGGGAACAAAAAGTTTCTTTTCAGTTGCAAACTCCATTCCATACATATATATGGGGAGGTACTAGCTCCAACACTGTTTTACAGTGAAAACTGCAGGAACTTCAAACCGGCACTAGGAAACAGACTGAGAAATCAGAGAAAAGTGTCTCCTGCAACCCGTTTCCTTTGTGCTAGATGAACGAACGTCTCTCCACTTGCTCAGTTCTGAGAGATATGTGTGTGTGAAAGCCGTCCTTCACCAAGCTTGTTGGGAACACAAAGTTTCTTTTCAGTTGCAAACTCCATTCCATATATATATATGGGGAGGTAATAGCTCCAACTCGTTTTTACTGTGAAAACTGCAGGAACTTCAAAACGGCACTAGGAAACAGACTGAGAATGCGGAAAAAAAATTGTCTCCTGCAACCCGTTCCCTTGGTGCTAGATGAACGAACGTCTCTCCACCTGCTCAGTTCCGAGAGATACGTGTGTGTGAAAGCCGTCCTTCACCTAGCTTCTTGGGAACACAAAGTTTCTTTTCAGTTCCAAACTACATTCCATACATATATATAGGGACTTTCTAGCTCCAAATCTTTTTTACAGTGAAAACTGCAAGAACATCAAACCGGCACTAGGAAACAGACTGAGAAAGCAGAGAAAAAGTGTCTCCTGCAAACCGTTCACTTGGTGCTAGATGAACGAACGTCTCTCCACTTGCTCAGTTCCGAGTGATAAGTGTGTGTGAAAGCCGTACTTCACCTAGCTTGTTGGGAACACAAAGTTTCTTTTCAGTTGCAAAACCATTCCATACATATATATGTGGAGGTACAAGCTCCAACTCGGTTTTACAGTGAAAACTGCAGGAACTTCAAACTGGCACTAGGAAACAGCCTGACAAAGCGGAGAAAATGTGTCTCCTGCAACACGTTCACTTCGTGCTAGATGAACGAAAGTCTCTCCACTTGCTCATTTCCTAGAGAAAATTGTGTGTGAAAGCCGTCCTTCACCTAGCTTGTTGGGAACACAAAGATTCTTTTCAGTTGCAAACACCATTCCATACATATATATGGGGAGGTACTAGCTCCAACTCGGTTTTACAGTGAAAACTGCAGGAACTTCAAACCGGCACTAGGAAACAGACTGAGAAAGCAGAGAAAATTTTCTCCTACAAAACGTTCACTTGGTGCTAGATGAACGAACGTCTCTCCACTTGCTCAGTTCCGAGTGATAAGTGTGTGTGAAAGCCGTACTTCACCTAGCTAGTTGGGAACACAAAGTTTCTTTTCTGTTACAAACTCCATTCCATACATATATATGGGGAGTTACTAGCTCCAACTCGGTATTACAGTGAAAACTGCAGGAACTTCAAACAGGCACCAGGAAACAGTCTGAGAAACCAGAGTAAAGTGTCTGCTGCAACCCGTTCCCTTTGTGCTAGATGAACGAAAGTCTCCCCACTTGCTCAGTTCTGAGAGATATGTGTTTGTGAAAGCCGTCCTTCACCTAGCTTGTTGGGAACAAAAAGTTTCTTTTCAGTTGCAAACTCCATTCCATACATATATATGGGGAGGTACTAGCTCCAAAACTGTTTTACAGTGAAAACTGCAGGAACTTCAAACCGGCACTAGGAAACAGACTGAGAAACCAGAGTAAAAGTGTCTCCTGCCACCCGTTCCCTTGGTGCTAGATGAACGATCGTCTCTCCACTTGCTCACTTCTGAGAGATTAGTGTGTGTGAAAGCCGTCCTTCAGCTTGCTTGTTGGGAAAACAAAGTCTCTTTTCAGTTGCAAACTCCAATCCATACATATATTTGGGGAGGTACTAACTCCAACTCGGTTTGACAGTGAAAACTGCAGGAACTTCAAACCGGCTCTAGGAAACAGACTGAGAAAGCAGAGAAAAATGTCTCCTGCAACCCGTTCCCTTGGTGCTTGATGAACGAACGTCTCTCCACTTGCTCAGTTCTGAGAGATAATTGTGTGTGAAAGCCGTCCTTCACCTAGCTTGTAATGAACACAAAGTTTCTTTTCAGTTGCAAACTCCACTCCATCCATATATATGGGGAGGTACTAGCTCCAACTCAGTTTTACAATGAAAACTGCAGGAACTTCAAACCGGCACTAGGAAAAAGACTGAGAAAGCAGAGAAAAATTGTCTCCTGCAACCCGTTCCTTTGGTGCTAGATGAACGAACGTCTCTCCACTTGCTCAGTTCTGAGAGATAAGTGTATTTCAAAGCCGTCCTTCACCTAGCTTGTTGGGAACACAAAGTTTCTTTTCAGTTGCAAACTCCACGTCATCCATATATATGAGCAGGTACTAGCTCCAACACTGTTTTACACTGAAAACTGCAGGAACTTCAAACCGGCACTAGGAAACAGACTGAGAAAGCAGAGAAAAAGTGTCTCCTGCAACACGTTCCCTTGGTGCTAGATGAACGAACGTCTCTCCACTTGCTCTGTTCTGAGAGATAAGTGTGTGTGAAAGCCGTCCTTCAAATAGCTTGTTATGAACACAAAGTTCTTTTCAGTTGCAAACTCCATTCCATACGTATATATGGGGAGGTAGAAGCTCCAACAAGGTTTTATAATGAAAACTGCAGGAACTTCAAACCGGCACTAGGAAACAGACTGAGAAAGCAGAGAAAAAGTGTCTCCTGCAAACCGTTCACTTGGTGCTAGATGAACGAACGTCTCTCCACTTGCTCAGTTCCGAGAGATAAGTGTGTGTGAAAGCCGTTCTTCACCTAGCTTGTTGGGAACACAAAGTTTCTTTTAGGTTGCAAACTCCATTCCATACATATATATGGGGAGGTACTAGCTTCAACTCCTTTTGACAGTGAAAACTGCAGGAACTTCAAACCAGCACTAGGAAACAGACTGAGAAAGCAGAGAAAAAGTGTCCCCTGCAACCCGTTCACTTGGTGCTAGATAAACGAACGTCTCTCCACTTGCTCAGTTCCGAGAGATAAGTGTGTGTGAAAGCAGTCCTTCAACTAGCTTGTTGGGAACACAAAGTTTCTTTTCAGTTGCAAACACCATTCCATACATATATATGGGGAGGTACTAGTTTCAACTCGGTTTTACAGTGAAAACTGCAGGAACTTCAAACCGGCACTAGGAAACAGACTGAGAAAGCAGAGAAAAAGTGTCTCCTGCAAACCGTTCCCTTGGTGCTAGATGAACGAACGTCTCTCCACTTGCTCAGTTCCGAGAGATAATTGTGTGTGAAAGCCGTCCTTCATCTAGCTTGTTGAGAACACAAAGTTTCTTTTCAGGTGCAAACTCCATTCCATACATATATATGGGGAGGTACAAGCTCCAACTCTGTTTTACAGTGAAAACTGCAGGAACTTCAAACCGGCACTAGGAAACAGACTGAGAAATCAGAGAAAAGTGTCTCCTGCAACCAGTTTCCTTTGTGCTAGATGAACGAACGTCTCTCCACTAGCTCAGTTCTGAGAGCTAAGTGTGTGTGAAAGCCGTCCTTCACCAAGCATGTTGGGAACACAAAGTTTCTTTTCAGTTGCAAACTCCATTCCATAAATATATATGGGGTAGTACTAGCTCCAACTCGGTTTTACAGTGAAAACTGCAGGAACTTCAAACCGGCACTAGGAAACAGAGTGAGAAAGCTGAGAAATAGTGTCTCCTGCAAACCGTTCCCTTGGTGGTAGATGAACGAACGTCTCTCCACTTGCTCAGTTCCGAGAGTTAAGTGTGTGTGAATGCCGTCTTTCACCTAGCTTGTTGGGAACACAATGTTTCTTTTCAGTTGCAAACTCCATTCAATAAATATATATGGGGAGGTACTACCTCCAACTCGGTTTTACAGTTAAAACTGAAGGAACTTCAAACCAGCACTAGGAAACAGACTGAGACAGCAGAGAAAAAGTGTCTCCTGCAACCCGTTCCCTTGTTGCTAGATGAACGAACATCTCTCCACTTGCTCAGTTCTGAGAGATAAGTGTGTTTGAAAGCCGTCCTTCACCTTGCTTGTTATAAACACAAAGTTTCTTTTCAGTTGCAAACTCCAATCCATACATATATATGGGGAGGTAGAAGCTCCAACTCGGTTTTACACTGAAAACTGCAGGAACATCAAACCGGCACTAGGAAACAGACTGAGAAAGCAGAAAAAATTTGTCTCCTGCAACCCGTTCCCTTGGTGCTAGATGAACGAACGTCTCACCACTTGCTCAGTTCTGAGAGATAAGTGTGTGTGAAAGCCGTCCTTCACCTAGCTTGTTGGGAACACAAAGTTTCTTTTCAGTAGCAAACTCCACGTCATCCATATATATGGGGAGGTACTAGCTCCAACACAGTTTTACACTGAAAACTGCAGGAACTTCAAACCGGCACTAGGAAACAGACTGAGAAAGCAGAGGAAAAGTGGCTCCTGCAACACGTTCCCTTGGTGCTAGATGAACGAACGTCTCTCCACTTGCTCAGTTCCGAGAGATATGTGTGTGTGAAAGCCGTCCTTCACCTAGCTTGTTGGGAACACAAAGTTTCTTTTAGGTTGCAAACTCCATTCCATACATATATATGGGGAGGTACTAGCTCCAACTCGGTTTTACAGTGAAAACTGAAGGAACTTCAAACCGGCACTAGGAAACAGACAGAGAAAACAGAGAAAAAGTGTCTCCTGCAACCCGTTCACTTGGTGCTAGATAAACGAACGTCTCTCCACTTGCTCAGTTCCGAGAGATAAGTGTGTGTGAAAGCAGTCCTTCAACTAGCTTGTTGGGAACACAAAGTTTCTTTTCAGGTGCAAACTCCATTCCATACATATATATGGGTAGGTACTAGCTCCAACTCTGTTTTACAGTGAAAACTGCAGGAACTTCAAACCAGCACTAGGAAACAGACTGAGAAATCAGAGAAAAGTGTCTCCTGCAACCAGTTTCCTTTGTGCTAGATGAACGAACGTCTCTCCACTAGCTCAGTTCTGAGAGCTAAGTGTGTGTGAAAGCCGTACTTCACCAAGCTTGTTGGGAACACAAAGTTCTTTTCAGTTGCAAACTCCATTCCATAAATATATATGGGGTAGTACTAGCTCCAACTCGGTTTTACAGTGAAAACTGCAGGAACTTCAAACCGGCACTAGGAAACAGAGTGAGAAAGCTGAGAAATAGTGTCTCCTGCAAACCGTTCCCTTGGTGCTAGATGAACGAACGTCTCTCCACTTGCTCAGTTCCGAGAGTTAAGTGTGTGTGAATGCCGTCCTTCACCTAGCTTGTTGGGAACACAAAGTTTCTTTTCAGTTGCAAACTCCATTCAATAAATATATATGGGGAGGTACTAGCTCCAACTCGGTTTTACAGTTAAAACTGAAGGAACTTCAAACCAGCACTAGGAAACAGACTGAGACAGCAGAGAAAAAGTGTCTCCTGCAACCCGTTCCCTTGTTGCTAGATGAACGAACATCTCTCCACTTGCTCAGTTCTGAGAGATAAGTGTGTTTGAAAGCCGTCCTTCACCTTGCTTGTTATAAACACAAAGTTTCTTTTCAGTTGCAAACTCCAATCCATACATATATATGGGGAGGTAGAAGCTCCAACTCGGTTTTACACTGAAAACTGCAGGAACATCAAACCGGCACTAGGAAACAGACTGAGAAAGCAGAGAAAAGTGTCTCCTGCAACCCGTTTCCTTTGTGCTAGATGAACGAACGTCTCTCCACTTGCTCAGTTCTGAGAGCTAAGTGTGTGTGAAAGCCGTCCTTCTCCAAGCTTGTTGGGAACACAAAGATTCTTTTCAGTTGCAAACTCCATTCCATACAAATATATGGGGAAGTACTAGCTCCAACTCGGTTTTACAGTGAAAACTGCAGGAACTTCAAACCGGCACTAGGAAACAGACTGAGAAAGTAGAGAAAAAGTGTCTCCTGCAACCCGTTCCCTTGGTGCTAGATGAACGAACGTCTCTCCACTTGCTCAGTTCCGAGAGTTAAGTGTGTGTTAAAGCCGTCCTTCATTTAGCTTGTTGGGAACACAAAGTTTCTTTTCAGTTGCAAACTCCATTCCATACATATATATGCGGAGTTACTAGCTCCAACTCGGTTTTATAGTGAAAACTGCAGGAACATCAAACCGGCACTAGGAAACAGACTGAGAAAGCAGAGAAAAGTGTCTCCTGCAACCCGTTTCCTTTGTGCTAGATGAACGAACGTCTCTCCACTTGCTCAGTTCTGAGAGCTAAGTGTGTGTGAAAGCCGTCCTTCTCCAAGCTTGTTGGGAACACAAAGATTCTTTTCAGTTGTAAACTCCATTCCATACAAATATATGGGGAAGTACTAGCTCCAACTCGGTTTTACAGTGAAAACTGCAGGAACTTCAAACCGGCACTAGGAAACAGACTGAGAAAGCAGAGAAAAAGTGTCTCCTGCAACCCGTTCCCTTGGTGCTAGATGAACGAACGTCTCTCCACTTGCTCAGTTCCGAGAGTTAAGTGTGTGTTAAAGCCGTCCTTCATTTAGCTTGTTGGGAACACAAAGTTTCTTTTCAGTTGCAAACTCCATTCCATACATATATAAGGGGAAGTACTAGCTCCAACTCTGTATTACAGTGAAAACTGCAGGAACTTCAAACCGGCACTAGGAAACAGACTGAGAAAGCAGAGAAAAAGAGTCTCCTGCATACCGTTCCCTTGGTGCTAGATGAACGAACGTCTCTCCACTTGCTCAGTTCCGAGAGTTAATTGTGTGTGAAAGCCGTCCTTCATCTAGCTTGTTGAGAACACAAAGTTTCTTTTCAGGTGCAAACTCCATTCCATACATATATATGGGTAGGTACTAGCTCCAACTCTGTTTTACAGTGAAAACTGCAGGAACTTCAAACCGGCACTAGGAAACAGACTGAGAAATCAGAGAAAAGTGTCTCCTGCAACCAGTTTCCTTTGTGCTAGATGAACGAACGTCTCTCCACTAGCTCAGTTCTGAGAGCTAAGTGTGTGTGAAAGCCGTACTTCACCAAGCTTGTTGGGAACACAAAGATTCTTTTCAGTTGCAAACTCCATTCCATAAATATATATGGGGTAGTACTAGCTCCAACTCGGTTTTACAGTGAAAACTGCAGGAACTTCAAACCGGCACTAGGAAACAGAGTGAGAAAGCTGAGAAATAGTGTCTCCTGCAAACCGTTCCCTTGGTGCTAGATGAACGAACGTCTCTCCACTTGCTCAGTTCCGAGAGTTAAGTGTGTGTGAATGCCGTCCTTCACCTAGCTTGTTGGGAACACAAAGTTTCTTTTCAGTTGCAAACTCCATTCAATAAATATATATGGGGAGGTACTAGCTCCAACTCGGTTTTACAGTTAAAACTGAAGGAACTTCAAACCAGCACTAGGAAACAGACTGAGACAGCAGAGAAAAAGTGTCTCCTGCAACCCGTTCCCTTGTTGCTAGATGAACGAACATCTCTCCACTTGCTCAGTTCTGAGAGATAAGTGTGTTTGAAAGCCGTCCTTCACCTTGCTTGTTATAAACACAAAGTTTCTTTTCAGTTGCAAACTCTAATCCATACATATATATGGGGAGGTAGAAGCTCCAACTCGTTTTTACTGTGAAAACTGCAGGAACTTCAAAACGGCACTAGGAAACAGACTGAGAAAGCGGAAAAAAAGTGTCTCCTGCAACCCATTCCCTTGGTGCTAGATGAACGAACGTCTCTCCACCTGCTCAGTTCCGAGAGATAAGTGTGTGTGAAAGCCGTCCTTCACCTAGCTTGTTGGGAACACAAAGTTTCTTTTCAGTTGCAAACTACATTCCATACATATATATGGGGAGTTACTAGCTCCAACTCTTTTTTACAGTGAAAACTGCAAGAACATCAAACCGGCACTAGGAAACAGACTGAGAAAGCAGAGAAAAACTGTCTCCTGAAACCCGTTCCCTTGGTGCTAGATGAACGAACGTCTCTCCACTTGCTCAGTTCTGAGAGATAAGTGTGTGTGAAAGCCGTCCTTCACCTAGCTTGTTGGAAACACAAAGTTTCTTTTCAGTTGCAAACACAATTCCATACATATATATGGGGAGGTACTAGCTCCAACTCGGTTTTACAGTGAAAACTGCAGGAACTTCTTACCGGCACTAGGAAACAGACTGAGAAAGCAGAGAAAATTTTCTCCTACAAAACGTTCACTTGGTGCTAGATGAACGAACGTCTCTCCACTTGCTCAGTTCCGAGTGATAAGTGTGTGTGAAAGCCGTACTTCACCTAGCTTGTTGGGAACACAAAGTTTCTTTTCTGTTACAAACTCCATTCCATACATATATATGGGGAGTTACTAGCTCCAACTCGGTTTTACAGTGAAAACTGCAGGAACTTCAAACAGGCACCAGGAAACAGTCTGAGAAACCAGAGTAAAGTGTCTGCTGCAACACGTTCTTTGTGCTAGATGAACGAACGTCTCCCCACTTGCTCAGTTCTGATAGATATGTGTGTGTGAAAGCCGTCCTTCACCTAGCTTGTTGGGAACAAAAAGTTTCTTTTCAGTTGCAAACTCCATTCCATACATATATATGGGGAGGTACTAGCTCCAACACTGTTTTACAGTGAAAACTGCAGGAACTTCAAACCGGCACTAGGAAACAGACTGAGAAACCAGAGTAAAAGTGTCTCCTGCAACCCGTTCCCTTGGTGCTAGATGAAGGATCGTCTCTCCACTTGCTCACTTCTGAGAGATTAGTGTGTGTGAAAGCCGTCCTTCAGCTTGCTTGTTGGGAAAACAAAGTCTCTTTTCAGTTGCAAACTCCAATCCATACATATATTTGGGGATGTACTAACTCCAACTCGGTTTTACAGTGAAAACTGCAGGAACTTCAAACCGGCTCTAGGAAACAGACTGAGAAAGCAGAGAAAAAGTGTCTCCTGCAACCCGTTCCCTTGGTGCTTGATGAACGAACGTCTCTCCACTTGCTCAGTTCTGAGAGATAATTGTGTGTGAAAGCCGTCCTTCACCTAGCTTGTAATGAACACAAAGTTTCTTTTCAGTTGCAAACTCCACTCCATCCATATATATGGGGAGGTACTAGCTCCAAATCAGTTTTACAATGAAAACTGCAGGAACTTCAAACCGGCACTAGGAAACAGACTGAGAAAGCAGAGAAATATTGTCTCCTGCAACCCGTTCCCTTGGTGCTAGATGAACGAACGTCTCTCCACTTGCTCAGTTCTGAGAGATAAGTGTATTTCAAAGCCGTCCTTCACCTAGCTTGTTGGGAACACAAAGTTTCTTTTCAGTTGCAAACTCCACCCCATCCATATATATGGGGAGGTACTAGCTCCAACTCGGTTTGACAGTGAAAACTGCAGGAACTTCAAACCGGCACTAGGAAAGAGACTGAGAAAGCAGAGGAAAAGTGTCTCCTGCAACCCGTTCCCTTTGTGCTAGATGAACGAACGTATCTCCACTTGCTCAGTTCTGAGAGATAAGTGTGTGTGAAAGCCGTCCTTCACCTAGCTTGTTATGAACACAAAGTTTCTTTTCAGTTGCAAACTGCACTCCATCCATATATATGGGGAGGTACTAGCTCCAACGCGGTTTTACACTGAAAACTGCAGGAAATTCAAACCGGCACTAGGAAACAGACTGAGAATGCAGAGAAAAAGTGTCTCCTGCAACCCGTTCCCTTGGTGCTAGATGAACGAACGTCTATCCAATTGCTCAGTTCTGAGAGATAATTGTGTGTGAAAGCCGTCCATCACATAGATTGTTGGGAACACAAAGTTTCTTTTCAGTTGCAAGCTCCATTCCATACATATATATGTGGAGGTACTAGCTCCAACTCGGTTTTACACTGAAAACTGTAGGAACTTCAAACCGGCACTAGGAAACAGACTGAGAAAGCAGAGAAAATGTGTCTCCTGCAACCCGTTCCCTTGGTGCTGGATGAACGAACGTCTCTCCACTTGCTCAGTTCTGAGAGATAAGTGTGTTTGAAAGCCGTCCTTCACCTAGCTTGTCATGAACACAAAGTTTCTTTTCAGTTGCAAACTCCATTCCATACATATATATGGGGTGGTAGAAGCTCCAACTCGGTTTTACAATGAAAACTGCAGGAATTTCAAACCGGCACTAGGAAACAGACTGAGAAAGCAGAGAAAATGTGTCTCCTGCAAACCGTTCCCTTGGTGCTAGATGAACGAACGTCTCTCCACTTGCTCAGTTCTGAGAGATAAGTGTGTGTGAAAGCCGTCCTTCACCTAGCTTGTTGGGAACACAAAGTTTCTTTTCAGTTGCAAACTCCACGTCATCCATATATATGAGGAGGTACTAGCTCCAACACTGTTTTACACTGAAAACTGCAGGAACTTCAAACCGGCACTAGGAAACAGACTGAGAAAGCAGAGAAAAAGTGTCTCCTGCAACACGTTCCCTTGGTGCTAGATGAACGAACGTCTCTCCACTTGCTCTGTTCTGAGAGATAAGTGTGTGTGAAAGCCGTCCTTCACCTAGCTTGTTATGAACACAAAGTTCTTTTCAGTTGCAAACTCCATTCCATACGTATATATGGGGAGGTAGAAGCTCCAACAAGGTTTTATACTGAAAACTGCAGGAACTTCAAACCGGCACTAGGAAACAGACTGAGAAAGCAGAGAAAAAGTGTCTCCAGCAAACAGTTCACTTGGTGCTAGATGAACGAAAGTCTCTCCACTTGCTCAGTTCCGAGAGATAAGTGTGTGTGAAAGCCATTCTTCACCTAGCTTGTTGGGAACACAAAGATTCTTTTAGGTTGCAAACTCCATTCCATACATATATATGGGGAGGTACTAGCTTCAACTCGTTTTGACAGTGAAAACTGCAGGAACTTCAAACCAGCACTAGGAAACAGACTGAGAAAGCAGAGAAAAAGTGTCTCCTGCAACCCGTTCACTTGGTGCTAGATAAACGAACGTCTCTCCACTTGCTCAGTTCCGAGAGATAAGTGTGTGTGAAAGCAGTCCTTCAACTAGCTTGTTGGGAACACAAAGTTTCTTTTCAGTTGCAAACACCATTCCATACATATATATGGGGAGGTACAAGCTTCAACTCGGTTTTACAGTGAAAACTGCAGGAACTTCAAACCGGCACTAGGAAACAGACTGAGAAAGCAGAGAAAAAGTGTCTCCTGCAAACCGTTCCCTTGGTGCTAGATGAACGAACGTCTCTCCACTTGCTCAGTTCCGAGAGTTAATTGTGTGTGAAAGCCGTCCTTCATCTAGCTTGTTGAGAACACAAAGTTTCTTTTCAGGTGCAAACTCCATTCCATACATATATATGGGGAGGTAATAGCTCCAACTCTGTTTTACAGTGAAAACTGCAGGAACTTCAAACCGGCACTAGGAAACAGACTGAGAAATCAGAGAAAAGTGTCTCCTGCAACCAGTTTCCTTTGTGCTAGATGAACGAACGTCTCTCCACTAGCTCAGATCTGAGAGCTAAGTGTGTGTGAAAGCCGTCCTTCACCAAGCTTGTTGGGAACACAAAGTTTCTTTTCAGTTGCAAACTCCATTCCATAAATATATATGGGGTAGTACTAGCTCCAACTCGGTTTTACAGTGAAAACTGCAGGATCTTCAAACCGGCACTAGGAAACAGAGTGAGAAAGCTGAGAAATAGTGTCTCCTGCAAACCATTCCCTTGGTGCTAGATGAACGAACGTCACTCCACTTGCTCAGTTCCGAGATTTAAGTGTGTGTGAATGCCGTCCTTCACCTAGCTTGTTGGGAACACAAAGTTTCTTTTCAGTTGCAAACTCCATTCAATAAATATATATGGGGAGGTACTAGCTCCAACTCGGTTTTACAGTTAAAACTGAAGGAACTTCAAACCAGCACTAGGAAACAGACTGAGAAACCAGAGTAAAAGTGTCTCCTGCAACCCGTTCCCTTGGTTCTAGATGAACGATAGTCTCTCCACTTGCTCACTACTGAGAGATTAGTGTGTGTGAAAGCCGTCCTTCAACTTGCTTGTTGGGAAAACAAAGTTTCTTTTCAGTTGCAAACTCCAATCCATACATATATTTGGGGAGGTACTAGCTCCAACTCGGTTTTACAGTGAAAACTGCAGGAACTTCAAACCGGCTCTAGGAAACAGACTGAGAAAGCAGAGAAAAAGTGTCTCCTGCAACCCGTTCCCTTGGTGCTAGATGAACGAACGTCTCTCCACTTGCTCAGTTCTGAGAGATAATTGTGTGTGAAAGCCGTCCTTCACCTAGCTTGTAATGAACACAAAGTTTCTTTTCAGTTGCAAACTCCACTCCATCCATTTATATGGGGAGGTACTAGCTCCAACTCGGTTTTACATTGAAAACTGCTGGAACATCAAACCGGCACTAGGAAACAGACTGAGAAAGCAGAGAAAAAGTGTCTCCTGCAACCCGTTCCCTTGGTGCTAGATGAACGTACGTCTCTCCACTTGCTCAGTTCTGAGAGATAAGTGTATATCAAAGCCGTCCTTCACCTAGCTTGTTGGGAACACAAAGCTTCTTTTCAGTTCCAAACTCCACCCCATCCATATATATGGGGAGGTACTAGCTCCAACTTGGTTTGACAGTGAATACTGCAGGAACTTCAAACCGTCACTAGGAAACAGACTGAGAAAGTAGAGGAAAAGTGTCTCCTGCAACCCGTTCCCTTTGTGCTAGATGAACGAACGTATCTCCACTTGCTCAGTTCTGAGAGATAAGTGTGTGTGAAAGCCGTCCTTCACCTAGCTTGTTATGAACACAAAGTTTCTTTTCAGTTGCAAACTGCACTCCATCCATATATATGGGGATGTACTAGCTCCAACTCGGTTTTACACTGAAAACTGCAGGAAATTCAAACCGGCACTAGGAAACAGACTGAGAATGCAGAGAAAAAGTGTCTCCTGCAACCCGTTCCATTGGTGCTAGATGAACGAACGTCTATCCAATTGCTCAGTTCTGAGAGATAATTGTGTGTGAAAGCCGTCAATCACATAGCTTGTTGGGAACACAAAGTTTCTTTTCAGTTGCAAACTCCATTCCATACATATATATGTTGAGGTACAAGCTCCAACTCGGTTTTACACTGAAAACTGCAGGAACTTCAAACCGGCACTAGGAAACAGACTGAGAAAGCAGAGAAAAAGTGTCCCCTGCAACCCGTTCCCTTGGTGCTAGATGAACGAACGTCTCTCCACTTGCTCAGTTCTGAGAGATAATTGTGTTTGAAAGCCGTCCTTCACCTAGCTTGTTATGAACACAAAGTTTCTTTTCAGTTGCAAACTCCATTCCATACATATATATGGGGAGGTAGAAACTCCAACTCGGTTTTACAATGAAAACTGCAGGAACTTCAAACCGGCACTAGGAAACAGACTGTGAAAGCTGGGAAAAAGTGTCTCCTGCAACCCGTTCCCTTGGTGCTAGATGAACGAACGTCTCTCCACTTGCTCAGTTCTGAGAGATAAGTGTGTGTGAAAGCCGTCCTTCACCTAGCTTGTTTGGAACACAAAGTTTCTTTTCAGTTGCAAACTCCACGTCATCCATATATATGGGGAGGTACTAGCTCCAACAATGTTTTACACTGAAAACTGCAGGAACTTCAAACCGGCACTAGGAAACAGACTGAGAAAGCAGAGAAAAAGTGTCTCCTGCAACACGTTCCCTTGGTGCTAGATGAACGAACTTCTCTACACTTGCTCAGTTCTGAGAGATAAGTGTGTGTGAAAGCCGTCCTTCACCTAGCTTGTTATGAACACAAAGTTCTTTTCAGTTGCAAACTCCATTCCATACGTATATATGGGGATGTAGAAACTCCAACACGGTTTTATACTGAAAACTGCAGGAATTTCAAACCGGCACTAGGAAACAGACTGAGAAAGCAGAGAAAAAGTGTCTCCTGCAAATCGTTCCCTTGGAGCTAGATGAACGAACGTCTCTCCACTTGCTCAGTTCCGAGAGATAAGTGTGTGTGAAAACCGTTCTTCACCTAGCTTGTTGGGAACACAAAGTTTCTTTTAGGTTGCAAACTCCATTCCATACATATATATGGGGAGGTACTAGCTTCAACTCGTTTTGACAGTGAAAACTGCAGGAACTTCAAACCAGCACTAGGGAACAGACTGAGTAAGCAGAGAAAAATTGTCTCCTGCAACCCGTTCACTTGGTGCTAGATAAACGAACGTCTCTCCACTTGCTCAGTTCCGAGAGATATGTGTGTGTGAAAGCAGTCCTTCAACTAGCTTGTTGGGAACACAAAGTTTCTTTTCAGTTGCAAACACCATTCCATACATATATATGGGGAGGTACTAGCTTCAACTCGGTTTTACAGTGAAAACTGCAGGAACTTCAAACCGGCACTAGGAAATAGACTGAGAAAGCAGAGAAAAAGTGTCTCCTGCAACCCGTTCCCTTGGTGCTAGATGAACGAACGTCTCTCCACTTGCTAAGTTCCGAGAGTTATTTGTGTGTGAAAGCCGTCCTTCATCTAGCTTGTTGAGAACACAAAGTTTCTTTTCAGGTGCAAACTCCATTCCATACATATATATGGGGAGGTACTAGCTCCAAGTCTGTTTTACAGTGAAAACTGCAGGAACTTCAAACCGGCACTAGGAAACAGACTGAGAAATCAGAGAAAAGTGTCTCCTGCAACCCGTTTCCTTTGTGCTAGATGAACGAACGTCTCTCCACTTGCTCAGTTCTGAGAGATAAGTGTGTGTGAAAGCCGTCCTTCACCAAGCTTGTTGGGAACACAAAGTTTCTTTTCAGTTGCAAAACCATTCCATACATATATATGTGGAGGTACAAGCTCCAACTCGGTTTTACAGTTGAAACTGCAGGAACTTCAAACTGGCACTAGGAAACAGCCTGACAAAGCGGAGAAAATGTGTCTCCTGCAACACGTTCACTTCGTGCTAGATGAACGAAAGTCTCTCCACTTGCTCATTTCCTAGAGAAAAGTGTGTGTGAAAGCCGTCCTTCACCTAGCTTGTTGGGAACACAAAGATTCTTTTCAGTTGCAAACACCATTCCATACATATATATGGGGAGGTACTAGCTCCAACTCGGTTTTACAGTGAAAACTGCAGGAACTTCAAACCGGCACTAGGAAACAGACTGAGAAAGCAGAGAAAATTTTCTCCTACAGAACGTTCACTTGGTGCTAGATGAACGAACCTCTCTCCTCTTGCTCAGTTCCGAGTGATAAGTGTGTGTGAAAGCCGTACTTCACCTAGCTTGTTGGGAACACAAAGTTTCTTTTCTGTTACAAACTCCATTCCATACATATATATGGGGAGTTACTAGCTCCAACTCGGTTTTACAGTGAAAACTGCAGGAACTTCAAACAGGCACCAGGAAACAGTCTGAGAAACCAGAGTAAAGTGTCTGCTGCAACCCGTTCCCTTTGTGCTAGATGAACGAACGTCTCCCCACTTGCTCAGTTCTGAGAGATATGTGTTTGTGAAAGCCGTCCTTCACCTAGCTTGTTGGGAACAAAAAGTTTCTTTTCAGTTGCAAACTCCATTCCATACATATATATGGGGAGGTACTAGCTCCAAAACTGTTTTACAGTGAAAACTGCAGGAACTTCAAACCGGCACTAGGAAACAGACTGAGAAACCAGAGTAAAAGTGTCTCCTGCCACCCATTCCCTTGGTGCTAGATGAACGATCGTCTCTCCACTTGCTCACTTCTGAGAGATTAGTGTGTGTGAAAGCCGTCCTTCAGCTTGCTTGTTGGGAAAACAAAGTCTCTTTTCAGTTGCAAACTCCAATCCATACATATATTTGGGGAGGTACTAACTCCAACTCGGTTTGACAGTGAAAACTGCAGGAACTTCAAACCGGCTCTAGGAAACAGACTGAGAAAGCAGAGAAAAAGTGTCTCCTGCAACCCGTTCCCTTGGTGCTTGATGAACGAACGTCTCTCCACTTGCTCAGTTCTGAGAGATAATTGTGTGTGAAAGCCGTCCTTCACCTAGCTTGTAATGAACACAAAGTTTCTTTTCAGTTGCAAACTCCACTCCATCCATATATATGGGGAGGTACTAGCTCCAACTCAGTTTTACAATGAAAACTGCAGGAACTTCAAACCGGCACTAGGAAAAAGACTGAGAAAGCAGAGAAAAATTGTCTCCTGCAACCCGTTCCCTTGGTGCTAGATGAACGAACGTCTCTCCACTTGCTCAGTTCTGAGAGATAAGTGTATTTCAAAGCCGTCCTTCACCTAGCTTGTTGGGAACACAAAGTTTCTTTTCAGTTGCAAACTCCACCCCATCCATATATATGGGGAGGTACTAGCTCCAAATCGGTTTGACAGTGAAAACTGCAGGAACTTCAAACCGGCACTAGTAAAGAGACTGAGAAAGCAGAGGAAAAGTGTCTCTTGCAACCCGTTCCCTTTGTGCTAGATGAACGAACGTATCTCCACTTGCTCAGTTCTGAGAGATAAGTGTGTGTGAAAGCCGTCCTTCACCTAGCTTGTTATGAACACAAAGTTTCTTTTCAGTTGCAAACTGCACTCCATCCATATATATGGGGAGGTACTAGCTCCAACGCTGTTTTACACTGAAAACTGCAGGAAATTCAAACCGGCACTAGGAAACAGACAGAGAATGCAGAGAAAAAGTGTCTCCTGCAACCCGTTCCCTTGGTGCTAGATGAACGAACGTCTATCCAATTGCTCAGTTCTGAGAGATAATTGTGTGTGAAAGCCATCCATCACATAGCTTGTTGGGAACACAAAGTTTCTTTTCAGTTGCCAACTCCATTCCATACATATATATGTGGAGGTACTAGCTCCAACTCGGTTTTACACTGAAAACTGCAGGAAATTCAAACCGGCACTCGGAAACAGACTGAGAAAGCAGAGAAAAAGTGTCTCCTGCAACCCGTTCCCTTGGTGCTGGATGAACGAACGTCTCTCCACTTACTCAGTTCTGAGAGATAAGTGTGTTTGAAAGCCGTCCTTCACGTAGCTTGTCATGAACACAAAGTTTGTTTTCAGTTGCAAACTCCATTCCATACATATATATGTGGAGGTAGAAGCTCCAACTCGGTTTTACAATGAAAACTGCAGGAATTTCAAACCGGCACTAGGAAACAGACTGAGAAATCAGAGAAAAGTGTCCCCTGCAACCCGTTCCCTTGGTGCTAGATGAACGAACGTCTCTCCACTTGCTCAGTTCTGAGAGATAAGTGTGTGTTAAAGCCGTCCTTCACCTAGCTTGTTGGGAACACAAAGTTTCTTTTCAGTTGCAAACTCCACGTCATCCATATATATGAGGAGGTACAAGCTCCAACACTATTTTACACTGAAAACTGCAGGAACTTCAAACCGGCACTAGGAAACAGACTGAGAAAGCAGAGAAAAAGTGTCTCCTGCAACACGTTCCCTTGGTGCTAGATGAACGAACGTCTCTCCACTTGCTCTGTTCTGAGAGATAAGTGTGTGTGAAAGCCGTCCTTCACCTAGCTTGTTATGAACACAAAGTTCTTTTCAGTTGCAAACTCCATTCCATACGTATATATAGGGAGGTAGAAGCTCCAACAAGGTTTTATAATGAAAACTGCAGGAACTTCAAACCGGCACTAGGAAACAGACTGAGAAAGCAGATAAAAAGTGTCTCCTGCAAACCGTTCACTTGGTGCTAGATGAACGAACGTCTCTCCACTTGCTCAGTTCCGAGAGATAAGTGTGTGTGAAAGCCGTTCTTCACCTAGCTTGTTGGGAACACAAAGTTTCTTTTAGGTTGCAAACTCCATTCCATACATATATATGGGGAGGTACTAGCTTCAACTCGTTTTGACAGTGAAAACTGCAGGAACTTCAAACCAGCACTAGGAAACAGACTGAGAAAGCAGAGAAAAAGTGTCCCCTGCAACCCGTTCACTTGGTGCTAGATAAACGAACGTCTCTCTACTTGCTCAGTTCCGAGAGATAAGTGTGTGTGAAAGCAGTCCTTCAACTAGCTTGTTGGGAACACAAAGTTTCTTTTCAGTTGCAAACACCATTCCATACATATATATGGGGAGGTACTAGCTTCAACTCGGTTTTACAGTGAAAACTGCAGGAACTTCAAACCGGCACTAGGAAACAGACTGAGAAAGCAGAGAAAAAGTGTCTCCTGCAAACCGTTCCCTTGGTGCTAGATGAACGAACGTCTCTCCACTTGCTCAGTTCCGAGAGTTAATTGTGTGTGAAAGCCGTCCTTCATCTAGCTTGTTGAGAACACAAAGTTTCTTTTCAGGTGCAAACTCCATTCCATACATATATATGGGGAGGTACTAGCTCCAACTCTGTTTTACAGTGAAAACTGCAGGAACTTCAAACCGGCACTAGGAAACAGACTGAGAAATCAGAGAAAAGTGTCTCCTGCAACCAGTTTCCTTTGTGCTAGATGAACGAACGTCTCTCCACTAGCTCAGTTCTGAGAGCTAAGTGTGTGTGAAGCCGTCCTTCACCAAGCTTGTTGGGAACACAAAGTTTCTTTTCAGTTGCAAACTCCATTCCATAAATATATATGGGGTAGTACTAGCTCCAACTCGGTTTTACAGTGAAAACTGCAGGAACTTCAAACCGGCACTAGGAAACAGAGTGAGAAAGCTGAGAAATAGTTTCTCCTGCAAACCGTTCCCTTGGTGCTAGATGAACGAACTTCTCTCCACTTGCTCAGTTCCGAGAGTTAAGTGTGTGTGAATGCCGTCCTTCACCTAGCTTGTTGGGAACACAAATTTTCTTTTCAGTTGCAAACTCCATTCAATAAATATATATGGGGAGGTACTAGCTCCAACTCGGTTTTACAGTTAAAACTGAAGGAACTTCAAACCAGCACTAGGAAACAGACTGAGACAGCAGAGAAAAAGTGTCTCCTGCAACCCGTTCCCTTGTTGCTAGATGAACGAACATCTCTCCACTTGCTCAGTTCTGAGAGATAAGTGTGTTTGAAAGCCGTCCTTCACCTTGCTTGTTATAAACACAAAGTTTCTTTTCAGTTGCAAACTCCAATCCATACATATATATGGGGAGGTAGAAGCTCCAACTCGGTTTTACACTGAAAACTGCAGGAACATCAAACCGGCACTAGGAAACAGACTGAGAAAGCAGAAAAAATGTGTCTCCTGCAACCCGTTCCCTTGGTGCTAGATGAACGAACGTCTCACCACTTGCTCAGTTCTGAGAGATAATTGTGTGTGAAAGCCGTCCTTCACCTAGCTTGTTGGGAACACAAAGTTTCTTTTCAGTAGCAAACTCCACGTCATCCATATATATGGGGAGGTACTAGCTCCAACACAGTTTTACACTGAAAACTGCAGGAACTTCAAACCGGCACTAGGAAACAGACTGAGAAAGCAGAGAAAAAGTGGCTCCTGCAACACGTTCCCTTGGTGCTAGATGAAAGAACGTCTCTCCACTTGCTCAGTTCCGAGAGATATGTGTGTGTGAAAGCCGTCCTTCACCTAGCTTGTTGGGAACACAAAGTTTCTTTTAGGTTGCAAACTCCATTCCATACATATATATGGGGAGGTACTAGCTCCAACTCGGTTTTACAGTGAAAACTGAAGGAACTTCAAACCGGCACTAGGAAACAGACAGAGAAAACAGAGAAAAAGTGTCTCCTGCAACCCGTTCACTTGGTGCTAGATAAACGAACGTCTCTCCACTTGCTCAGTTCCGAGAGATAAGTGTGTGTGAAAGCAGTCCTTCAACTAGCTTGTTGGGAACACAAAGTTTCTTTTCAGTTGCAAACACCATTCCATACATATATATGGGGAGGTACTAGCTTCAACTCGGTTTTACAGTGAAAACTGCAGGAACTTCAAACCGGCACTAGGATACAGACTGAGAAAGCAGAGAAAAAGTGTCTCCTGCAACCCGTTCCCTTGTTGCTAGATGAACGAACGTCTCTCCACTTGCTCAGTTCCGAGAGTTAATTGTGTGTGAAAGCCGTCCTTCATCTAGCTTGTTGAGAACACAAAGTTTCTTTTCAGGTGCAAACTCCATTCCATACATATATATGGGGAGGTACTAGCTCCAACTCTGTTTTACAGTGAAAACTGCAGGAACTTCAAACCGGCACTAGGAAACAGACTGAGAAATCAGAGAAAAGTGTCTCCTGCAACCAGTTTCCTTTGTGCTAGATGAACGAACGTCTCTCCACTAGCTCAGTTCTGAGAGCTAAGTGTGTGTGAAAGCCGTACTTCACCAAGCTTGTTGGGAACACAAAGTTTCTTTTCAGTTGCAAACTCCATTCCATAAATATATATGGGGTAGTACTAGCTCCAACTCGGTTTTTCAGTGAAAACTGCAGGAACTTCAAACCGGCACTAGGAAACAGATTGAGAAAGCTGAGAAATAGTGTCTCCTGCAAACCGTTCCCTTGGTGCTAGATGAACGAACGTCTCTCCACTTGCTCAGTTCCGAGAGTTAAGTGTGTGTGAATGCCGTCCTTCACCTAGCTTGTTGGGAACACAAAGTTTCTTTTCAGTTGCAAACTCCATTCAATAAATATATATGGGGAGGTACTAGCTCCAACTCGGTTTTACAGTTAAAACTGAAGGAACTTCAAACCAGCACTAGGAAACAGACTGAGACAGCAGAGAAAAAGTGTCTCCTGCAACCCGTTCCCTTGTTGCTAGATGAACGAACATCTCTCCACTTGCTCAGTTCTGAGAGATAAGTGTGTTTGAAAGCCGTCCTTCACCTTGCTTGTTATAAACACAAAGTTTCTTTTCAGTTGCAAACTCTAATCCATACATATATATGGTGAGGTAGAAGCTCCAACTCGTTTTTACTGTGAAAACTGCAGGAACTTCAAAACGGCACTAGGAAACAGACTGAGAAAGCGGAAAAAAAGTGTCTCCTGCAACCCATTCCCTTGGTGCTAGATGAACGAACGTCTCTCCACCTGCTCAGTTCCGAGAGATAAGTGTGTGTGAAAGCCGTCCTTCACCTAGCTTGTTGGGAACACAAAGTTTCTTTTCAGTTGCAAACTACATTCCATACATATATATGGGGAGTTACTAGCTCCAACTCTTTTTTACAGTGAAAACTGCAAGAACATCAAACCGGCACTAGGAAACAGACTGAGAAAGCAGAGAAAAACTGTCTCCTGAAACCCGTTCCCTTGGTGCTAGATGAACGAACGTCTCTCCACTTGCTCAGTTCTGAGAGATAAGTGTGTGTGAAAGCCGTCCTTCACCTAGCTTGTTGGAAACACAAAGTTTCTTTTCAGTTGCAAACACCATTCCATACATATATATGGGGAGGTACTAGCTCCAAATCGGTTTTACAGTGAAAACTGCAGGAACTTCAATCCGGCACTAGGAAACAGACTGAGAAAGCAGAGAAAATTTTCTCCTGCAAAACTTTCACTTGGTGCTAGATGAACGAACGTCTCTCCACTTGCTCAGTTCCGAGTGATAAGTGTGTGTAAAAGCCGTACTTCACCTAGCTTGTTGGGAACACAAAGTTTCTTTTCTGTTACAAACTCCATTCCATACATATATATGGGGAGTTATTAGCTCCAACTCGGTTTTACAGTGAAAACTGCAGGAACTTCAAACAGGCACCAGGAAACAGTCTGAGAAACCAGAGTAAAGTGTCTGCTGCAACCCGTTCCCTTTGTGCTAGATGAACGAACGTCTCCCCACTTGCTCAGTTCTGAGAGATATGTGTGTGTGAAAGCCGTCCTTCACCTAGCTTGTTGGGAACAAAAAGTTTCTTTTCAGTTGCAAACTCCATTCCATACATATATATGGGGAGGTACTAGCTCCAACACTGTTTTACAGTGAAAACTGCAGGAACTTCAAACCGGCACTAGGAAACAGACTGAGAAATCAGAGAAAAGTGTCTCCTGCAACCCGTTTCCTTTGTGCTAGATGAACGAACGTCTCTCCACTTGCTCAGTTCTGAGAGATATGTGTGTGTGAAAGCCGTCCTTCACCAAGCTTGTTGGGAACACAAAGTTTCTTTTCAGTTGCAAACTCCATTCCATATATATATATGGGGAGGTAATAGCTCCAACTCGTTTTTACTGTGAAAACTGCAGGAACTTCAAAACGGCTCTAGGAAACAGACTGAGAATGCGGAAAAATAATTGTCTCCTGCAACCCGTTCCCTTGGTGCTAGATGAACGAACGTCTCTCCACCTGCTCAGTTCCGAGAGATACGTGTGTGTGAAAGCCGTCCTTCACCTAGCTTCTTGGGAACACAAAGTTTCTTTTCAGTTGCAAACTACATTCCATACATATATATAGGGACTTTCTAGCTCCAAATCTTTTTTACAGTGAAAACTGCAAGAACATCAAACCGGCACTAGGAAACAGACTGAGAAAGCAGAGAAAAAGTGTCTCCTGCAAACCGTTCACTTGGTGCTAGATGAACGAACGTCTCTCCACTTGCTCAGTTCCGAGTGATAAGTGTGTGTGAAAGCCGTACTTCACCTAGCTTGTTGGGAACACAAAGTTTCTTTTCAGTTGCAAAACCATTCCATACATATATATGTGGAGGTACAAGCTCCAACTCGGTTTTACAGTGAAAACTGCAGGAACTTCAAACTGGCACTAGGAAACAGCCTGACAAAGCGGAGAAAATGTGTCTCCTGCAACACGTTCACTTCGTGCTAGATGAACGAAAGTCTCTCCACTTGCTCATTTCCTAGAGAAAATTGTGTGTGAAAGCCGTCCTTCACCTAGCTTGTTGGGAACACAAAGATTCTTTTCAGTTGCAAACACCATTCCATACATATATATGGGGAGGTACTAGCTCCAACTCGGTTTTACAGTGAAAACTGCAGGAACTTCAAACCGGCACTAGGAAACAGACTGAGAAAGCAGAGAAAATTTTCTCCTACAAAACGTTCACTTGGTGCTAGATGAACGAACGTCTCTCCACTTGCTCAGTTCCGAGTGATAAGTGTGTGTGAAAGCCGTACTTCACCTAGCTAGTTGGGAACACAAAGTTTCTTTTCTGTTACAAACTCCATTCCATACATATATATGGGGAGTTACTAGCTCCAACTCGGTATTACAGTGAAAACTGCAGGAACTTCAAACAGGCACCAGGAAACAGTCTGAGAAACCAGAGTAAAGTGTCTGCTGCAACCCGTTCCCTTTGTGCTAGATGAACGAACGTCTCCCCACTTGCTCAGTTCTGAGAGATATGTGTTTGTGAAAGCCGTCCTTCACCTAGCTTGTTGGGAACAAAAAGTTTCTTTTCAGTTGCAAACTCCATTCCATACATATATATGGGGAGGTACTAGCTCCAAAACTGTTTTACAGTGAAAACTGCAGGAACTTCAAACCGGCACTAGGAAACAGACTGAGAAACCAGAGTAAAAGTGTCTCCTGCCACCCGTTCCCTTGGTGCTAGATGAACGATCGTCTCTCCACTTGCTCACTTCTGAGAGATTAGTGTGTGTGAAAGCCGTCCTTCAGCTTGCTTGTTGGGAAAACAAAGTCTCTTTTCAGTTGCAAACTCCAATCCATACATATATTTGGGGAGGTACTAACTCCAACTCGGTTTGACAGTGAAAACTGCAGGAACTTCAAACCGGCTCTAGGAAACAGACTGAGAAAGCAGAGAAAAATGTCTCCTGCAACCCGTTCCCTTGGTGCTTGATGAACGAACGTCTCTCCACTTGCTCAGTTCTGAGAGATAATTGTGTGTGAAAGCCGTCCTTCACCTAGCTTGTAATGAACACAAAGTTTCTTTTCAGTTGCAAACTCCACTCCATCCATATATATGGGGAGGTACTAGCTCCAACTCAGTTTTACAATGAAAACTGCAGGAACTTCAAACCGGCACTAGGAAAAAGACTGAGAAAGCAGAGAAAAATTGTCTCCTGCAACCCGTTCCTTTGGTGCTAGATGAACGAACGTCTCTCCACTTGCTCAGTTCTGAGAGATAAGTGTATTTCAAAGCCGTCCTTCACCTAGCTTGTTGGGAACACAAAGTTTCTTTTCAGTTGCAAACTCCACCCCATCCATATATATGGGGAGGTACTAGCTCCAAATCGGTTTGACAGTGAAAACTGCAGGAACTTCAAACCGGCACTAGGAAAGAGACTGAGAAAGCAGAGGAAAAGTGTCTCTTGCAACCCGTTCCCTTTGTGCTAGATGAACGAACGTATCTCCACTTGCTCAGTTCTGAGAGATAAGTGTGTGTGAAAGCCGTCCTTCACCTAGCTTGTTATGAACACAAAGTTTCTTTTCAGTTGCAAACTGCACTCCATCCATATATATGGGGAGGTACTAGCTCCAACGCGGTTTTACACTGAAAACTGCAGGAAATTCAAACCGGCACTAGGAAACAGACTGAGAATGCAGAGAAAAAGTGTCTCCTGCAACCCGTTCCCTTGGTGCTAGATGAACGAACGTCTATCCAATTGCTCAGTTCTGAGAGATAATTGTGTGTGAAAGCCGTCCATCACATAGCTTGTTGGGAACACAAAGTTTCTTTTCAGTTGCAAACTCCATTCCATACATATATATGTGGAGGTACTAGCTCCAACTCGGTTTTACACTGAAAACTGCAGGAACTTCAAACCGGCACTCGGAAACAGACTGAGAAAGCAGAGAAAAAGTGTCTCCTGCAACCCGTTCCCTTGGTGCTGGATGAACGAACGTCTCTCCACTTGCTCAGTTCTGAGATATAAGTGTGTTTGAAAGCCGTCCTTCACCTAGCTTGTCATGAACACAAAGTTTCTTTTCAGTTGCAAACTCCATTCCATACATATATATGGGGAGGTAGAAGCTCCAACTCGGTTTTACAATGAAAACTGCAGGAATTTCAAACCGGCACTAGGAAACAGACTGAGAAATCAGAGAAAAGTGTCCCCTGCAACCCGTTCCCTTGGTGCTAGATGAACGAACGTCTCTCCACTTGCTCAGTTCTGAGAGATAAGTGTGTGTTAAAGCCGTCCTTCACCTAGCTTGTTGGGAACACAAAGTTTCTTTTCAGTTGCAAACTCCACGTCATCCATATATATGAGCAGGTACTAGCTCCAACACTGTTTTACACTGAAAACTGCAGGAACTTCAAACCGGCACTAGGAAACAGACTGAGAAAGCAGAGAAAAAGTGTCTCCTGCAACACGTTCCCTTGGTGCTAGATGAACGAACGTCTCTCCACTTGCTCTGTTCTGAGAGATAAGTGTGTGTGAAAGCCGTCCTTCAAATAGCTTGTTATGAACACAAAGTTCTTTTCAGTTGCAAACTCCATTCCATACGTATATATGGGGAGGTAGAAGCTCCAACAAGGTTTTATAATGAAAACTGCAGGAACTTCAAACCGGCACTAGGAAACAGACTGAGAAAGCAGAGAAAAAGTGTCTCCTGCAAACCGTTCACTTGGTGCTAGATGAACGAACGTCTCTCCACTTGCTCAGTTCCGAGAGATAAGTGTGTGTGAAAGCCGTTCTTCACCTAGCTTGTTGGGAACACAAAGTTTCTTTTAGGTTGCAAACTCCATTCCATACATATATATGGGGAGGTACTAGCTTCAACTCCTTTTGACAGTGAAAACTGCAGGAACTTCAAACCAGCACTAGGAAACAGACTGAGAAAGCAGAGAAAAAGTGTCCCCTGCAACCCGTTCACTTGGTGCTAGATAAACGAACGTCTCTCCACTTGCTCAGTTCCGAGAGATAAGTGTGTGTGAAAGCAGTCCTTCAACTAGCTTGTTGGGACACAAAGTTTCTTTTCAGTTGCAAACACCATTCCATACATATATATGGGGAGGTACTAGTTTCAACTCGGTTTTACACTGAAAACTGCAGGAACTTCAAACCGGCACTAGGAAACAGACTGAGAAAGCAGAGAAAAAGTGTCTCCTGCAAACCGTTCCCTTGGTGCTAGATGAACGAACGTCTCTCCACTTGCTCAGTTCCGAGAGATAATTGTGTGTGAAAGCCGTCCTTCATCTAGCTTGTTGAGAACACAAAGTTTCTTTTCAGGTGCAAACTCCATTCCATACATATATATGGGGAGGTACAAGCTCCAACTCTGTTTTACAGTGAAAACTGCAGGAACTTCAAACCGGCACTAGGAAACAGACTGAGAAATCAGAGAAAAGTGTCTCCTGCAACCAGTTTCCTTTGTGCTAGATGAACGAACGTCTCTCCACTAGCTCAGTTCTGAGAGCTAAGTGTGTGTGAAAGCCGTCCTTCACCAAGCATGTTGGGAACACAAAGTTTCTTTTCAGTTGCAAACTCCATTCCATAAATATATATGGGGTAGTACTAGCTCCAACTCGGTTTTACAGTGAAAACTGCAGGAACTTCAAACCGGCACTAGGAAACAGAGTGAGAAAGCTGAGAAATAGTGTCTCCTGCAAACCGTTCCCTTGGTGGTAGATGAACGAACGTCTCTCCACTTGCTCAGTTCCGAGAGTTAAGTGTGTGTGAATGCCGTCCTTCACCTAGCTTGTTGGGAACACAAAGTTTCTTTTCAGTTGCAAACTCCATTCAATAAATATATATGGGGAGGTACTACCTCCAACTCGGTTTTACAGTTAAAACTGAAGGAACTTCAAACCAGCACTAGGAAACAGACTGAGACAGCAGAGAAAAAGTGTCTCCTGCAACCCGTTCCCTTGTTGCTAGATGAACGAACATCTCTCCACTTGCTCAGTTCTGAGAGATAAGTGTGTTTGAAAGCCGTCCTTCACCTTGCTTGTTATAAACACAAAGTTTCTTTTCAGTTGCAAACTCCAATCCATACATATATATGGGGAGGTAGAAGCTCCAACTCGGTTTTACACTGAAAACTGCAGGAACATCAAACCGGCACTAGGAAACAGACTGAGAAAGCAGAAAAAATTTGTCTCCTGCAACCCGTTCCCTTGGTGCTAGATGAACGAACGTCTCACCACTTGCTCAGTTCTGAGAGATAAGTGTGTGTGAAAGCCGTCCTTCACCTAGCTTGTTGGGAACACAAAGTTTCTTTTCAGTAGCAAACTCCACGTCATCCATATATATGGGGAGGTACTAGCTCCAACACAGTTTTACACTGAAAACTGCAGGAACTTCAAACCGGCACTAGGAAACAGACTGAGAAAGCAGAGGAAAAGTGGCTCCTGCAACACGTTCCCTTGGTGCTAGATGAACGAACGTCTCTCCACTTGCTCAGTTCCGAGAGATATGTGTGTGTGAAAGCCGTCCTTAACCTAGCTTGTTGGGAACACAAAGTTTCTTTTAGGTTGCAAACTCCATTCCATACATATATATGGGGAGGTACTAGCTCCAACTCGGTTTTACAGTGAAAACTGAAGGAACTTCAAACCGGCACTAGGAAACAGACAGAGAAAACAGAGAAAAAGTGTCTCCTGCAACCCGTTCACTTGGTGCTAGATAAACGAACGTCTCTCCACTTGCTCAGTTCCGAGAGATAAGTGTGTGTGAAAGCAGTCCTTCAACTAGCTTGTTGGGAACACAAAGTTTCTTTTCAGTCGCAAACACCATTCCATACATATATATGGGGAGGTACTAGCTTCAACTCGGTTTTACAGTGAAAACTGCAGGAACTTCAAACCGGCACTAGGAAACAGACTGAGAAAGCAGAGAAAAAGTGTCTCCTGCAACCCGTTCCCTTGTTGCTAGATGAACGAACGTCTCTCCACTTGCTCAGTTCCGAGAGTTAACTGTGTGTGAAAGCCGTCCTTCATCTAGCTTGTTGAGAACACAAAGTTTCTTTTCAGGTGCAAACTCCATTCCATACATATATATGGGTAGGTACTAGCTCCAACTCTGTTTTACAGTGAAAACTGCAGGAACTTCAAACCAGCACTAGGAAACAGACTGAGAAATCAGAGAAAAGTGTCTCCTGCAACCAGTTTCCTTTGTGCTAGATGAACGAACGTCTCTCCACTAGCTCAGTTCTGAGAGCTAAGTGTGTGTGAAAGCCGTACTTCACCAAGCTTGTTGGGAACACAAAGTTCTTTTCAGTTGCAAACTCCATTCCATAAATATATATGGGGTAGAACTAGCTCCAACTCGGTTTTACAGTGAAAACTGCAGGAACTTCAAACCGGCACTAGGAAACAGAGTGAGAAAGCTGAGAAATAGTGTCTCCTGCAAACCGTTCCCTTGGTGCTAGATGAACGAACGTCTCTCCACTTGCTCAGTTCCGAGAGTTAAGTGTGTGTGAATGCCGTCCTTCACCTAGCTTGTTGGGAACACAAAGTTTCTTTTCAGTTGCAAACTCCATTCAATAAATATATATGGGGAGGTACTAGCTCCAACTCGGTTTTACAGTTAAAACTGAAGGAACTTCAAACCAGCACTAGGAAACAGACTGAGACAGCAGAGAAAAAGTGTCTCCTGCAACCCGTTCCCTTGTTGCTAGATGAACGAACATCTCTCCACTTGCTCAGTTCTGAGAGATAAGTGTGTTTGAAAGCCGTCCTTCACCTTGCTTGTTATAAACACAAAGTTTCTTTTCAGTTGCAAACTCCAATCCATACATATATATGGGGAGGTAGAAGCTCCAACTCGGTTTTACACTGAAAACTGCAGGAACATCAAACCGGCACTAGGAAACAGACTGAGAAAGCAGAGAAAAGTGTCTCCTGCAACCCGTTTCCTTTGTGCTAGATGAACGAAAGTCTCTCCACTTGCTCAGTTCTGAGAGCTAAGTGTGTGTGAAAGCCGTCCTTCTCCAAGCTTGTTGGGAACACAAAGATTCTTTTCAGTTGCAAACTCCATTCCATACAAATATATGGGGAAGTACTAGCTCCAACTCGGTTTTACAGTGAAAACTGCAGGAACTTCAAACCGGCACTAGGAAACAGACTGAGAAAGTAGAGAAAAAGTGTCTCCTGCAACCCGTTCCCTTGGTGCTAGATGAACGAACGTATCTCCACTTGCTCAGTTCTGAGAGATAAGTGTGTGTGAAAGCCGTCCTTCACCTAGCTTGTTATGAACACAAAGTTTCTTTTCAGTTGCAAACTGCACTCCATCCATATATATGGGGAGGTACTAGCTCCAACGCGGTTTTACACTGAAAACTGCAGGAAATTCAAACCGGCACTAGGAAACAGACTGAGAATGCAGAGAAAAAGTGTCTCCTGCAACCCGTTCCCTTGGTGCTAGATGAACGAACGTCTATCCAATTGCTCAGTTCTGAGAGATAATTGTGTGTGAAAGCCGTCCATCACATAGCTTGTTGGGAACACAAAGTTTCTTTTCAGTTGCAAACTCCATTCCATACATATATATGTGGAGGTACTAGCTCCAACTCGGTTTTACACTGAAAACTGCAGGAACTTCAAACCGGCACTCGGAAACAGACTGAGAAAGCAGAGAAAAAGTGTCTCCTGCAACCCGTTCCCTTGGTGCTGGATGAACGAACGTCTCTCCACTTGCTCAGTTCTGAGATATAAGTGTGTTTGAAAGCCGTCCTTCACCTAGCTTGTCATGAACACAAAGTTTCTTTTCAGTTGCAAACTCCATTCCATACATATATATGGGGAGGTAGAAGCTCCAACTCGGTTTTACAATGAAAACTGCAGGAATTTCAAACCGGCACTAGGAAACAGACTGAGAAATCAGAGAAAAGTGTCCCCTGCAACCCGTTCCCTTGGTGCTAGATGAACGAACGTCTCTCCACTTGCTCAGTTCTGAGAGATAAGTGTGTGTTAAAGCCGTCCTTCACCTAGCTTGTTGGGAACACAAAGTTTCTTTTCAGTTGCAAACTCCACGTCATCCATATATATGAGCAGGTACTAGCTCCAACACTGTTTTACACTGAAAACTGCAGGAACTTCAAACCGGCACTAGGAAACAGACTGAGAAAGCAGAGAAAAAGTGTCTCCTGCAACACGTTCCCTTGGTGCTAGATGAACGAACGTCTCTCCACTTGCTCTGTTCTGAGAGATAAGTGTGTGTGAAAGCCGTCCTTCAAATAGCTTGTTATGAACACAAAGTTCTTTTCAGTTGCAAACTCCATTCCATACGTATATATGGGGAGGTAGAAGCTCCAACAAGGTTTTATAATGAAAACTGCAGGAACTTCAAACCGGCACTAGGAAACAGACTGAGAAAGCAGAGAAAAAGTGTCTCCTGCAAACCGTTCACTTGGTGCTAGATGAACGAACGTCTCTCCACTTGCTCAGTTCCGAGAGATAAGTGTGTGTGAAAGCCGTTCTTCACCTAGCTTGTTGGGAACACAAAGTTTCTTTTAGGTTGCAAACTCCATTCCATACATATATATGGGGAGGTACTAGCTTCAACTCCTTTTGACAGTGAAAACTGCAGGAACTTCAAACCAGCACTAGGAAACAGACTGAGAAAGCAGAGAAAAAGTGTCCCCTGCAACCCGTTCACTTGGTGCTAGATAAACGAACGTCTCTCCACTTGCTCAGTTCCGAGAGATAAGTGTGTGTGAAAGCAGTCCTTCAACTAGCTTGTTGGGACACAAAGTTTCTTTTCAGTTGCAAACACCATTCCATACATATATATGGGGAGGTACTAGTTTCAACTCGGTTTTACACTGAAAACTGCAGGAACTTCAAACCGGCACTAGGAAACAGACTGAGAAAGCAGAGAAAAAGTGTCTCCTGCAAACCGTTCCCTTGGTGCTAGATGAACGAACGTCTCTCCACTTGCTCAGTTCCGAGAGATAATTGTGTGTGAAAGCCGTCCTTCATCTAGCTTGTTGAGAACACAAAGTTTCTTTTCAGGTGCAAACTCCATTCCATACATATATATGGGGAGGTACAAGCTCCAACTCTGTTTTACAGTGAAAACTGCAGGAACTTCAAACCGGCACTAGGAAACAGACTGAGAAATCAGAGAAAAGTGTCTCCTGCAACCAGTTTCCTTTGTGCTAGATGAACGAACGTCTCTCCACTAGCTCAGTTCTGAGAGCTAAGTGTGTGTGAAAGCCGTCCTTCACCAAGCATGTTGGGAACACAAAGTTTCTTTTCAGTTGCAAACTCCATTCCATAAATATATATGGGGTAGTACTAGCTCCAACTCGGTTTTACAGTGAAAACTGCAGGAACTTCAAACCGGCACTAGGAAACAGAGTGAGAAAGCTGAGAAATAGTGTCTCCTGCAAACCGTTCCCTTGGTGGTAGATGAACGAACGTCTCTCCACTTGCTCAGTTCCGAGAGTTAAGTGTGTGTGAATGCCGTCCTTCACCTAGCTTGTTGGGAACACAAAGTTTCTTTTCAGTTGCAAACTCCATTCAATAAATATATATGGGGAGGTACTACCTCCAACTCGGTTTTACAGTTAAAACTGAAGGAACTTCAAACCAGCACTAGGAAACAGACTGAGACAGCAGAGAAAAAGTGTCTCCTGCAACCCGTTCCCTTGTTGCTAGATGAACGAACATCTCTCCACTTGCTCAGTTCTGAGAGATAAGTGTGTTTGAAAGCCGTCCTTCACCTTGCTTGTTATAAACACAAAGTTTCTTTTCAGTTGCAAACTCCAATCCATACATATATATGGGGAGGTAGAAGCTCCAACTCGGTTTTACACTGAAAACTGCAGGAACATCAAACCGGCACTAGGAAACAGACTGAGAAAGCAGAAAAAATTTGTCTCCTGCAACCCGTTCCCTTGGTGCTAGATGAACGAACGTCTCACCACTTGCTCAGTTCTGAGAGATAAGTGTGTGTGAAAGCCGTCCTTCACCTAGCTTGTTGGGAACACAAAGTTTCTTTTCAGTAGCAAACTCCACGTCATCCATATATATGGGGAGGTACTAGCTCCAACACAGTTTTACACTGAAAACTGCAGGAACTTCAAACCGGCACTAGGAAACAGACTGAGAAAGCAGAGGAAAAGTGGCTCCTGCAACACGTTCCCTTGGTGCTAGATGAACGAACGTCTCTCCACTTGCTCAGTTCCGAGAGATATGTGTGTGTGAAAGCCGTCCTTAACCTAGCTTGTTGGGAACACAAAGTTTCTTTTAGGTTGCAAACTCCATTCCATACATATATATGGGGAGGTACTAGCTCCAACTCGGTTTTACAGTGAAAACTGAAGGAACTTCAAACCGGCACTAGGAAACAGACAGAGAAAACAGAGAAAAAGTGTCTCCTGCAACCCGTTCACTTGGTGCTAGATAAACGAACGTCTCTCCACTTGCTCAGTTCCGAGAGATAAGTGTGTGTGAAAGCAGTCCTTCAACTAGCTTGTTGGGAACACAAAGTTTCTTTTCAGTCGCAAACACCATTCCATACATATATATGGGGAGGTACTAGCTTCAACTCGGTTTTACAGTGAAAACTGCAGGAACTTCAAACCGGCACTAGGAAACAGACTGAGAAAGCAGAGAAAAAGTGTCTCCTGCAACCCGTTCCCTTGTTGCTAGATGAACGAACGTCTCTCCACTTGCTCAGTTCCGAGAGTTAACTGTGTGTGAAAGCCGTCCTTCATCTAGCTTGTTGAGAACACAAAG
Organism: Camelus dromedarius; assembly: GCF_036321535.1. NCBI lineage: Eukaryota > Metazoa > Chordata > Mammalia > Artiodactyla > Camelidae > Camelus > Camelus dromedarius. The sequence goes on along the minus strand of NW_026989811.1, from coordinate 935,729 downwards.
TTTCTTTTCAGGTGCAAACTCCATTCCATACATATATATGGGTAGGTACTAGCTCCAACTCTGTTTTACAGTGAAAACTGCAGGAACTTCAAACCAGCACTAGGAAACAGACTGAGAAATCAGAGAAAAGTGTCTCCTGCAACCAGTTTCCTTTGTGCTAGATGAACGAACGTCTCTCCACTAGCTCAGTTCTGAGAGCTAAGTGTGTGTGAAAGCCGTACTTCACCAAGCTTGTTGGGAACACAAAGTTCTTTTCAGTTGCAAACTCCATTCCATAAATATATATGGGGTAGAACTAGCTCCAACTCGGTTTTACAGTGAAAACTGCAGGAACTTCAAACCGGCACTAGGAAACAGAGTGAGAAAGCTGAGAAATAGTGTCTCCTGCAAACCGTTCCCTTGGTGCTAGATGAACGAACGTCTCTCCACTTGCTCAGTTCCGAGAGTTAAGTGTGTGTGAATGCCGTCCTTCACCTAGCTTGTTGGGAACACAAAGTTTCTTTTCAGTTGCAAACTCCATTCAATAAATATATATGGGGAGGTACTAGCTCCAACTCGGTTTTACAGTTAAAACTGAAGGAACTTCAAACCAGCACTAGGAAACAGACTGAGACAGCAGAGAAAAAGTGTCTCCTGCAACCCGTTCCCTTGTTGCTAGATGAACGAACATCTCTCCACTTGCTCAGTTCTGAGAGATAAGTGTGTTTGAAAGCCGTCCTTCACCTTGCTTGTTATAAACACAAAGTTTCTTTTCAGTTGCAAACTCCAATCCATACATATATATGGGGAGGTAGAAGCTCCAACTCGGTTTTACACTGAAAACTGCAGGAACATCAAACCGGCACTAGGAAACAGACTGAGAAAGCAGAGAAAAGTGTCTCCTGCAACCCGTTTCCTTTGTGCTAGATGAACGAAAGTCTCTCCACTTGCTCAGTTCTGAGAGCTAAGTGTGTGTGAAAGCCGTCCTTCTCCAAGCTTGTTGGGAACACAAAGATTCTTTTCAGTTGCAAACTCCATTCCATACAAATATATGGGGAAGTACTAGCTCCAACTCGGTTTTACAGTGAAAACTGCAGGAACTTCAAACCGGCACTAGGAAACAGACTGAGAAAGTAGAGAAAAAGTGTCTCCTGCAACCCGTTCCCTTGGTGCTAGATGAACGAACGTCTCTCCACTTGCTCAGTTCCGAGAGTTAAGTGTGTGTTAAAGCCGTCCTTCATTTAGCTTGTTGGGAACACAAAGTTTCTTTTCAGTTGCAAACTCCATTCCATACATATATATGCGGAGTTACTAGCTCCAACTCGGTTTTATAGTGAAAACTGCAGGAACATCAAACCGGCACTAGGAAACAGACTGAGAAAGCAGAGAAAAGTGTCTCCTGCAACCCGTTTCCTTTGTGCTAGATGAACGAACGTCTCTCCACTTGCTCAGTTCTGAGAGCTAAGTGTGTGTGAAAGCCGTCCTTCTCCAAGCTTGTTGGGAACACAAAGATTCTTTTCAGTTGTAAACTCCATTCCATACAAATATATGGGGAAGTACTAGCTCCAACTCGGTTTTACAGTGAAAACTGCAGGAACTTCAAACCGGCACTAGGAAACAGACTGAGAAAGCAGAGAAAAAGTGTCTCCTGCAACCCGTTCCCTTGGTGCTAGATGAACGTACGTCTCTCCACTTGCTCAGTTCCGAGAGTTAAGTGTGTGTTAAAGCCGTCCTTCATTTAGCTTGTTGGGAACACAAAGTTTCTTTTCAGTTGCAAACTCCATTCCATACATATATAAGGGGAAGTACTAGCTCCAACTCTGTATTACAGTGAAAACTGCAGGAACTTCAAACCGGCACTAGGAAACAGACTGAGAAAGCAGAGAAAAAGAGTCTCCTGCATACCGTTCCCTTGGTGCTAGATGAACGAACGTCTCTCCACTTGCTCAGTTCCGAGAGTTAATTGTGTGTGAAAGCCGTCCTTCATCTAGCTTGTTGAGAACACAAAGTTTCTTTTCAGGTGCAAACTCCATTCCATACATATATATGGGTAGGTACTAGCTCCAACTCTGTTTTACAGTGAAAACTGCAGGAACTTCAAACCGGCACTAGGAAACAGACTGAGAAATCAGAGAAAAGTGTCTCCTGCAACCAGTTTCCTTTGTGCTAGATGAACGAACGTCTCTCCACTAGCTCAGTTCTGAGAGCTAAGTGTGTGTGAAAGCCGTACTTCACCAAGCTTGTTGGGAACACAAAGTTTCTTTTCAGTTGCAAACTCCATTCCATAAATATATATGGGGTAGTACTAGCTCCAACTCGGTTTTACAGTGAAAACTGCAGGAACTTCAAACCGGCACTAGGAAACAGAGTGAGAAAGCTGAGAAATAGTGTCACCTGCAAACCGTTCCCTTGGTGCTAGATGAACGAACGTCTCTCCACTTGCTCAGTTCCGAGAGTTAAGTGTGTGTGAATGCCGTCCTTCACCTAGCTTGTTGGGAACACAAAGTTTCTTTTCAGTTGCAAACTCCATTCAATAAATATATATGGGGAGGTACTAGCTCCAACTCGGTTTTACAGTTAAAACTGAAGGAACTTCAAACCAGCACTAGGAAACAGACTGAGACAGCAGAGAAAAAGTGTCTCCTGCAACCCGTTCCCTTGTTGCTAGATGAACGAACATCTCTCCACTTGCTCAGTTCTGAGAGATAAGTGTGTTTGAAAGCCGTCCTTCACCTTGCTTGTTATAAACACAAAGTTTCTTTTCAGTTGCAAACTCTAATCCATACATATATATGGGGAGGTAGAAGCTCCAACTCGTTTTTACTGTGAAAACTGCAGGAACTTCAAAACGGCACTAGGAAACAGACTGAGAAAGCGGAAAAAAAGTGTCTCCTGCAACCCATTCCCTTGGTGCTAGATGAACGAACGTCTCTCCACCTGCTCAGTTCCGAGAGATAAGTGTGTGTGAAAGCCGTCCTTCACCTAGCTTGTTGGGAACACAAAGTTTCTTTTCAGTTGCAAACTACATTCCATACATATATATGGGGAGTTACTAGCTCCAACTCTTTTTTACAGTGAAAACTGCAAGAACATCAAACCGGCACTAGGAAACAGACTGAGAAAGCAGAGAAAAACTGTCTCCTGAAACCCATTCCCTTGGTGCTAGATGAACGAACGTCTCTCCACTTGCTCAGTTCTGAGAGATAAGTGTGTGTGAAAGCCGTCCTTCACCTAGCTTGTTGGAAACACAAAGTTTCTTTTCAGTTGCAAACACCATTCCATACATATATATGGGGAGGTACTAGCTCCAAATCGGTTTTACAGTGAAAACTGCAGGAACTTCAAACCGGCACTAGGAAACAGACTGAGAAAGCAGAGAAAATTTTCTCCTGCAAAACTTTCACTTGGTGCTAGATGAACGAACGTCTCTCCACTTGCTCAGTTCCGAGTGATAAGTGTGTGTGAAAGCCGTACTTCACCTAGCTTGTTGGGAACACAAAGTTTCTTTTCTGTTACAAACTCCATTCCATACATATATATGGGGAGTTATTAGCTCCAACTCGGTTTTACAGTGAAAACTGCAGGAACTTCAAACAGGCACCAGGAAACAGTCTGAGAATCCAGAGTAAAGTGTCTGCTGCAACCCGTTCCCTTAGTGCTAGATGAACGAACGTCTCCCCACTTGCTCAGTTCTGAGAGATATGTGTGTGTGAAAGCCGTCCTTCACCTAGCTTGTTGGGAACAAAAAGTTTCTTTTCAGTTGCAAACTCCATTCCATACATATATATGGGGAGGTACTAGCTCCAACACTGTTTTACAGTGAAAACTGCAGGAACTTCAAACCGGCACTAGGAAACAGACTGAGAAATCAGAGAAAAGTGTCTCCTGCAACCCGTTTCCTTTGTGCTAGATGAACGAACGTCTCTCCACTTGCTCAGTTCTGAGAGATATGTGTGTGTGAAAGCCGTCCTTCACCAAGCTTGTTGGGAACACAAAGTTTCTTTTCAGTTGCAAACTCCATTCCATATATATATATGGGGAGGTAATAGCTCCAACTCGTTTTTACTGTGAAAACTGCAGGAACTTCAAAACGGCACTAGGAAACAGACTGAGAATGCGGAAAAAAAATTGTCTCCTGCAACCCGTTCCCTTGGTGCTAGATGAACGAAAGTCTCTCCACCTGCTCAGTTCCGAGAGATACGTGTGTGTGAAAGCCGTCCTTCACCTAGCTTCTTGGGAACACAAAGTTTCTTTTCAGTTGCAAACTACATTCCATACATATATATAGGGACTTTCTAGCTCCAAATCTTTTTTACAGTGAAAACTGCAAGAACATCAAACCGGCACTAGGAAACAGACTGAGAAAGCAGAGAAAAAGTGTCTCCTGCAAACCGTTCACTTGGTGCTAGATGAACGAACGTCTCTCCACTTGCTCAGTTCCGAGTGATAAGTGTGTGTGAAAGCCGTACTTCACCTAGCTTGTTGGGAACACAAAGTTTCTTTTCAGTTGCAAAACCATTCCATACATATATATGTGGAGGTACAAGCTCCAACTCGGTTTTACAGTGAAAACTGCAGGAACTTCAAACTGGCACTAGGAAACAGCCTGACAAAGCGGAGAAAATGTGTCTCCTGCAACACGTTCACTTCGTGCTAGATGAACGAAAGTCTCTCCACTTGCTCATTTCCTAGAGAAAATTGTGTGTGAAAGCCGTCCTTCACCTAGCTTGTTGGGAACACAAAGATTCTTTTCAGTTGCAAACACCATTCCATACATATATATGGGGAGGTACTAGCTCCAACTCGGTTTTACAGTGAAAACTGCAGGAACTTCAAACCGGCACTAGGAAACAGACTGAGAAAGCAGAAAAAATTTTCTCCTACAAAACGTTCACTTGGTGCTAGATGAACGAACGTCTCTCCACTTGCTCAGTTCCGAGTGATAAGTGTGTGTGAAAGCCGTACTTCACCTAGCTAGTTGGGAACACAAAGTTTCTTTTCTGTTACAAACTCCATTCCATACATATATATGGGGAGTTACTAGCTCCAACTCGGTATTACAGTGAAAACTGCAGGAACTTCAAACAGGCACCAGGAAACAGTCTGAGAAACCAGAGTAAAGTGTCTGCTGCAACCCGTTCCCTTTGTGCTAGATGAACGAACGTCTCCCCACTTGCTCAGTTCTGAGAGATATGTGTTTGTGAAAGCCGTCCTTCACCTAGCTTGTTGGGAACAAAAAGTTTCTTTTCAGTTGCAAACTCCATTCCATACATATATATGGGGAGGTACTAGCTCCAAAACTGTTTTACAGTGAAAACTGCAGGAACTTCAAACCGGCACTAGGAAACAGACTGAGAAACCAGAGTAAAAGTGTCTCCTGCCACCCGTTCCCTTGGTGCTAGATGAACGATCGTCTCTCCACTTGCTCACTTCTGAGAGATTAGTGTGTGTGAAAGCCGTCCTTCACCTAGCTTGTTATGAACACAAAGTTTCTTTTCAGTTGCAAACTGCACTCCATCCATATATATGGGGAGGTACTAGCTCCAACGCGGTTTTACACTGAAAACTGCAGGAAATTCAAACCGGCACTAGGAAACAGACTGAGAATGCAGAGAAAAAGTGTCTCCTGCAACCCGTTCCCTTGGTGCTAGATGAACGAACGTCTATCCAATTGCTCAGTTCTGAGAGATAATTGTGTGTGAAAGCCGTCCATCACATAGCTTGTTGGGAACACAAAGTTTCTTTTCAGTTGCAAACTCCATTCCATACATATATATGTGGAGGTACTAGCTCCAACTCGGTTTTACACTGAAAACTGCAGGAACTTCAAACCGGCACTCGGAAACAGACTGAGAAAGCAGAGAAAAAGTGTCTCCTGCAACCCGTTCCCTTGGTGCTGGATGAACGAACGTCTCTCCACTTACTCAGTTCTGAGATATAAGTGTGTTTGAAAGCCGTCCTTCACCTAGCTTGTCATGAACACAAAGTTTCTTTTCAGTTGCAAACTCCATTCCATACATATATATGGGGAGGTAGAAGCTCCAACTCGGTTTTACAATGAAAACTGCAGGAATTTCAAACCGGCACTAGGAA